>NC_051318.1:66783950-67097700 GCF_015220235.1 Choloepus didactylus | reverse complement strand
CCAGGAATTGGGCTCAAATTTTCACTGATTTCCCTCCCTAACTATCCTCAAAGGATAGTTATTTTTGAGATAAGCAGATTATTGTATTTTATTTCATATATAAGGGAACTGCACAATTATAGGCACAGTTTATGGCTCTCTTTCCGCTTCTATCACTGCAGACCAAATCTCCATATGCTCCAATAGAGCTGTGATGTGTTCTTAGCAGTTGCTTAGATGTACACACTCATGTGCCCCAATGCAGCATGATGGGAATGGAGAATTGTGGAAAAAAAAAAAACCACACACAAACAAACAAACAAAAAACTGGGAAATAATGTTATTTCAGGGACAAGATCTTTGAAGGAGAAATACCTAACTAGTGTGTGATGTCAGAAAGTTAGTCAAACTGCAAAACCACTGGGATTCCTCAATTTTGTGACTACCTTTGGTTTCCTTTGGGTACAAAATGGCAGCACCCCTAGGTAAAAGTCACCTTTGAAATGCTCTGCAAAATTAGCAGTTGATTGTGTAAACACGTAACTTTCCTGCAGTCTCTCACCAGCCTTGGTCTGCTTTTCCAAAGAGGACTCTCCAGGCTCTTTCTCAGATCTGGTTTTATCGTAATTTCAAGAAAAGTCACTTTCTACTTCTTTCCCAGGATGTGATTCAGGGATCACTCACAGCTATTCCTAACAGAGCAAGAGCATGCCCTCCTGCTGCCCTATTTAGATTGTCTGAACTGCATGGCTTTTTCATTTACTCTCCTTTTAGAGGGAAGCTGCAAAGTAGGGAAGACTTGAATGGCCTTCTGTCTTCAAAGAAGCGCCTTGAGCTCTGGAATGTAACAAAGTGGGAGAAACCACTGAAGGCCAGGAAATGTCAACAATGAGGCCAGAATGCCTGGGCAGGTGGATTGGGGCCTTTTTAGGCATTTTTAGGGACAAGACAACCAACTCAGCTGAACATGGAAATGAGTTTTTCCTCCTCTGAAAAATAATTTGACGAATTTGTAAACACATTGATAACAGCATTATAAATTTAAGCACATGTTTACCAGGCAGTTCTTTGCTATATTTTTATGTTATATGATTTGATTGACAAATTAATCATTGTTATTTCTAAAGAAGAATTAAAATTTCCAGTAAAGAAGAGTCTGAACATTTTGGTCCTAATAGTCACTAGTAATCATAATAATCATAACTAATAGAAAGCCGTATGACTTAACTGAATAAAACCTTAAAAAAAGACATAAATCCCAACTAATTTAAATAGTAAAAATGCATTTATATTTATTTATATTTCAAATTGAACTTAAAGCAAAAAAGTTCCCAAATGCTATATGCCGTAGGGGCAATGAGAATTTTAATTACCTCTAAGCACCGAATATAACACAGAGCAATACAGTATTAGTAGTCTATAATTGATAAGCTTCATTTTGAAGACAACAGGTTTTAGATGGCACAAAGAACAACTTAACAAACTGTTTTATATGCAATTTAAAATGAGAAACTTGTCTTGTATGTTTCATTCAACCACAATATTCAGAAATAAGTTCATCAGCTTCTTGATAAGTTTTCCGAGCTAAAATTTTTTCTTATAAGTTCAACTGCTGCTTGTTGAATTTCCAAAAGAAGCCTTCTAACCAGGAATGGTCAAAAGTAAACAACATGCAAATTATTGTTTACATACATTATATTTATCTATGCTAATATTAACAGCTATGTAAAAACATTATATTTAAAAACCAGCAACAAACTAATGCTATAATTTGAAGTCCTTTAGATATTTGTGGTACTTATTTTATGTTGAAATTCTAAAAAAGAGTATTTTCTATGAAAATATTACATCTGTGCATTTTGATAACATTTTATTTTAATAATATATCACTAAAATATTATTTGTAGGATTAGCTACACAGAAACGGTTTCAGGAAATCCTATACACGTGTGCTTGTGCACACCCATACACACACTCACACACACTTTTTTTTTTGGTCACAATTTTCTAAATAGCAATTACTTTCTCTAGATTTATAGTCTATAATGCCTGGTATCTTTGGTATCCAAAAAATACAAACTTTTTGTTTCCATTTAAGTAGTTTTAGTCTAAAAGCACTTACTAATCATAACTACATAGAAAAGTTTTGTTATGTAAACATTTGACTTTATTATCAGCCTTTGTTTTTCAATACAATGCTTTAAAAATATCCTCTGTTGTATAAAGGACATTGTTGTAAAAAAGGCAGCTCAAAACTTGTCCTTCCCTTCCTTTCATATTGCCTCTTAGGCAATAAGCACAGCTGTCTCCAGCTCACCCACAAGTGAACTGAACATAATAATAAGTTAGTGTTACTGGCCTGTATCTACGAATGATTAGAACACAGTATGCCTGTTAATTTCCATTACATATAAAGTAGCAAAGATACCATAGAGAAGGAAACTGGTTAGTAAAAGCAAACAGGGACTTACTTCTGCCTTAAGGTTTAGTTATTTTTCTGGTAACCACTGAGTTTCTCTTGCACTTTGGTTTCCAACAAGGTGAAGCTGCCCTCTGTAGGAGGCTCCCAGTAAACGCTGCTTATTTATATTCCAGTGACAACATGCAGGTTTTTTCCCCCTCCAATTCTAAATAATAAATAAACAAACAAAATATTAGCATTAGCACAAGTTTGAGCTCTTTAAAAATCTCAAGGGGAAATTAGTATAAAGCCCATGCTCAGTTAAGTAGAGCTAGTGTGTTTTCAAAATGACAGAATTGAATATTAAAAAAGCTGTAAAGCACATTGATGTTTGGTATTTACCGACATTGTGGTATGGGACAGGATGGGTATTATAAATTCAGAGGTGACGCTGAAAACAGAAATACAGAAGGTCTTGGTATAGTTGAGTGAAAAGTGGATCTAGACAGAAGAACCCGCATGAAGAGAGACATATTCACACATAATAAATAGACCTCCCCAAAAGGTCTTCTGATCTTCCCTTCTTATAAAGGTTACCATAATGCAGATTCATTATCAGTCCCACTGGGTAGCATATAGCTCATTAAGAAATTACTTTTGTTAGCATGCTCATAGAAAGAGATTAGCTATTTCACCAGATCTCTAGGGGCTATTTGAAATTTGGGAAATTCTCCCTGTAATTTAAAATGGAAGTTTAAGCCAATGGGAATAGACTAGGGAAAATCTCACAAATTAAACCTTTCCATCTGGAAGTTTCTTCATCACTCATTGCAAAAGCACAAGCTGAAATCACATTTGTTACAGGCAGGAAAGATTTCACCAGTGATGATGCAATGACATATATACAAGGTTTTAATAAATGAACATCTTGGTTTAAAGAGAAACTAAATATAAATACTTGACAGTGTTTGGGATTTATTTTTTCTCGTTAATGATTTTGCATATTATTTAGAGTTTATCATTAAAGTCATCTATTTAAATTTTGGTTACTATGACTTTAGGTCTATGGGATGTGTGTAGAAGATTCTGGTATCACCTGTATTGCAAGTTAGGGAATGAGCAAGTGGGCATGGGGGCATAGAGAAGAGGAACACGCCTCCTTTTGCCTACCCCACTGCATTTGTCCTTCATTGTCAGCTGTGAATCTTTCATAAATCCCCAGACCATCTCCTCTATGCTTACCGTAGTACCAAGTACACACCTCAACTATAGCAATATTTATGGGACAAATACTATGTGCCAGGTACTATGTTAAATACTTTATATGGATTATCTCCTTTAATCCTCATGTAATGCATGAGAAAAACTGTCAATTATTAATATCCCAATACAAAA
Organism: Choloepus didactylus; assembly: GCF_015220235.1. Classification (NCBI taxonomy): domain Eukaryota; kingdom Metazoa; phylum Chordata; class Mammalia; order Pilosa; family Megalonychidae; genus Choloepus; species Choloepus didactylus. Next base: position 67,093,925 of record NC_051318.1, on the reverse strand, counting down.
ATGAGACTGAGGCTTGAAGGGGTCAAATTACTTGTCCAGGCTACCCCAGGGCCTACTTTCTTTTCCTCTGACTTCACTTATTTTCCTATCTGACAATCTTTCCACATGCTCACCTCTTTTGCAGCTCTGTCTTCCTGACACAACTGTCTGGTGAATCGCCAGCTCTGAGAAACAGGGCAATCTGCTATTCCACTGGATGACTGAGCATTGCTAAAGACTCTCTCACAGCTATGCTTGGTATCCTTAATTACTCGTGACTCTTAGTTGCAAGCTTTAGAATATAAGCTAGTTTATCCACAAAGGGGCTGAATAAGCTCAAGGGATATCACATCAGTAAAAATTCTCTGGCCCAGTTTGTCTCAGGGATGACTCTAGCTACAGAATTCAGTGTCTTCTCATTCATCTCTGATCTCTGAAGAGACATTTTTCAGGCTATCATCTTTGGTCTTTCATTCTAGTTTCCTCCACACAGCTGATGCCTAGCAGTTTCCCATGCTCAATGCTTCTAACTTCAGCCCCAGAGAAGGATTGTGATTTGCATTCTTTGTAACCACGGTCATAAATCCATGGAAGGACTCTGATTGGGTCACCTTGGGACAGCTGTACATTTCAGAATGAATCAACTATGGTCAAAGGTAATATCAGGTAGTAGTTGAGAAAGCGTGGGTCATAAAGTTTTTTTAATTCTTTTTAATTAGGAAAGCTATAGGTTTACAGAAAAACCATGTAAAAATACAGCATTCCCATATACCTCCCTATTGTTAACACTTAGAATTAGAAAAAACTTGAGCTGTGGTCCAGATCCAGACTACCTGAGTTCAAATGTGACCCAGTCAGAATACATTACCACTCCTGCCATCAGACACTACATGAATGAGAAAACATTTGATTAAATGTGGATAAATCTGAATGAAGCACCTGTAAAATCAGAGCCATTTAGAATATTTTGTCCACTATATCATTTTATTTTTCTGTATAACATTCTACTCCAGAACTTAAAATACTGACTATTTAATTTAGCTCATGCTAGTGAGGGAAGACTAGGATGGATTTTCTGGTCTTGGTTGGCTCAGCTGGGATGGATAGTCTACAATGGCTTCATTATGTATCTAGTTATTCGCAGATTGCCATATTAGTTGGACTTGGGGTTTATCAGGGTGTTGTGTTGGCTGTGAATATTCTTGTATGTGTTAATTGGTGGATACATGCAACATGTTCTGTAGGTCATACCTAGGAGTGAACTTGCATGATAATAGGATGTACACATCTTCAAATTTATTAGAGAGGATCAAATTGTTTTCCAAATTATTGTAACAATTTACATTTCAACAGTTGTTCCACATCTTCTCCAATACCTGGCATTGTAAGATTTTTGAAGTTTTGCCAGTCAGGTGAGTATGAAACAGAATACAATTGTAGTTTTAATTTACATTTCCTTACTACCAAGATTAAGATTTTTTTCATATACATTTTGGCCATTTGAATTTTCCTTTTCTATCAGGTATCTATTCTTTTACTCATTAAAAATTGTACTATTTATGCTTCTCTTTTTGATGTGTAGAATTTATTTATATATTCTAAATACTAATCCTTTGGTAGTTATATATGTTGGAAATATATTTCCCCAGTCTGTGGCTTGTATTTCCACTTTCTTTGTCATAGTTTTGATTAACAGAAATTCTTAATTTTAATATAGTCTAATTTTATTTCTTTGATAGTAATATACTTTTTTAAAATTTTTAATCATATTTTTATTGTAGAATATAGCATATATACATAGAAATGATAAGTTTCCAACTGCAATTGAACAAGTAGCAAATTTCAAAGAATATTAAGGTTTACAGTTCCTCAGTGTCAGTTATTTCCTTATTGTGAAATATAACATATATGCAAAAAGGTAATATCTTTCAAAGTATGATTTAACAAGTAGTTATATAGGAAACTTCCAAAAATGTTATGAGTCACAGAACCATAGTTTCAGATATTTCCTTATTGTGAAATATAACATATATACAAAAAGATGATAATTTTCAAATTGCAATTTAACAAGTAGCTATGGAACAAATTTCAAAGGATGCTATGAATTACAGTTCCACCATTTTAGTTCTTTCCTTCTTGTTATTCTAATACCCTAGCAACCAAGAAGAAGAAAATTATATAGAGATTCAGTATTCATAATCCTTTGTTAAATTTCATCTTGCCTGTTGCTACCCCTTCCTCTAGTTTAATCACTTTCCTGATCTTTGGGGATGTCTAGGCAGTGACCACCCTAACTTGTTCATATTGAAAAGGGGTGTTGACATTATGGGAAAAGAGAACACATCTGGTTGATGTTCTTGAAGAGGCTATTGCCATCGAAAGGGAAAAATCAAAATGATCATTTCAATAGATGCTGAAAAAGACTTTAACAAAATTCAACATCCCTTTTTGATAAAAACACTTCAGAAGGTAGAAATTGAGGGAATTTTCCTCAATATGATAAAGGGCATATATGAAAAACCCAAGCCAGCATAGTGTTCAATGGTGAAAGGCTGAAATCCTTTCCCCTAAGATTGGGAACAAGAAAAGGATGCCCACTGTCACCTGTATTATTCAACACTGTGCTAGAAGTTCTAGCCAGAGCAATCTGCCAAGACAAAGAAATAAAAGGTATCCATGTTGGAAAGAAAGAGGTCAAACCATCATTATCTGCAGATTGTTCCAGTTTGCTAATGCTGCTATTATGAAAAATACCAGAAATGGATTGGCTTTTATAAAGGGGGTTTATTTGGTTACAAAGTTACAGTCTGAAGGCCATGAAAATGTCCAAATGAAGGCATCATCAGCACAAGTATACCTTCAGAAGGAAGGCCAATGGCGTCTGGAAAACATCTGTTAGCTGGAAGGCACGTGGCTGGCATCTGCTGATCCTAGGTTGTGTTCCAGCTCAACTCTCAGCTCCTGTGCATTCTTCAAAGTGTCTCTCTTGGCTGCAGCACCTCCTTCTGTCTGTCAACACTTTTATGGGACTCCAGTGATTCAATTAAGTCCCACCCTGAATGGGTGGGGTAACACCTTCTTGGAAATTATCCAATCAAAGGCCTCACCACAGTTGATTGTTTCACATCTCCATGAAAACACTGAATCAAAGGATTCCAACCTAATCAACACTAATACATCTGCTCCCACAAGATTGCATCAAAGAACATGGTGTTTTGGGGGGACATAATACATCCAAACTGGCACACAGATGATATCATCTTATATGTGGAAAATCCTGAGAATTCAATGACAAAGCTGGTTGAGTGGCAGGATATAAGATTAATGCACGTAAGTCAGTAATGTTCCTATACACTAGCAATGACCTAATTGAAGAGGCAATCAAAAAAAATTCCATTCATAATAGCATCTAAAAACATGAAGTACCTAGGAATAAACTCAACCAAGGATATAATATACTTTTGATACTCTTCTTGTGTCTTCCTTAAGAATTTTTTCCTGCCCTAAGAATATAAAACTATTCCCTAGAGTTTTTTTTTTCTAAAACATTGTTTTATTGTCTTGCACATTTAGGTCTTTAACACCCTGGAAATCGGTGAGTTCAACAGCACAGTGTCAGGGGTGTTGCTGGCATCCAGTGGTTAGAGACCAGGTATGAGGACAGAACCTCAAAACAAAGAATTTTCTGGCCCCATGTGTCAATAGTGCTGAGGTTGAGAAACTCTTGGAGTAGTGGTTTGGTGAATACAGCTTTTGAAATGTTTTGAGGACTTCCTTTCTGGTCCAAAATTTATTCAGTACTCTTAAATACTTTATGTGTGCTTGAAAAGAAAGAATACTCTACAATCAAGAGTGCAATTGAATTCTGTGTTCTATGTGCCTCTTTTAGTTAACCTTGTTTATTTTGTGATTCAAAGCTTTTGTAATCTTAATAAAGTTTTGACTACATGATTCATCTTTATGTAGAGAAATGTGCTAAAATCTACCAGTCTAGGGATTAGTCTAGTCCTCCTTGTAGTTCTGTCAATTTTTGCTTTAAGCAACTTAAGTCTCTGTTTTTAAGTGATACAAGGTTATAATTCTTATGTATTTCTGGAGATAAAAATGCGTATCATATTTTTCATGACTATATTTTCTCTAATAATATACTTTTGCTTCAGGTCTATTTTGTCTAATGTATTTTTATAAACACATCTGATTTTTTTTTAGGACACATCTATTATAGCCTTTACTAACCATTTATTTTATCTTTTCAATGTCCTTACATTTTAGGATGTCTTTTATAAACAGAATGGAGCTGACTTTATTTTAAATCCAGTTGAACAGTCTTTGTCTTTTACATGGGTTATTTAGTCTGTTTGTATATATTGTTATCACTGGTGTACTGTATTTACATATATCAACATATTTTGTGCTTTTGTGTGTGTGTATGTCACTTTAGATTTTGTAGTTTCTTGCTTTGCCTTTTTTTGAATTGGCTGTCTATTTTCCTCATGTGTTTTTTTTTCTCTTCTATTTTCAAGGTTGTACAATCTAAAAATATTCTTTTGTTGGTTATTCCATAAATTTTAATATCCATTCATGACTTACCAAATTTTAAAATTAATATTTTTTTTTCCCAAGCAATCCAATTAACTTTAGTGACCCTTCAACTGATCATTGCTAGCATGCTGGAAATTGTCATCAAGCCCCCTCCAAATTTTTATTCCTTCTCTATTCTGCAAAAGTATTTGATATCCTGATTTCTTTCATTTCTAATATCATTGGATCATTTTAAAGTTTTGAATTTTATATAAATGAAATCATATGATATGCATTCTGTCTGCCTTCTTTCATTTAAAATTATATTAATGCAATTCATCCATGTTATCTCCTCTAGCAGTAGTTCTGCTTCATCTCTGTATAGCATTTCACTGTATGAATGTACCAAAATTTATTTATTCATTCTAATGATACTGGATACTTTCATTGTTGCTAGGGTGTAGCTATTTGAAATAACACTGCTCTGAATATTCTAATGTTCCCAGTTTATTCATATCTTCTTCAATGCATAATGCCAATCACTTTAATGTTAGCCCTTCTGGTAAGATTGTTGATACCTTATTGCAGCTTTAATTTTCATTTCTCTGACTAATGAGGCTGAGTACTTTTTCATATGTTTATTGGCTATTTGGATATCCTCTTTTGTGAAGTGTTTTTCATATATTTAGCCCACTTTAAAAATATTGAGGCATTGGCCTTTTTCTTATTAATTTGTAGTCATGCTTTATAAGTAGTAATCTTTATATTCTGAATACAAATAGTTTGTTATATAAATTGCATATATGTATTCTCTCACTCTGGAGCTTGTCTTTTCATTTTCTGAATAGTGTCATTTGATGAAAATAAGGTCTAATTTTAATACAATCCAGTTTAATACAATCTAATTTTAATACAATTGCCTAAACTTTTCCTTTAGTGTTAGTGCTTTATGTGTCCTTTAAAAAACATCTTAGCCTACCAAGGTAATGAAGATATTTTTTTCTATGTTAACTGCCAGGGGTTTTATTGCTTTATGTTGTACATTTAGCTTTAAAAATCCATTCTAATGGTCAAGATTCATACTATCCTACATGGATATTGACTTTTCCAGGTACCACTTGTTATAAAGATATCCTTTCCCATGATTCTTCAATGACTCCATTATCACAAATCAAGAGTCAATATATGTATGGATCTGTTTCTATATTCTCTATTCTTTTCCATTGGTCTGTTTGTCTATCCTTGTACTTGTACTAAAGATCATAATTATTGTAACTTTATGAGAAATCTTGATATTTGTAATTGTAAGTCCATCTGGATTTATTCCTTATGGTCAAGGTTGTCTTGGCTTTTCATGGTGGACTTTGCATTTCCATATAAGTTTTAGAATCAGTTTATCAGTTTGAAAACAAAAACAAACACAAACTTCTTGGGTGGATTTGATTAGGAGTAAGAAGAAATGACATTTCCAATGTCTTCTGATCCATGAAAATGGTATATCTCTCCATTTATTTAGGACCTGTTTAATTTTTTTCAGTACTATTTTACAATTTTTGCTTAAAGATTCTGCACAGTAAATTTATTCTTATTAGGTTAATTTTTGAGCATTTGATGCTTTTAATTTTACTGTAAGATATTCCACTAAAAATTCATATTCTAGTCATTTTCTGCTGGCATATAGAAATCTATTTGAGTCATGTGATGCAGACACATCTGTGCCATGTAATCTTTCATATTTTTATTTTTCCTTTTGTCAGCTTCTGTGAAAAGTGTTTTTCAATAAGAATTTGTTTATTTCATCTAAATTTTCAAGGTTAGAGCATAAAGCTCAAAGATTATTTAGAAGCATATTGCTTAATTTCCTAAAATTTGGAAAATTTCCAGTTGCCTCTGTTACTGATTTATAGTTTTATTCCACACTAATCATGAATAATACATTGAGCATTTCAAGTCTTTTGAAATTTGTTGGGACTTGCCTCATGGCTTGGGATATGGCAAAATTTTGTAAATGTTCTATGTGGTCTTTAAAATAATATTCTGCATTTATTGGGCTCAGTGTTGTCAATTACAATGCTAAAAATCTATAAATTAAGTCAAGTTTTTAAATTGCATTTTTCAAGTTTTCTATTCATTAATTTTTCATCTGTTTGGTCTATCAGTTGCTGAGAAAGATGTGCTAAATATATCCCACTATAATAGTATATTTGCCTATTTCTCTGTTGGGTTCTGTCAATATTTGCTTTATATATGCTGAAGCAATGTTTTATAAATTAAGTTCATATTTAGAATTTTTATATCATTCTCATAGATTGATCCATTTATCAATATGAAACTCCCCTCTTTGTTTTAATGATGTTTTTGGTTGAAAATCCACTTTGTCTGCTATAGGTATACAACTTCTTCCTGATTGGTTTTTACAAGGTCTGTTTTTTCATACTTTTACTTTTTCCCACATAAGCTCTTTTTTTTTTAAGTGATATAATTCACATACCATAAAATTCACCCTTTTAAGTATAAAATTCAGTAGTTTTCAGTAAATTCACAAAGTTGTGCAATCATCACCACTGTCTAATCTAGAACATTTTAATCACTATCTAATTCTAGAACATTTTAATCATCTCCAAGAGAAGCCCTATTAGTAGACCCAGTAGCAGTCATTCCCCATTCCATCCTCCACCCAGTCCCTGATAAACACTAATCTATTTTCTGTCTCTGTGGATTTGCCTATTCACATAAATTGAATCATACAATTTATGGCCTTTTGTGCCTGGCTCTTTCACTTGGCATAATATTTTCAAGGCTAACCATGTTATTGCATGTATCAGTACTTCATTCTTTCTATGGCTGAATAATATTCCAATACATGGATATACCACATTTTAGTTATCCATTTATCAGTTATTTGGTGAAAACTTGGGTTGTTTACATTTTTTACTTTGATGAATAATGCTGTTATTAACATTTGTACACAAATTATTGCATGGATGTATGTTTTAAATTCCCTCTGAATGGAATTGCTGGTTCATATGTAACTCTATGATTAACTTTTTGAGGAATTGCCAAATAGCTTTCCAAAGTTACTGCACTATTTTATATTCCTTCCATCTTTTTATGACATCCCTTTACTTATAACTATTCTGTATACTTACTCATATTTAAGGTAATATTTCTTGTAAGCAACTTTATGGCTGAGTTTTGCTTTTTAAAAATATCTAATTGAAAAATATATTTTGATTGGAATATTTGGTTCATTTATGTCTAATGTAATTACTAATATATTTGGATTTAAATCCACCATCCTACTGGTTTTTATGTGTCCCTTTTGTTCTATGCTCCTTTTTCTTCCTTTCTTGCCTTTAAATGGATCAAGTATTTTTAAAGTTTCAGTTTCCTTCCTACTAGCTTAATATTTATAAATTCTTTTACTGTTCTTTTAGTGGTTATTCTAGAGGTTAAACCATCTATCTTTAATTTATTAAATTCTAGTGCAAATTAGTACTTTTACCACTTTCTGCAGCATGGAAGGGACATAAAATTGTTTAACTCAATTTCCCTCCTTCTCAGCTATTGTGGTGTTATTTCAATTTAATTCTACACATATTTTAAACTCAGAATGAACCATTATTGTCATTATTAATATTATTATTTACAGTCAGGATTCTTTTCTATTTATCCACTATTTATAATTCCTGCTGCTGCAAATTTCTTCCTGAATCTGTGTTTTTGTTTTGTATCATTTTTTTCTGCCTAAAGACCTATCTTTAGTGTTTATTTTAATTTATATCTGAGCAATTTGAGAGCAAGTTGCAGACATGATGCCCCATCATCCCTACATGCTGCAGGGATATAATCATCTCTATAGGCTGCATTATATAATCATAATACATATCATGATAGAACCTAATCAACATTTAGAGGTCACTGCCTACAATCCATAGATTGCATTTAAATTTCTCTGAGGTATCCAACCCATGTCTCTTTTTTCTTTCTGGTACAGGATCCAAACCAGGATCACATGTTTAATTATCATGTTTCTTTAATTTCTTTTAAACCAGCATAGTTTCTCAGTCTTCTTTTGGCTTTTAAGACCTTTATAGTTGGTTTGTTTCTTCAAGGGCTTGTATACATTACAGGCCCTTCATTCTTTAGTGTGTCCCTCAGTCCAGGCTTGTTCAATATTTTCTCATTTTGAGACTCAGGCCATGCATTCTTGGTAGTATATTCACCAAAATGAGATTGTTTTCTTCTCAGTGCACATAATACCAACCTGTTCCACTACTGGTGACCTTAACCTTGAAAACTTGTGAAGTAGGCATCCACCAGATTTATCCACAACAAAGTCACTATTTTCCCCCTTAGTAATTAACATGCATTTTGTGCATAGAAACTCTAAGGCTGTGCCAATATTCTGTTCCTCACCAAACATCATCCACTAACCACTGGTACGCCCACCTGAATCAACCACCACTGTGGTGGTTTCTAAATAATGTTTATTTGTTTCATTTTTTCAGAATTCACATTTTGTAATTCTATTGTAAGGAGGAGCTTCGTCTTCTCCTACAATCATTTATTTACATCAGTATGAACACATGAATTTTTATTTTATTTAACGGGTTGAAATTCATTTATTATTTTTTTTCATGCTGAAATTTGCTCAGATTTGATAGTGGTATCACCGCCAAGCTGATGCCTTTCATTTCAACATTCCCCTGTCATTCTTTCAGATTTCCTTAGTTTCTGGCACAAGATATTCCAGGTTCATGCAAGTTTGTCTCTCCAAGAAGGCTGGTTCTTTGTGAAAGATCATATATAGAAGCTAAGATTATGATGTTATAATGTTCAATGAACTCATTGCTACAGATATTTCATTGCTTCTAGGTTCTTCTCCAGTGAACAAGCTGGGAAATACATGTATATATACATATTTATAAATAAATACATAGAAAAAATAATTGTGTGTGTCATACACATTTTAATCTATTTTTCTATTTACATATATACTATGAGTTTATGCCAAAATTTTGAATTCCAATTCAATAAAACCCAGTAATAATCCAGTTTCCTGCCTTTCCAGATTTCTGACAGTGAGAAGCCTGACTTACAATACATATATTGGGATATTAACCAATGCCCAGAACTTCTTGGCCTTGGCACTTTTGCTCTCTTCCTTACCACTGCCTCCTTGGACAGCTGAACTCTGGAAACCAGCCTCACTGCTGCCTTCTGGGTCCCACTAAATTCCTGATCTTCAGCTCCACCAGCCTCTGACATTTCCTTGAACCCCCACAGACCACTATTTCTTACCGCTATCACTTTGTCAGCTCTAGACCATGGTCCACGAGAAGGGAAGGGATAAGAGAAAGAGGAAGAAGACTATAATGCTTTGAAATTTGAAGCTAAATTTATCTGGACATTCAAATGCCCCCAGGCAGAAGAAGGTTTCAGAGCTCTGCTTCTATCTTTGAAGATATCTCTTCAGTTAGTTTTTGGTCTCAGAACACCTTACCTTTTCACCTGCTAATGGATGTGCTTAAGAAGACTTTTAAGAATTTTATCCAACATTTTTAATTGTTTTCAGGGGGTTCGCCTGGATGCTTACTGCCAGAGACAGAAGTTGGAAGTAGACAATTAAATATAATCTCTGACATTTTAAAATTTAATCAAATAAATGAATTTTTAAATCAGTCTTAGGACCTAATTCCTTAAAATTGGGAAAAGGGATTCTAGTTTAAATGACTTTTCCAAAGGAACATACTGACAAACTTGAAATGAGAATCCAGATTTTTGCATGTCTCATGACTTCCAAACTACTGTTCTTCCTATTTTAATTGCAAAATAAGCAAAGAATGATATAATTGCTGGAAGGAGGAGAATAAGAGTATAAAGGGATTCATGATTCTCTACCACATTGAACTAGAGAAACTTTCTTTAATTTATTTGCTTTCCTTATTTCCCTTTCTTAGAATGAAGTGTTCTTTTGCTAGAAATAAAGATTGAAATCACTGATTGTGTGGATGTGATATTTTTTGTAGACACAAATTCTGCTTTCCCAGGCATTTTATTTTTCTTATCATATGAATGAGAAAACAGATAAGAACCATTTGTAATGTTCTGTATTTCATTCTTTTCCAAATATCATCACTATTGTTTAAGATTTCTAAATTAGGCAATTATGGGCCAAAAATGTTAGATGGTGAAGTTTTATATGTAGTGAAGTAATAGATATCTTGTTGAAATATTCCACCTGAAACCATAATTGTCTCATACTTCCCAGTGTAAGTTTCATATTTTTTAAAATGTTCTACGTTTTATTCTGAGTCATGCTGTGGTGGATCTGAATTCATTCTTTCCTATACCTCCTTACTTCACATTACCTCAACAGATAACACAGGTAAGTTGGGGAAAGATGACTCCTAGAAGACGGTCCTTGGCTGCCTGAGGACAATAAGCACATTCTTCTAGTCCCTTGGTCACTGCCATTTGTCCAGGGGTGAGAATGGACTTCAGCAATACTGAGAATCTTGGCATTCTCATTTGGAATGCTGAGACAGAATACAGACTCTCACTTCCTCTACAGCTGGTGGGGGTGGGGGTAGGGGTGGGTATGGAATGTGATCCTGATTGCTAATGGCAGGCATCTTTCAGTATTGCAATAAAGCAGATATCCCAGAAATCAGAGCAGATAGAGTCACAACTGAATTGGGAGACTGTGGAGCCTACACTATCTCTGAATTTCCAATTATTGGGACTAAAAACCCACTTTGGAGAATGGGCTATTTGAGTTTGGTTTCTCAGTAACTTTCAATATCAAAAAACTCTCAATTCACAGCATTAAAGGAAAAAAGCAGAATGGAATGAAACCAAACCAGTGAAGAATGAGGCATAAATCATAAGAAAAAAATTCCCTTTACTAAAGATAAGAATGAGACCAAGAGCAAGGTATCTATATTTTGCAAAACTTGGCTACGTGATAAGAAATCCTTTTGTAGATAGGCTATATGAGTTTTTCAAAATTGGGTAATGATTAAATATAGCTTATTAGCTTTTCAAAAATATGCATTATAGCAGGAACACAGTAGCCTATCTCAAACAGTTAAAACTAATTTACCCTTACAAGAACTCACAATTAGAAGGTTGTATCAGCCATTAATACACTCCAATCACATCCTCAATATTGCATTAGAAAAACTAACACTTTAATTTTCATTTTAAGATATATTCAGTTAGGGCACAATTCTTTTTTGTTTTCATATTGAAGGTGTCTGTAAGCAATTTTGAGGAAGAACAGGAACTTTCAGAGATGGGGTGGATCTATGCTGTGCCCAGAGCTTATCCACAGAACCAGAAATACTAGGGCAGTTCTTTCATTAAAGAAAATAAAAAAGTCTTGAGAAAAACAGCAGGGTATGTCTCTTCAAAGAGTGTCCATGACCTAGCAACCTGCTTGCATTAAAGTAAACTAAATCTCCATTTCCTTCTTCTACTTCTTCATAATCTCCTGTAAACTGGTAATGGTTAAGAGCACAAGTGTGAAGAAAATTCATAATCTTGATCACTTTCCTAACACATAATGCAATGAACCCCACTTGCAAAGAGCACAGCTCAAACTCTCCTGACACAATGGATATTGGACTGACTTTATCTTTTTTATTTCAATAGACTACTGATAGCTCCCATTTTATTTCTTTTATTACAGGCTCCTATCCATGACAAATGATCTTTTAGACTGAACTTCCCAACTTTCTTACAAACAAATGATTATTTCTCACTAATTCAAATATACTAATTAACTGGGACTCAATATTATTAATTTTGTTATTCTTAAAAACTCCTGGTATATTCTTAAAAACTTATGACTTGTGGTACACAGATGAGACACAATTGGATTAGAGGAAATAGCTTTCTATATCCAATCAAGTAAAATTAGGTACTGATTTATGAAATAGTTTCATACAAAATACGTACATACTTCTCATCTCTGTACATACTAATATGTAATATGTATTTGTGTACATACTAATATGTAATATGCATTCATGAGAAATTTTTGATCTATGGAGGTATATTCAAGAAATCCAAATGGTTTGAAACTATAATACTTAATTCAACCATTGAGAGTGCCCTTAATTTGAAATATTTTATGTGAACACCAGTTTCTTTGTGTTTTTTTATATCTCCCTCCATTCTTCATTTCTGGATTTTAAAAATATATAAATGCACAGTAAATTTTGTACTCATTGAGACTGTATGTTCCACTTTAGCCACTTCATGATAGTTAAGGGTCTTTCTTTGAGATTCTTACTTCCAGCCTCATCCCATTATCTCCATTCTGCCTGTGATGGTTTGAAGCTTTATGGACCCCAGAAGATCATGTTCTTAAAGCTAATCCAATCCTGTGTAGTCCTATTGTTGGTGGGTTCCTTTGATTAAGTTATTTCATGAATGTCCCAGATGGGTCTAAAATCTCTTATTGGAGTACTTGATAAGCAGATGAAATACAAAGAGAAAGACACAGAAATTGAGAGAGAGAGCCACAGAAAGAGAGAGGAAGCCACTGAAGCCAGAAGCTGGAAGCAATGAAACTTGAAAGAGAAGGGAGAGTCCAGCAGACACCGCCACGTGCCTTGCCACGTGACTGAGCCCAGATCACCAGTAGTCAGTCTTTGGGGAAAATATCACCTATTGATGCCTTGATTTGGATATTTTCATGCCCTCAGACTGTGAAAGAAACCATGTAGAAAGAAACCATGTAGAAAACTAAAACACCTCCAAAAAGCTGTTCTGCTAAATCTGCCTTGTTTACCCTCCATTTTGACAGACAGTCTTTGTTTGAAGCTGGTTATGATGAAGAAATTTTACAGGGAAAACAGGCCAGTAAACCTTATCAAAGGAAGCACACTAATGCAAAATGTTAATATTAGGGAAAACTGTGTGGGAGGGTGTTCCAGTTTGCTAAAGCTGCCATTACACAAAATACCAGAAATGAATTGGCTTTTATAAAGGGGATTTATTAAGTCACAAATTTTACAGTTCTCAAACCATTAAAGTGTCCCTACTAAGGCATCAAGAAGAGTATGCCTTAACTGAGGAAAGGCTGATGGCATCCGGAACACCTCTGTCAGTTTGGATGGCACATGGCTGGTGTCTGCTGATCCTTTGCTCCTGGGTTCTGGTTTCAAAATGGCTTTCTCTAAAATGTCTCTGGGCTTCTGTCTGTCATAGCTTCTCTCTCTCAGCCTCTGTGCATCCTTGCTTGTTCTCCCAGGGCATTTCTTTCTAAGCATCTAGGGGTCCTCTCTTACCTTCTTCTGGGCAAACACCAAATATCTTCTGTCTGAATCTCCCAGCATCTCCAAGCATCTGCGTCTGTGTTGGAGCTTGAGCTCTCTTAAGTACCCCAATGAATTAATCAAGGCTCACTCTGAATGGGCAGGGTCCACACCTCCATGGAAATGATCTAATCAAAAGGTGTCATCTAATCAAAAAGGTCTCAAAAAGTTGGGTGAATCACATCTCTAAGGAAACATTCAATCAAAGGTTCTACCCAACAAGATTGGATTAAAAGACCATGGCTCATCAGGGATCCATACAGTTTCAAACCAGCACAGGGGATATATGGGAACTCTGTACTTTCTGCTTGATTTTTCTGTAAACCTACAAATGCTCTAATGAAAAAAAATATGAAAAAAGGCCATCTTTATTTCCAGAACTTCAGTACTAGGATTTGGAAACAAAAACTGAATTTAAAAGTCAAGGAATAGAAACACAGAAAAAAGGTATCTGTTCTGCCCATCCATGCTTTTCTGTAAACTAAATTTAAAAAAGCGTTGAAGTTATTTTATTTTATTCCATTTGATATGTAATCCTTAGCACCCAGTTAATCATAATTATTAGCCAGTTAATCATAACTATTAAAATAATCATAATAATACTTTGGGCTTACTGCATGCCTTTCATCCAAGGATCTCAAAGCCCTTTCTAAACACTAATTACTTCTCCTAACACTTCTATCAGACAGATCCGTATGGTTATCCTCATTCCTCTGGTGAGGAAACAACAGAGACCTTGAGATTGTGACTTGCCCCAGGCAATTCTGTAAGGCTGTGGTAGTTCTGGTGGTGAGATCTCAGTGAGCAAAATTACCATCCTTTGAATATATTTTTTCATTACTTTAAGTTCATTCTAAGTTGCTGAGTTCTCTGACAATTATGAGGCTCCATGGAAAATCTAGGTTTAAAGTTGTCAGTGAGCTGTAAAAAAATTTTAAGAAAATATGCAAATCTCTAATGAAACTAATAAAAATAGGACCACATTATTAAGATAGCACGTGAACATTTCCTTGGCATTCATTTCTCAAGTTTTATTCCTCAAATGTCACAACAAGTAAGACTAAAGTCTATAATCAATTTGTACATGCCATGCCTCTTTTCTAATTTTTTGTAATTATGCCACATCACTGTTTTTACTTTCTCTACTTGTTTAATTTCTTTGCAGTGTTTCACATAGAAAAGCTTAATTCTCTGGCTGATTCCATTTTTTTTAAATAGAATAGTGTAGATAAAATAGGAGAACATCTGCATTCATTTCTTTTATACTTACGATGTTTAAAACCATAAACACAGACACATGTACTCACCAAAACACCTTGGGCTTCTGAGATGAAGTTTTTGCTTTATTCTTTCTCTATTTGTCTTGACATTGCTGTCACCATTGGATTTTATGGTGTTTCTAGGTCCTATGGAATAAAATAGTTTTTCACTTTAGTTGTGGATATTCATTGTGAATAAAGGTCTACTGCATATATGACAGTGCTCACTATATTCAATTGCATGACACAAAAATTCCCACATACATGTAATTAAGTGCAAGATAGAATTTTGGGGAGTCAGGTAATTATGTCCTAGACAAAAATTTATAGTACCAGAAGGGCACAGACAGTGTCATAGATATTCAACTCCTGTAAACTAATTCAGAACTAGTTATGCTAATGGTTTATGAATGTTAATTACAGAGTCTGGGATCTGCTAATGTCAAGTTAGAGTCTTGTAAATGGATAATATTAAGTCTGGTTCCAGAGCATGTACTTATCCAAGTCTAGCAACCTAGTAGAGTTGGAGATTACAAGTGACTAACATTAGTTTTTCATTTATTTACTGATATCCTAAAGCCATTCAAGTAAATTCAATCTTATGTAAAGCATATGAACCTTGTGTTGTAACATTCTATCACATTATCCACCATCTTAATATTTTTACCCAATTGAAATATGTCTCGTTTTTGTCTACTTTCCTTTCTTTAGTTTCCCTACTTTTCCTGTTTATCTTCTATACACCCTCTTTCTATTCTGTTTCCTGAAGTCTCACCACAAAACAGCCTGTCTGAGAATATCTTCTACTAAGCAAGGTAAATCTAAAATATTCTTAGCTTTTGATAGTGAGACTTATGTTGGCTTTTTTAAATTCCAATGATGCTATCTAATTAGATTTTGTCATAATCATTAATGTAGCTCTTGCAAATAAGAAAGAACATAGCTTTTGGTTGTCAGAACTGCTATTTTGTTCCAATTGAGCCCCTTCTCAATTTATGTATAGGTAGCTGTAATTTTTACCTTGATTTCTTCCTTTTCTGGACTTCTAATTTTTGCTCACAATAGAATCTCTCATGTCATTCCATATGCAACCCATTTAGTAAGACATTGAAACAGAAAACTATATGAATAAGTTTCTGGTAGATGGAAAAGTTGGAAAATAAGAAGAAAGCAGATAATGATTGCAGTTACTTTGACCCATTCAAGGTACAAAGTGATGCTTAGATACATGTTTGTGAATTATCCTTCTAAAAGCTAATTCATCCTTCAATACTACTGCAATGCCTTTCATCTTCTGTGGTTTCCTGCAAAGGATGGGTATGTTTTACATGCTTCTAATTGACTCAGAAATGCCTCTTTCCAACATTTACTTTTAACTACAGTTTCACACATCTGACTCTTTAAGATAACTAAACCTATGAATCACCAAGGGCAGATTCAGCTCACCCCTCCCCCACCCTGCACCCCAGCTTACCATCAGGGCCAGACTTGCAGGCGGACTGGCCCCAGGCAATCTTTCCAGCCTCCCACAAAGTAATTATCGAGTAATCACTCTGGGCAAGGAGTAAGTTGTTGCAGGTTAAGGGGAACAAGAAAGGGTGGGTAAAAAATAATTGAGTTTTGCTAAAAGCTTTCCTGGGATGCTAGTTAAATATGTATATATATATATATATATATATAACACACACACACACACACACACACACACACACATATTTGGTGGAATATGGAATATACCAGGAAGAAAAATTTCAAGAGCTAAAACTTTCTTACTTGAAAAGAAAATTATAGCATAGTTGACTCAATATCACATCATTTAAGTTTTGTTGATGATAGGAGTGAAATCTTTTTTTTTTCGTAAATCAAGAGCCACAGTAGGAAAAAAAAATTAAGTGCTACATAGAAGTGAAAAAAATGTAATTCTTTTTTAAGGACAGAAATATGTAATACATTCCACTCAAATAATAGAGAAATATAAACAATATTTTTTTTCAAACCAATGTAAAAATACTTAATTTCAAATATTGTGGATGTCTGAGAAGAGACTAAGACTTGGAGGAGGGAAAAATAAAGGAAAATTTAGCTTCAGAAAAGGAGAGAACAGATAACATAGAAATGTAAACCAGAAGAAATAACCCAAACCTCAAGGAAAACATGACCCTCTTCTTCATTTCTTTAAACCTGATTACCTGCTTCCCAGCATCTCCTTGAACCCTTTCCCCTTCTGCTGTCAGCTCCCCCTGCCTGGACCAAAAAGCTACAGCTTCTGTTGGCCCAGCCCGCACCTAACAGGTGGACCCCACCCATCCCAATCAATTTCAACATTCTCCTACCTCTCCAAGATCCTCCCCTCCAGAAGACTCACTTCTCCATCATTTCCAATCGTCTCTGATAACTGAATTTGGACTAGTCTTCCAAATTTGTGCCTCTAATTCATGTGAGACCCTGAATTAGGAAAGATATCAAATCTCTTTCCTACAAAATTTTAGGAAATCACTGGACGCATTTTTGGATTAAGTTATATTTGACACAATGAATTGTTTAAAGTATTCAATCAAAGTCACTCTCCTTGCATATATAATAGTGTACTAGACTGATTTATTTGCATATTAAATGCCTCCATTTGATCTTGAGCTCTTTTATGAAAGAGCTGTGTATTACCTGCATTTGTTTTTGGAGTCTAGCATAAAATCTAGCACAAGGTGGATACTGAATATGTTTTTTAAAATTAATGAATGGAATGGCAATATTTACTCAGAAGCTACATTCACTCATACATTAATTCAACAAATGTTTATGGAATCCTTACTGTGCATCAGACACTAATGACATTGGGGAAACATCAATAAACAATGCAGAAGATAGTTCCTACCCTTTTGGATTCTACATTCTAGCTACAGATATAGAACTATAGTTTCTGAGAGAAACAAATTAGAAATACAAATAGATTTGGGAGAAAATAAGGAGTCAAACTAGTTACTATCTCAAGAATAGATCAGCTCCTTGGGAAGAGAGTATATAAAGGGACAAGAAGGCTGAAGATATAATTAGTGTCCACAGCTAGGGATATATGTTGCTTTTGTCATAATATATTTCTACATATGTCTGAATAAAAGTTGTTACTCTAGTAATAATTTTTAGTAAGTAGTAGGCATGACCAAATAATACGTACAATTAGATTTGACATGCGGTTCTAGGGCAGTAGAATTATCATGACAATTAATTTTAAATTAAAAAAAGGCAACCAAGTAAAATTGACTTTAAATAAAATCTCTTTTTCAGATGTACAGTTAAAATAAAGTACAAAAAAGTATATGGCAGCTTTCTGGAAACTGCTATAATAGTGGTTTTATTATCTGAACAGTTTAAGCTATCTATTTGTAATATAAATGGTATATTCGTTTTTAGATTACATTGGGTGACATGATTAGTTATGAAGACAGAAGAAAACACTATTTTTTACAAAATTATTTTATGAAGCCAAAGAAAGTAAAGTCACCTATAAATTAACAATTCATTTCATATATCCAGATTTTCATGCTTCTTTGAAACTACTATTTAAAAAAAAATTTTTTTTAAATGCATATACGTCCATATTAATGAAAAGAGCGAGTCAACATTTCAATTTGGTCACTTAAAGAACTCTACCAGAATATTCAAAATCTAAATTTAATTTCTGTGAGGTGTTCTTTGAATAACTCAGAACAGTACAGACTATCTATTACTTTAGACAAAATTCTTACAACTTCCAGTCCCTTTCTGCCTTGTTTCAGACTCTTCTTAGCCAGTTGTGCTGAGAGTGGATTTCTGCCTGATGTTTCACAAGCTCTGACCAGTGCCCCTACCCCTCGTTATGCTAGTCGCCTGGATGCAGGTCCACAAATCTACTCTTAATCCTTCTTGCTCTCTTTTGATATTCACAGGATTCTTTGCTTATTAACCTAGGAACCCCTCTCTTCACCTGTTCTTCCTTGCCTCTGATGACCTTCTGGCCATCATTTGAGCCAAAGTAGTCACATGTCTTCAACTGACAAGTCAAGCTTATTGATTCAGAAGGTCTAGATTAAAAGAATATATTATTACTATTAAACTTATTTTGAAGTAATTTCAACCTAACAGGACAGTTGCAAAAATAATGCAAACCTCATACAGAGAATTCCAACTACCCCCCCCACCCAGATGCCATATGCACCAACTTTTAATATTTTTGCCGTGTTTGCCATCATTGTATCATCTATCTATCTATCTATCTATCTATCTATCTATCTATCTATCTATCTTCCTATTTATCTATTTTCTAAACATTTGAAAGTAGATTGTATATGTCACGCTCCTTGAATACTTAATGCTTCCATGGACATTTGCTAAGAACAAGTGTATTCATTTATGTAACCATCTTAAATATGGTTATCAAGTTCAAAACATTTAACATTGATGAAACACTTACAGTTTATATTCCAATTTTTTCATATATCCCAATAATGTCCTTTTGATCATTTCTTCTCCATTATTAGATCCAGTCTGGGATTATATATTGCTCTTAGTTGTTATTGTCTCTTTAATCTTTTGCTCTCTTTTTCAATTATGCGAACACATGTACAACATGAACTTTCCCATCTCAACCACTCCAAGCATACCATTCAGTGGAATTAGTCACATTCACAATGCTGTCCCATCCTCACCACTATCTGTTACCAGAACTGAACCATTACCTCAAACAGAAAGCCTGCACCCAGTATGCATTAACTCTGCCATACTTTCCCCTGGTCCTGACAACTTGGACTCTACTTTCTATCTCTATGAATTTGCACACCCCAGCTATTTCATACAAGTGTAATCACACAATATCTGTCCCTCTGTGTCTGACATTTCCCTCAAAATTATGTCTTCCAGTTTCATCTGTGTAGCAGTAAGCAGCAGAACCTCACTCCTCTCTAGGGATGAACAATATTCCACTGTATGTAAATATTGCATTCTGTTTATTCATTCATTTGCTGGTGAACTGTTTTGTTGCCTCTACCCCCTGGCCACTGTGAGCAAGACTGCTATGAACATTAGTGTACAAGTATCTATCTGAGTCCCTGCTTTAAATTCTTTTGGATATATATCCAGAAGTAGGATTGCCAGGTCATGAGGTATTTCCATGTCTAACTTCCTGAGGAACTGCCAAAATATTTGCCACAGCAGCTGTAGCATTTCACATTCCTACTGGCAATGTACTAAGGTTCCCATTTCTCTGCATCCTCACCAGCACTTGTGACTTTCTATTTTTTTATATAATTGCCATTCTAATGGGGGTGAAGCAGTATCTCACTGCAGCTTTGATTTTGTGTTTCCCCCATAGTCATTGATATTGAACATCTTCTCATGTGCTCATTGACCATCTGTAAATCCTCTTTGGAGAAATGTCTATTCAAGAGCTTTGACCTTTTATGTAGTAAACACTTTAGAAGCCCTTTTCAGCTTTCTGTGCCTAGTTTTTCTTTGTGGTTACCATGGGGCTTAAATTTAACATCCTAAATCCATAATACTATAATACTTATTTGGTTTGATAGCAAACTAACTTCAGTAGCATATACATATTATGTTCCTCTCTTCTCATCTTTTATGTAGTTGTTGTCACAAATTACATCTTTAGACACTGTAAGTCTAAAGCCATTACTTTATCACAACAATTTTACATTTGCATTTTGGATCCTGTAGTAAATAAAAAGTGAAATTACAAACCAAAAATGCCATAGTATTGGCATTTATATTTACCCATGTGTTCTAGTTTGCTAATGCTGCCAGAATGCAAAACATCAGAAATGGGTTAGCTTTTATAAAAGGGGGTTTATTTGGTTATACAGTTACAGTCTTAAGGCCATAAAGTGTCCATCAACAAAGGGTACCTACACTGGAGAAAGGCCATTGGCATCTGGAAAACCTCTGTTAGCTGGGAAGGCATGTGGCTGGAATCTGCTTGCTCCCAGGTTGCGTTTCAAGATGGTGTTCTCCAAAATGTCAGTGTCGGCTTCCAACGGCCATCTTCAAAATGTGTATCTCAGCTACAGCTAGCTCTCTCAGCTCGTGTGCAGTCTTCAAAGCATCCCCCTTGGCTGTAGCAAGCTTGCTCCTTCTATCTGATGTTTTATAGGGCTCCAGTGAACAATCAAGGCCCATGCTGAATGCGTGGGGCCATGCCTTCATGCAAATTATCCAGAGTATCGCCTACAGCTGGGTGGGTCACATCTCCATAGAAACACTCAATCAAAGAATTACAATGTAATCAACACCAATACGTCTGCCCACACAAGATTGTATCAAAGATAATGGCGTTTTGGGAGACACAATACATTCAAACTGGCACACCATGTGATTACCATTACCAGAGATCTTTATTCCTTCATGTGACTTCAGTCTATTGTCTGGTGTCCTTTCCTTTCAACCTGAAGAATTTACTTTAGCATTTCTTGTAGGACTGATCTAGTGGTGACAAACTCCCCTGGCTTTTGTTTATCAGGGAACATCTTAATCTCACCATCCCTTTTGAAGGACGATTTTGCTGGATATAGAATTTTGAGTTAAAAATTTTTAATTTCAGCACTTTATGTATGTCATCTCACTGCCTTCCTGCCTTCATGGTTTCCCATGAAAAATCAGCACTAAGTCTTATTGAGGCTCACATCTTTCAGACTCTGCTCACTTTTCTTCATTCATGTTTCTTTCTGTTCCTCAGACTGAATGATTTCAATAGTCTTATGTTCAAGATCACTGATTCTTTCTTCTGCCAGCTCCAATCTGCTATTGAACTCCCCCTAGGGAATTTTAAATTTCTGTTTCTGTGATCTTCACATCTGTTTGGTTTCTTTTCATGATTTCTATCTCTTTATTGACATTCCCTTTAGATTTACCAATTATTTTCCTGATTTCTTTTAATTCTTTGTCCATGTTTTCTCAAGTTCCTTAAGCTAAGTCTTTGTCTGGTTTATCTAAGCTCTGGTCTTCCTCATTGATGATATGTATCTAATTCTTTATCCTGCTCATTTTTATGAGCCATCATGTCCTCCTTCTTTGTATGTTTTGTAATCTTTTGTTGCAACCTGGACATTTTGATGTTTTAATGCTTTATTTCTGAAATTAGACACTGAAGCATCTCATCTTAAGTTTGTATCCAGCCAGTGATAAAACATGTTTTTTTTTTGATTGCCAGGTACTAACAACAACAAAAAAAAAAAAAAAAAAAAAGAAAAGAGAGAAAAAGAACAAGAAAATACCACCTTTCTCAGTCTTTGCAGATTGGCCTGTGCGAGTGTTCTGTTTTAGAGCTTAACTTTCTTAACAGCAAGTTTAGAGAATAACCACAGGCACAAGCATACGGTCCTTCCTGATCTTTTCTGTGCATGTGTCTTGTTCTGGTCATGTGTCCCTGCACCATATGTCCCACAACCAGCAAGCATTTGCATGAAGTGCCTGTGATTTTGCTATTCTCTTACAGCATTCTGTAGGAGAGCCCTAGAGCTGCCTTCTACCTGCAAATGGGTCATTCTGCAGCAAATGTCCTGGTACAGACACTCAAGCTGCCTCCAGACAGATTAGCATGAACATACATGCTCCCAGTGTATACATAAGGGTTATTCTGCTTCCCCCAGAAAGGGAACTAGAAACCTGATCTGAGAATGTTGGCCAGCTCCATGCTGAGCCAGTGAGGAGGGGAGGCAGGGCTGAACAGGGTGCCATGAGATCCTACCACTTTTAAGTTGCCTTTTTCTTGCTTTAGTGCTTATCCTGTTACTGTAACCCTTTAACTTTTTCTGGAGGTTGATAAAGATGGTTATGAAAGCCCTTGTTTGTTTTTTAAAACTTCTGTGGAGGGATGGAGCACTGGAGCAGTTCATTCAGCCATGTTGATGACTAGAAACTAGATTTAGTTCCTAACTGTCATCTGCTGGCTAAGTGAACTTGAGCAAGTGCCTTCATCTCTACATCTTAGTTCCTTCCTCTGACATCAGAAATGATGATAAGCATGTTTCAGATTTCTTGAGAAGACTAAAAAAATGATGTTTGGGAAAGCCTGGAGAACACCCTTTACACCAAGCCATCCAGAGAGATGGGCATTACTGAGGGGTGTTCAGCAATCCCCAAGGAATGCAGAACAGTTAGGAAAGTTTAATTAGTTAAAATGAAATTTAACCAACTGATCACTCAATCTGGAGCAAACCAAGGCATAGACACATTGGTATGGGATAGATCTGAAGCTAATTCTGTAAATATTGAGCAATCACAAAAGTATTCCTTTTATGTATTGGTCAGCTAAGCAAGGACCATCAGGGATTGGGTTGTTAATTGGCCAAGTAGTACCTATTCCATGTAAAATATGTACCTATGGCAATTAATAATAACAAAACAGCTACCACTCAGAAGCAATGATTTGTTCATGTGTTGTGCATTACTTTCCAAACTTTTTCAACTAAGTAAAACTTGTGGACATCATACACACCAATAAATGTAAACTCTCCTTTATGTTTAGTGGATATATAACATTCCATTGTTTGGTGGATACTTTATTTAACCATTCTAAAGAGATCACTAATCAGCTAAACTGTAGAAATAGTTTGAGCAGTAGGAATAATAATGATAATTTAGATTTATAAGGTGATTTTATCCAAGCACTTTCACAAGAATTAACTTATTTTTTCTTTACAACATCTTGAATAATCTGTCTCAGATTTAATCAAATGGGGACATAAATGATTAAATAATTTAATCAACGGCACATACCTAATAAGTGGCATAATAAAGAATGAACTCAGACTTCCTAGGTTTCATAAGTTGAGTCAGAATGATTTTATTTAAGTATTTCTGTGGAATGGTTAATTTTTCATATCCCATATAACCATATATTTATATGTATATTGACTTTTAGGAATAAGCATGTGTAACAGTTGTCAGAAAGAAGGTGCTGGAAATAAATCAAGATAAAAAATAAATAAAAGAATTAATGGAACAAGAAATTTTGTCCACTACCCTCACATTCTACTGTACAAATATTAAGTAAACTATGGCCATTTAAAGCCATTTAGTAAAACAATATCTAAATAGAGTCTGTGATACACTGGAAGCTATATTTTTAAAAAGAAAAAATTAATCAAGAAATATATCCTATCTTTAAAAATTATGTACAGAAGTTGAACTATATATAGTGCAAAATTGGTAAAAAAAAAAAAAATAGTAGAAGCTCATCTCTTTTTCCATCCTAATCTACTCCCATTCCCCATTCCCCACAGTTAAACACAGTTAATAGTTTTTTCTGTGTTCTTCTGTAAAACTTACCTGAATACACAACTTATATGTTTATCTGTTTTTCTGATTAACCTGCATGCTTTCAGTCAGAGTGTCTCAGTTTAAATGCTGCCTATGTCCATTATTGAATAAATTAATTTACCTTCACTAATTACTTAATATCTTAAGCCTCAGTCATCTCATCTGTAAAGTAGTCATAATAATAAGATGTCTGGATGATTAAATGAGATAATCCATGTAAAGTACAGTCTGACACATACATATATTCTGGTTTTTTTTTATTAGTTACAGTGTCTAGTTTATGCTGATTGCATCCCTCCCCCAATGCCTCCCCATTTTTAACACCTTGCAAGGTTGACATTTGCTTGTTCTCCCTCGTAAAAGAACATATTTGTACATTTTATCACAATTGTTGAATACTCTAGATTTCACCAAGTTACATAGTCCCAGTCGTTATCTTTCCTCCTTTCTTGTGGTGTCTCACATGCTCCCCACCTTCCTCTCTCAACCGTATTCATAGTTACCTTTGTTCAGTGTACTTACACTGTTGTGCTACCATCTCCCAAAATTGTGTTCCAAACCATGCACTCCTGTCTTCTGTCATTCTGTAGTGCTCCCTTTAGTATTTCCTGTAGGGCAGGTGTCTTGTTCACAAAGTCTCTCATTGTCTGTTTGTCAGAAAATATTTTGAGCTCTCCCTCATATTTGAAGGACAGCTTTGCTGGATACAGGATTCTTGGTTGGCGGTTTTTCTCTTTCAGTATCTTAAATATATCACACCACTTCCTTCTTGCCTCCATGGTTTCTGCTGAGAGATCCGCACAAAGTCTTATTAAGCTTCCTTTGTATGTAATGGATTGCTTTTCTCTTGCTGCTTTCAGGATTCTCTCTTTGTCTTTGACATTTGATAATCTGGTTATTAAGTGTCTTGGCGTAGGCCTATTCAGATCTCTTCTGTTTGGAGTATGCTGCGCTTCTTGGATCTGTAATTTTATGTCTTTCATAAGAGATGGGAAATTTTCATTAATTATTTCCTCTATTATTGCTTCTGCCCCCTTTCCCTTCTCTTCTCCTTCTGGGACACCAATGATACGTACATTATTGTACTTTGTTTCATCCTTGTGTTCCTGGAGACGTTGCTCATATTTTTTCATTCTTTTCTCCATCTGCTCCTTTGCATGTAGGCTTTCAGGTGTTTTGTTCTCTAGTTCCTGCGTGTTTTCTTCTGCCTCTTGAGATCTGCTGTTGTATGTTTCCATTGTGTCTTTCATCTCTTGTGTTGTGCCTTTCATTTCCATAGATTCTACTAGTTGTTTTTCTGAACTTTTGATTTCTGCCGTATACATGCCCAGTGCTTCCTTTACAGCCTCTATCTCTTTTGCAATATCTTCTCTAAACTTTTGAATTGATTTAGCATTAGGTGTTTAAATTCCTGTATCTCAGTTGAAGTGTACGTTTGTTCCTTTGACTGGGCCATAACTTTGTTTTTCTTAGTGTAGGTTGTAATTTTGTGTTGTCTAGGCATGGTTTCCTTGGTTATCCAAATCAGGTTTTCCCAGACCAGAACAGGCTCAGGTCCCAGAGGGAAGAAATATTCAGTATCTGGTTTCCCTGTGGGTGTGTCTTAGAAGATTGCTCCACCCTTTGATGCCTCAGGTCACTGTGCTTTTCTGCCCAGCAGGTGATGCCTGTTAGCCTATAATTCTTGACTGGTGTGAGGAGGTATGGCTGTGTTCCCCTAGGCTCTGGGGTCTGGTTCTGAATGGAAAGGGCCCCACCCCTTTCCTCCTAGAGAAGACAGACCCCTCAGGTGGAGGTCATTAGCATTTCAATGGTCTCGCTCTCTGCTTGTGCTGTCTCCACCCTTCCCAGAGTCACAGCCCTGGAAACTGAAAATGACTGGGGCTTTCTCCACTGAGCCAAAAAAGAAACAGAGAGTCCCCTTCAGACCCAGTCCAAGGCGACCCTCCGGCTCTCCCAAGTCAGTCATCACCCAAAGCCTCTGTCTGTTTTTTGGGGATTCGTACCTGTAGTGAGCAGTTCACACTCGCTGCTTAAAACCCCAGTTGGAGCTCAGCTGAGCTATATTCGCTTGCTGGGAGAGAGCTTCTCTCTGGCACCACGAGGCTTTGCAGCTCAGGCTATGGGGGAGGGGGCCTCATGACATGGATCCACAGATTTTACTTGCAGTTTTTATGCTGTGTTCTCGGGCATTCCTCCCAATTCAGGTTGATGTATGATGAGTGGATGGTCTCGTTTGTCCCCCCGCAGTTATTCTGGATTATTTACTAGTTGTTTCTGGTTTCTTGTAGTTGTTCCAGGGGGACTACTTAGCTTCCACTCCTCTCTATGCCGCCATCTTGCCCGAGTCCCCTCATATTCTGTTTTTAAAAGGACATAATGTGGTCATATTACATGCATTATACTAAGTCTTTTCCATCTAATAATGTACCTTATCGAGCAGAGATCAATAAATATTTATTGAGTAAATGAACAAATGCTTCTCACACTCATAAATCACCATTTTTAAATGTATTTTATTGGACAGACATACTGTGATTTATTCAATCATTTCTCTTTTGATGGATATTTAGTCTTCCACACCTCCTGAGTTTTTATTACCATCATTAATACTCTTAATTTAGTTAATTTCTTGACTGCATTCTAGAGGTCAGGAACTTCTATTCCACTCACCTTCTGTAATGGAGAGTCTAGAAAAGTGAAAACCACACTACCAAGATTCTCTTGCAGCAAATATTCTGGATATCGTAAGGCTCCCCTAAGTGGATAGACTAGTGGGAAATCTAGGAGGCAGATATGAGGCAGAGGTCATCTTCTGTCTGTTTTGCCTATTTCTATTGAGAAGTAAAGTCGGTGTTACCCTTGAGGTAAGATGGATTCTACCCCTGCTACTCTGCTGATGTCTGCTGTTGGCACAATCCCTGCTTTCGCCTCTTCCTCGACTTGGCAAGGGCCTGACAGTCTTCCTTGGCTACCCAGGCCCCATTTTGGTTGCTGGTGCTGCAAATGGCTAGAACAGCTATGTGATACCAATCAATTGCTGCTATCAATCAGTTACAGTATCATGCCTATTTTTGAAACTGTGAAATAAAATAGAAAACATCAGAGCATATTAACTTTTAAATATTTTTTCATGAAGCTTTTATTTCTATTTTAAAGCATATATTTGATTGTATATAGTTATATATACATTTTATACATGTTTTTGTGTATTGAGTCATGAGATAAAATGTATTTCTTACTGCGGGTTTTGTTCAAAATATGTGAAAGTCACTGTCCTATATCATGAATGCATTCTCTTTAAGACAAGTCTCTACACTTGGGTTATAGCAAGAAGAGATGTCCCCTCTGCACTTTGGAAGAAATTCCACTCTGATTCCTCTAGGCTTGGCCTTAATATGCATATGATCATTAAAGAATTTAGAAAATTCTTTCTTTCTGAGCAAAATTTGGCTTTCAAAATTATTGTGTTGCTATAAAACCCTATTATAGATGTCAGAAACTGAATAATAACTCTTTATATTTCATTCCTGCTATAATGACTCTAAGCCTGCTCTTCTCTCCGTACTGCACCCCCTTCCTGTCCACATGGCCACTTCCGTGGATGCCCTGGGGAGAATGGAGAGAAGTCATTACAAGGAAATCCAAACAGCAAAGCTCCCCACAACATTGCATAAACATCATACACGCTATGCATCCTTATGCAAGTCCATCCAAAATTATCCAATGAAAGGAAGATATTTTTGGTAAGAGTTTTTATTTTTATAAACTTGTGTATTAATCCTTTCTGATTTATTTTCCCACAGAGAAGATTTTGCAATAGTCTAGAATTAGAGTTTTTGTGATACTGGACTAAATATTTTAACCCAGGGACAATTCAGGTTTCCATTTATGCATCTGAAGACTTACCCCTTGTGTTACAGATAGTACTTGCTACCAACTGTCAGAAAGAAGAGGGTAAAAGAAAATCTTTACTGATAAAGTAAAAGATAAAGTAAAGATTTTCTTTTACTGATAATGGTTTTAATTCAATCTTTACATGTCATATTGAGTAATAATAAACTCTCTTTTCTGAGAATTTAAAAACTTGCATTATATAATATAAACATTACCAAATTTATGAAAACTTGTTTTGAATTTCCTGTGCACATCACTGTATTTTGCTTGTCACACCCTGTCTCAGTCTAAATACCTCCAGTTCCTCCTCTGAAAGATCACTTTGCCATATCAAGTTATTTGACTCTGGACAAGTTTTTGATCTCTCTAAATCTCTCTTTCCTCAATGACAAAATACCAGTAGTAATAATTCCCTCTAAATATGGCTGGGTAGACTTACTATAGCAGGTGTCTTAGAAATATTAGTGGCTTTTTTTCTCCTCTCCCTTGACTCCTCTCCTTCTCCTTCTATACCTCCTTCTTCTTGAAATAAACTAGCTTAAATTTTTTTGATGATGTACCACCCTTTATATAAGTGGGACAAGGAATGGATACTTATATTTACTTTTTTATTCATAAAATATATTTTGAAAGATACACAAAACACCTGTAACAATGGTTTTCTTAGGGAGAAGGGGGCAGGTGGACAGAATTATAAGGGGAGACCTTTCCTTTTGGTTTTGCATAGGTCATAAATACCTTCTGAAGGATGACAATTAACAATCACACAGCACTGGCACCAACCGGTCAGAACAGATGCCAGCCATTATGCCGCACCAGTACATACCAGCTGAATAGCCGCTCTGTTTTCATGGTTCAAAAGTGAAACTGTGTAAAAGTGTAGATTAAAAAGTCTCCCAGTCCTCAGGGAGGGAGAAACTAGCCTAACTTTGCAACCTAACCTCAAACGATATAAATGTTTATATGGAAAAATGGATATGTTCAATATTACTTAACACTATATTTCTAACAATTTGTGGAACACAATCCATTTTATTAGAAATTACTTGTGCATGAGTTCAAAGACTGTTAAAATTCCACTGCATTTATCACTCACTAGTAGGTTGATAGGGAAAGCAAATGGAAATGAAATGAGAGCTGTGATGAATATTAGGCACAGGAAGGGAGAAGAATTTTCCCCCATAACTGAGCTGTAAACAACTATGTTTAGGACTCATTTCCTTTCTTTAGCATTTTAATCGTTTGGAAAGCCTTTTGGTGCTCATTATTTTTTGCAGATCCTAGAAGAGAAATTCATGGCAGGGTAAAAGAGTGAATAAGGAATTAGGAGTCTATTAATTGATTTATTTATGCAATAAATGTTTATCGAGCATCTACTATGTGCCAGAACTTTTGCCAAGCATTGAGGATAATGCAATGAATAAAATAGACATGTCTATTGGATAAGACAGAAGGGAAAATAAGTAATCACAAATAAGTATACATAATTTCCAAATAAGGTAAGTGCCATGATGGGTATTTTGAGAAAATATTCCAAAGATTTTCAGTGCAGATGGAGGTGCTAGGAAAGGTGTTTCTGAAGGAGTAAGATTTTACATGAGCCCAGATGTTGAGTGATGATGCATAGCCGGAGAAGCTCAGTGAAGAGTGGTAGGGAAAGAAGTTCTTCAAGCGGAAACAATACGTACAGAAGCCCAGAGGTGGAAAAAGAGTTCAACTCATTTGAGAACAGAGAGGAGGCCTATATCCCTTTATGAGAGAATAGGGAACAAAGGAGTGATGGGGATGGTTGAGGCTAAAGAAGAAGTTTGAGTGTAGTTCTGCAGGTTTGGTAATCTATAATGAGTACAAGAGGTCTATTATGTATTGAATTGTGTCCCCTCAAAAGGCATGTTCAAGTCCTAATCTCCAGCTTGTGAATGTGACTCTATTTGGAAATAGTGTTTGAAGATGTGATTCATTAAGATGAGGCCAAACTGTATTAAGGAAAGCCCTAATGCGATATGACTGGTCTCTTCATAAGAAGAGGGAATTTTGGACACACAGCAGAGGGACACTGGGGAACAGGCCATCTCAAAAAGAGATCCTATATGAAGGATTGCCAGCAAACACTAGATCTGTAGGTACTAACATGGAAAAATCTCTAAGATAGCTTGTTAACTGAAAAAATGATTATTTCAGAATAGACATAGTATTTTCCATTTATGTAACACAAAACTGAAAAGAAAAACAATGTGTATATGTAGGCAGAGCAAAGGCTGTATAGAAAAATTTAACAATGATTCTTCTGGAAGAGAGGAGTGGGAGTAACATTTCATATTTGTTTGGTATCCTCTTTCATATATATATTGTTTTTATGACAAATGCATTTTATGCTTCTTATGTTATTAAAATATTCAGAGTATACTCTCCAGAGAAAAATTACACTTAAAAATTATTTCTAATTTTTAAGTTAAATAGCAGTTCTCTTTCATAAATCCTCTGAGTCAAGAAGAGAGCTTAGATATTCAGAAGAACTTTTAATTCCTACATTTTTTAAGAAGATGTATTATTTAATTGATGCTTTTTCTATTAATCTAGTGTCCTGGAAACTTGAATTGCTTCTCTCAACCTGTTTCCCCATTCTTCTATTTGGAAAATAAAAATAGACTCTCTCACTGCTAAGGTTTCTGAGGTGAATTTGGTTCTTTTATTTTGAAATACTCATTTGGAAGTGATATTTGGAAGGTGAGGTGGATGACATTTTTCCGTGAGGGTAGATAAGTTTGCCTGGAAGACATAAGTCTTGACAGTGACTAGATATTCTACTGATGCATCACCAGCTTCACGTTGTGTGTGGGCAGCAGTTACCTGACTCTGGATCTCACTGAGGGCGGTGTGACATTTGAGCCAGTAACCTGGTGGCAGCCTTCTGACTCGTGCTCCTCCATCCCTCCCAGTGATTTTATAAGCATCCAATTCCCTATATCAAATGCCTTTCTTCTTGACATCCTGGAGTAATTTCTTTTTCAGGCACCAAAGCCTGACTAATACACATATCTTTTCCAACAGCCTTGCATCTTCTAGTAAATATCATTGGAAGCTATAGGACAATGCAGCCATCTTGAGGGCTTCACACACCTCCTATGAGATGTCCACCTCTCCAGGCATCTATACCATCAAGCATGTTTTAGTTTGCTAATGCTGCAGAATGCAAAACACCAGAGATGGATTGGCTTTTATAAAAAGGGGGTTTATTTGGCTACACAGTTACAGTCTTAAGGCTATAAGGTGTCCAAGGTAACACATCAGTAATCAGGTACTTTCACTGGCAGATGGCCAATGGCGTCCGGAAAACCTCTGTTAGCTGGGAAGGCACGTAGCTGGCATCTGCTCCAAAGTTCTGGTTTCAAAATGGCTTTCTCCCAGGATGTTCCTCTCTAGCAAGCTTGCTACTCTTCAAAACATCACTCACAGCTGCACTGCATTCAGTCTCTTTGAGTCAGCATGTTTTATATGGCTCCACTGATCAAGGCCCACCCTGAATGGGTGGGGCCATGCCTCCATGGAAATATCCCATCAGTTATCATCTACAGTTGGGTGGGGTGCATCTCCATGCAAACAACCTAATCCAAACATTCCAACTTAATCCTCACTATTATGTCTGCCCCACAAGATTACATCAAAGAACATGGCTTTTTCTGGGGGACATAATACATTCAAACCAGCACAAAGCAGGAGCAATTACCAAATGGAAAGAATTAAATATTCAGGATTATTCTTATTACTGTACCTATTCTCATCTAACACACTATCTCTATTAAGCCCTTCCTTTCAATATGATCCTTGATCTAGTTTCCTAATCTTAAACAGACACACACACATACACTTCCACAAACACATGCACACACATACTTGCACACACACCATTCTTATTTCAACATCTCTACCCATTTGTTGTTCCATTTCTCTATTCTGCATTGAAAAATTTCTTGAACTAGGTGTCTAAACACAGTTTCCACTCTTTCATCAACCTGTTCAGTCTAATTTTATCCTCACCACCACAAAACTATTCTTGTCCAGATCTCCAAGGACCTCCATGTTTCCAATTCAGAGACTATTTCTATGCCTGTATGTAATTTGACCTCTTTGAAACACTTGACATAGCTTGCTCCTTTTTGGCACATTTGATTTTCAAACCACCACACTTTCTTGGCTTTCCTCCTACTTGTCTGGTTGCTTTTTTTTTTTTTTTCAGTCTCATTTCCTGGTTCCTTTTGTTCTTATGGCTTCTATGTGCCATTGAGCCTCAAAGCTCAGTTCCTCAGTCCTCTTCCTTATCTTCCCAAGTTTACTTATCTCTCAGAAAATTGTACAGTTGTCTACTATATGTGTAAAACTCCCAAATTTGTATTACTAATGCCTTCTCCCAGGAGCTCTAGCCTTGTATATCCACCCACCTCCTTGATAACTCCATTTGGATGTCCAATAAATATTTCAAATGTAAAATATGTCAAAGCTAATTATTTATTTCTCTCACTAAAATCTGTTTCTCTTCTTGTCTTCCCATCTCTGTAAATGGCACTACTATCCACTTAGTTGTTCAATGCCCAAACCCCAGTCATTCTTCTCCTTATCTGTCACCTGTAAGCAATATATCATAGACCTGTCCATCATTTTTCTCCACCTCCATTAGCACTCCCTCAATCCAAGGTGGCATCAACTCTCACCTGGACTACCGTAATGTGTCTTAGAAATTCCCCCTTTATTTCATTCCTTGCTCCTTCCGGAATCTATGCTTCATGAAATACCCAGAGCAATCATTTGAAAGCATATATTTAACCGTTTGTTCCCTGATTAAAATTGTTCAATGATTTCCTCTAACACTAAGATCCAAACTTTCTAACCTCAGAGCCATGGCATAACCATGTGGTCCCTACCAACCTAACCTCATGTAACTCTCCCTTTCTCTCTGCATGCCATGCACACTGGCTTCCTTTCTGTCTCTTGACAGCACCAAGCTTGTTCTTGCACTGTCATGTCCTCTCCCTGGAATACTCTTCAATGCATTCTTCACTTGACAGCTTCATTCTCTTTCAGGTTTCTGCCCAAATGGCATCTCCTTCCTAGACCATTATATGTAAATTGGCAGCCCATATAACCTACCCTGCTTATTTCCTTTATAACACTGGTTACTATCTGAACTATCTATACTTTTATTATTTTAACGTCTTGTCTTCTCACCATAAACTAAATGCAAATAGTGATCTTAACTGTCTTTTCCCCTCTTTATCCTCTGAACCACTTAGGAATACCAAGTACACAGGTTATATTAAAAAATATTTGCTGAAAAAATAAATTGTATCTTCTGATATCCAGAGAAAACAAATTTATTCCTTTCACCAAGAATAACAATAGATGAAACTGAATAACTCAATTGTACTTCATGAATTTTAATTGCTTTCATCCTTCTCGTGTGCCTCCATTGCATATTGGTTTTCTTCGGTAATGGGTATTCTGTTTTCAATGTTAAATTATCTCTCATATTATTCTTGTGGCTATTGTTAATAACATGTTTACATATTTTGATATTACTGGTAACATTTTCTCAGACCCCTTATCTGGTATGGTATCCTAATTTCAGACACATGTTCTTGTTTGTGAAATGTTCTTTATAGATAAAAAAAGAAGTCAGGAGACTTGATTTTCAAAATCTAAATGGATAAATAATGTACACTTGAGATTTAATTTCTTCATTTGTCAAATGAAAGGTTGAGCTGGAAGATTTCCATGGTCTTTTCTAGCTGAACTGTTCTTGGATAAGAAAAAGCAGTAGGTGAGAAAACTCCATGGAAAATGAGGGCTAAAACTGAGTAGACAGAAATAAGATAGTTAAATATAAGTATTCACTAGGAAATTTTAGTGATAGCCTTACCACTCCCAAGTTACCTAATAATAACCTGTATTTTATGATCCTGGATTACACTGTGGTTTATAATATTGCAATATTCAAATGCTAAGGCAGGTCACTATCAGTCCAAACACAGGAATAGCATTGCATAGCAACTTTTATCTTGGACGCCCAAATCACTTCGTAAATATCAATTAAATCTCAAAACTTTCCTGTGCTGGTATTACTGTACCCACTTTGCAGAAGGAAATGTGAGGCCTTTGCTTGTTTAAAGCACAAATCAAAGCTTTCTCATTTAAAATCAGTAGAATTCCTTAAGTTAATAGTTAATACGCTAGCAGAGACCTGGGGTTGAGTTTAATGATGGAAATTTCTATATGTGGTATTGTCCTGCATGTGGGATTATGGAATTATGTGTGGAGTCTGTGAATGTGTGTGGGTGTATATATGGAGTGTGAGTGGGTATGATTTTAACTTTATGTAGTCTGTGGGAAAAACTGGTGCATATGAGGATGTATATAAATATATGTGTGTTTGTATATATATAAATATAAATATAAATATAAATATATATGTATATTAAGTTGTGTGCTCTGTAGATGCTCAATTTTTTTTTTATTAGAAAATTATTTCTTAGCTGCATTTAACACTTCTTGCATTCCATTCACCATCTTTCGTGTTCTGTTCTGGTTTCTCTCCCTTTTCTCCAGTGTCTTCTTTCTCCACCTATCCATGCTCAGAGTTCTGCTCTCCAACTTTTAAGCTCATCCCATGTCCTGTTGTTCTCTTGCTCATTACCTTGGTTTCACTGACTCTTTATACACTGAAGATCTCCGAATCTATCTCTACAACTTGACTTGCCCTTAAGTGTCTCCACTGACTCATAAATATATCTACTATTGTCCAACCAATATCTTTAACTCAGCATATCTGAGAGTGCATTCATCAACTACCTTGCACTGTCACCCCAACTCAAACATCTTTTTCTTCTTACCCATCTTAGTAGAGATTACCAGCTATCCAACTGTCCAAAGCAGAAACCCAGGACTAATCCTCCATTCCCCCATTTTCCTGACCTTATATCCACAGCAATTAGAGAATCTTGCTTGCAGAGCAAGCTTCTATTTGTGATTTCATCAATCTCTCGATTCCTCTTAAGCCCCCTGCCATGTCCTTGGAATACATCATCTTTATCTGATGCCTATATCATGACAAAGGCCTTCTAATAAGGTTTCTATTCTGTTTCTTTTATGTGTGTACTTTTTTAAAATTCAGTTTTATTGAGATATATTCACATATCATACAATCATCCATGGTGCACAATCAACTGTTCACAGTACCATCAAATAGTTGTGCATTCATCACCCCAATCAATTTTTGAACATTTTCCTTACTTCAAAAAGAATGAAAATAATAAAAATAAAAGTAAAAAAAGAACACTCAAAACATTCCAACCCCCCTCTTCTCACTCCATTTTTCATTTAGTCTTTGTCCCTATTTTTCTACTCATCTGTCCATACAATGGATAAAGGGAGTGTGAGCCACAAGGTTTTCATAATCACACAGTCACACCATGTAAGCTACATATGCAATCTTCTTCAAGAATCATGGCTTCTGGGCTGCAGATTGACAGTTTCAGGTATTTTCTTCTAGCTATTCCAATACACTAAAGACTAAAAAGGGATTATCTATGTAGCACGTAAGAATGCCCTCCAGAGTGACCTCTCATGTCCATTTGAAATATCGCAGCCACTGAAACTGTTTCATTTTGCTTCCCCCTTTTGGTCAAGAAGATTTTCTCAATCCCGCAATGCTGGGTCCAGGCTCATCCTTAGGAGTCACGTCCAGTGTTGCCAGGGAGATATACACTCCTGGGAGTCATAGCCCGCATAGCTGGGAGGGCAGTGAGCTCACCTGCCGACTGGGCTTAGAGAGAGAGAGAAGGGCCACATCTGAGCAACAAAGAGATTCCCTGGGGGAGACTCTTGGGCACAATTATACGTAAGCTTAGCCTCTCCTTTGCAGTAACAAGCTTCATGAGGGTAAGCCCCAACATCGAGGGCTCAGCCTACTAAGTTGTTAGTCCTCAATGTTTGTGAGAATATCAGTAATAACGCAGGTGGGAAAGTCCAACATTTCCACATTTTTCCCCAGTTCCTCAGGGGTGCCTTGCAAATATATTTTTATTCTCTACCCAAATTACTTTGGGATGTATCTCTATCCTGTTTTTAGAGTAATTTTTATAAAACAATATCTTAATCTTTTCTCTTTTGCATAAAGCCCTTCCACCTCCCTCCCTCCCCCTTTACTATTAGAATCAAGTTGTATCCTTAACATGATTTGCAAGGCACTGTTTGATCTATCTCCTGCAGACCACACCATAGTTGTCATTTACTACTTCTCTTTTCAAATTCTACCAACTGTAATGATATTTCTTTTTCAGTTCCTTGAGCTTGCGTGTTTACTTTCACTCTGGTTCTTCTAAATGCTCTTTTCTCTGCTAGGAATACACCCCTCCCCTCCCCTCCCCTTTGCTTGGTTAATTCCTACTTTTCCATTATGTCCAAAAGTCTCTTCCCCCAAGAAAGCCTCTCTTGTCTCTCAAGGCAGACTTCTATGTGCTCTCAGAGCTCACTGTGTATCACTCATCACAGAACGTCATTATGGCCTTCGTTTGTGTGATTTTATTTCCTAAGTTTAAGTTTGGTGAAGGCCAAAATTGCATCCACTTGGAGAGCATTGTATCCCCAGTGTTGGCATGATTTCTGACACATAATAGATGTGCTATAAATATTTTTGAATGGTTAACAAACTGAATGAGTGACCACATTGAGCAGGTAAAAGGAGGTCAGTGAGGTCTGTTTGAGGTGAAGTTTGTGGGAATAAGGAAGATATAAGTTAAATGGACCAGATGCATGTTGCTATAAATAAACCATGTTACTCTAAATAATCCAGAAGCAGTAGGTCACTGAGTCTAAACAGTGCATTCTAATAGAAAAATATTTATTATGTCCTGAAATCTCCTACTACATACTAAGTGTGACTGTGAAGTAATGAGGCTGATTCATGTGTGATTTATAAAAATAATCTTCTTAGGTTTTAGTCAGTACACCTAAGCAGGAGAGGGCCCGGCCCTGGTCCCATGTACCTCTCCACACAAAGCAAGAAATCCTTGGGGCTGGGGAGAGCAGATACAAGTACAACCATGGAAATCCCTACACAAACAAAGTTCCCTTTCCTGGAGTGAGCAAATGCCTATTCCCGGGATCTGTCTCATTGAAGACTGACTGGACCACTGATGTGAACATCTTTAGGTCTGAAGGTTATTAGATGGTCAGTGTTTGGTTGAGATGAGGACTGAGTATAGACATGAAATCTTGGGCTACCAAATTGATACCAAGGCAACTCATGGTGCCTCCAAAGAGTCTGAGGATTCTTTTATACTTGTCTCTGTCCAACAGGGTTATTACAAAGTGTATTTGTCAAGGTAGGAAGATACATTTTACTTAACAGTTTGCTGACTTGTTTACCATTTTTAACTCTTTAAACATATGTTACCTGGGTCTCCATTTGTACTCTTGCATGGGCCCCACAATTGCTAGGGGCAGGTCTGCTACTCAAAAGCAGTTATTTTCTGGAAGATTTTTGGTTTCGTTTTATAGGGTACCATAATACTAATTATTAAAGTGCCACTTAATTCCTTGATATATGTCAGCAATATTTTATACCAGCAGTAAAATCTATTTTAGATGCACCTCAAGTCAAGTCATGGTTTTCATTATAACAGAGAGTGTCAATATTGCATAGGTTTTACCTGTGTCTTGATATAATGATAATT
Source organism: Choloepus didactylus (assembly GCF_015220235.1). Lineage (NCBI taxonomy): Eukaryota > Metazoa > Chordata > Mammalia > Pilosa > Megalonychidae > Choloepus > Choloepus didactylus. Next base: position 67,055,909 of record NC_051318.1, on the reverse strand, counting down.
AAAGTACCTTAGCAAAGTTTCTGATGCTAATTTTAGTGGTAGAGAAGAACCTGAAGAAAAGATGAATAATTCCTGTTCTTTTTAGTGACCCACTTTTTATAGGATTGCCGTGTTTTAGCAGCTTCTTATCAAGTCAAAACTCCCTTATTGGCAAAAAGAGGCCTAGATTATAATGATTTTGTATGAATTAGTTTTATTTTGGTACAAGAATGTTATATATTTATTAGACAATGAACATTTTTATTTGTTGAGTACTCACTAGGAAGTATTAACCCATTTAGGCCTTACAACAGCACTTTGAGATAGGTATTAATAAAATTAACCACATTTTACAAATGAGAACATGGGGGCAGAAGGAGGTTAAACAACTTGCCCAAAATTACTATTATATATCTAATAAATAGCAGAGTCAGGACTCACCCCAGTCAGTCCAGTTCTAGGGATGTTGCTCTTAAGCACTCGTCTACACTGCCTACAAGATTGTCTTATTTCCTAAGGACATGGATCATGGAGTTTTATTTTAAAACTAAGAGTAAAAAAATATAATTTTAACAATTATTAGCAGTTATCAAGGGAGCAATCACTGAACTGACAACTTAAAGGGGCTTAATCTTTGCTTTATATAATTTGGAGTTTTGAAAATTTTTAATATGTAATTCTCAAATATGAACAAAAACTATATTTCATACCTGAGTCAATATATTTTGATCAAGGAAGAATAAACAGCTACCATATTGCTTTAATTTTTTAGTAAAGCCAGCTGAGTTGCATTTTAAAGAGTTCATGATAAGACTTCAACACTTAGAGGTTTTCTTTCTTAACTTGCTGTTATGAGATAGATCTAGACTCCTTTAATATTCACAGCAGTTACTAGCACAGACAACCGAAGTTCAGTCTGCAATGTAAATGAATGGATTAATTCTCATGCTTTTGATCAAATGAGTCTATTTTGCTGAATTAAACAAATCTGAATGGTGCAAGCAATACTAACATGTTTTATTCCACAATAATAGGTGTATACATTTCTGTTAGAAGTTTGAATAGCTTGATTTACTCCTTAACAAGACAACCACATGCCTGTGCAGTGAGTTACACAATTTCCATTCTAGCTGTCTGCATAACAATAATTGCTTCACATTTCTATAAAGATTTAAAATGCGTGCTATACAATTTTTAGAATACAATTGATTCAAAAGGAATATTTTGTAAGGATATATAACCAGCATTCACCTAGTTGATTATGTAAAAAAATCCATTTCACATGATACGACCTAATTTTGTAACCCAAAAGCTAAAAAAAAGTTATGAATTTCCAATACAATATGAATGACATTTTGTAATCAATAGAGTGAGAACTGTTCTTGATTGTTAAGAGGATTTGCATATTCCCCTCACCCCCACTATAAATACAGAAAAATCTTATTTGCCCTAGATCAGCTTTTTTTTATATAAATCCAAGTGGAAAACTGTATCAGCTTTATTTAGAAGAATCCACAAGAGATACTCTGATTATTGAGGTCATTGCTGTGACTACAGTAGTCACTTAAAAACCAGTCTTGCAGTTAGGAACTTTATTATGGAAGTAATTAAACTTAGCCAAATTTAGGAGTATTTATAGATAAAGGATAGAAAACTTTTGTGTTTCTAAAATCAATACCTAAAAGATAAAAGCAATGTATATTCTCACTGCCAAGGATCTTTCACTAACATGAATGTTAGAGTTACATTACTTTCCCAATAAAAGGGGCAGAGGGTTAATTTTTTTTCAGTGTCTGAGAAGTAATATGCTTATCCCATCCTACTTGGTAAGGATAGAACAAAGCTAATTTAAGGACAGTTGGTTTCTAGTTATGCACACACACACTCAAGTGCATTCATACACAAACAAACACATCTTCCTATGGCTATATAATTGACTTTCTCAAGACCCCCTACTACTTTCAACTTAAATTAGGGTGTTAAGAGATGATTTAAAAATCAAAAGGGAATTTTAGAACAGTAGTTCCCAGACTTTTGAATTTCAGCAAAATAACACCCCCCCACCCCCCCCACCCCCCCAAAAAAGTTAGACTAATATTAGGTGTCCACATTTCAATTTTACCAATTAAAAGAATTTAGAACAAAACTCAACAGAAAAATAAAACACAACAATTAAATATCCTATTATATGATCACCACCATTTTCATCAAAGAAAGGACATTGAACATTAGTAAGAAGGACATAATCTAATAACACTGGATGTTTCTTTCTAAAAAAAACATTTGACAACCTTTTACCATTTAACACTAGAAAGGACAAAAATCTTCTTGGTGCCCTTTTTGGTTTCCTGTATTGGAAATATATTTAATTCCCTACTCTGGGCAAAAACGTCATTCATTCATTCTTTCCTTTATTCATTTATTTATTCATTCACATTTCAAATATGCATTGAACACTGATTATGTGTCAGACCCTTTTGTAGGCATGGGGGTTTAATAATGAATTCAAGAGAGAAAAATCTCCTGCCCTTACGGAGTTACTTATTGTGGGATATATAAGAAAGTGTAATTCTACATGTGGAAACATATATGTTCCATATGTCTACTTTTCGATTTCTGCTTCTACCTCCATCATCTCTTGTCTGGTTTACTTAATACTCTTCTAACAGGTCTCTTGGATTTTATTTTGCTGCCCCAGGTTTATTATCCACAGTGGTCAGAGAGATCTGTTTAAAACCTGAATCAGACTATGTGTCTCCCACACTTAAAACCCCAGTAGCTTCTCATTATACTTCACCTTTCCATCATCCTGCAGCATTGAAGACAGTGGATTTTGTACCCTTTGCGCCCCTCTCTAACACGTGACTCTCTAAAATTCAACCATACTGACTCTGGTTCCTTTCTGTTTTTCTTTCACGTTACACATACGCCTGTTTCAGAGCCTTCACATTAGCTCTTCCCCTGCCTTTTCCCCAGGTCTTTGCATGTCCGGGTCTTTTGGTTCATATGATTTAGTATGAATTTGGCCGTAGGAAACAGAAAATTCCCAAGAAGATGTTGGAGGAAGATAATGATCTCACATAAAAGAAGTAAATAGAAGAGATGTTTTCTGGACTAGTTAATTCAGTGGCTCACTGATGTCATAAAGAACCAAGAAGGTTCTTCCTTTTTTCCATATCAGCATGTTTGTTGCATTCTGGCCTCCCTTTTGACCCCTCATGGCCACAAACAACGGCAGCAGTTCCTACACCATGTCCTCACTCAGAAACACCCAGAGGTAGGAAGAGCCTGTTTCCGCACCCACATAAAGTTGAGTGTAAGAAAACCTTCTGAGGAAGTCTCCCAGCACATCTCCTCTTCAAAACATTGGTCAAGATTGTATCAAAGACTTATTTGTAAGTCAGTCTCTGGCAAGTGGAATACAATGACTTTGTCTTGGACTCATAGATTTAAGTACCTGTTCCCTTAGAGCACATGAGAGAGTCTTTTTCAAAATGAAAAAACAAAAAACAAAAAAAGGGAGACATGACTATTGCGTAGGTCATTGTGATGGTTTGGAGTTGTATGAAGCCCCCCAAAACATGTTTTTAAACTTAATCCACCCCTGTGAGTGAGGACCTATTGTGAGTAGGTCCTTTTGAGGAGGTTTCTTCAGCTAAAGTGTGGTCCAACTCATTCAAGATGTGTATTGATGTTATTACTGGAGTCCTTTATAAGCAGAATGAAATTCAGACAGGTGGAAGAGAAGGCCACAAGCACAAGAAGCTGAAATTCAGTGGGATCTGGAAGAGAATGTAGCGGTCAGGAGAGGTTACCGTGTGCCTTACCAGGTGACAGAGGAGTCAAGAGCAAAAGATCACTGGTAGCCAGCCCAGAATGCCATAGTCTTTGGGAAGAAAGTATGGCCTTGATGATGGCTTGACTTGGACTTTTTACTGGCCTCAAAACCATGGGCCGTTAAATTCCCATTGTTAGAGCCATCCCTTTGCATGGTATTTGCTTGAGTACCCAAAGGAAACTAAAAGAGCCATCAGTAATTGTTAGGGCTTAGCTGAAATGTCACGTTACCTCCTTTGTCTTAGTCATTCTCTAGAATTATTATCTGAATTTCTTTTTTTTTTTAATTGTCAGTTTCCCTCCACTAAAACAGAAGCTTGATGAGAGTAGAGATTTTTGTCTTATTATATTTATGACTACATTTACTGTATCTGTAATGTGACCTAGCACAAAATAGGCACTCAGTAATGATTTCTTAGTCAATGTCTCTACCATTAGAAAGAAATGAATTTGAATTCTGATCTGCCTGTTATTTGCTATATAACTTTGGCAAACTTATTTATCCTCACTAAAATTTAATTTCCTCATTAAATTCTTAAGGGAAGAATTGTTTCAATAAAGAATAAATAGGAAAATATAAATGACAATGATATACATCTTTTATGTAGTATTTGCTATGTGCCGAACTACTCTGTTTGGTATAGTTTTATTTGATCATTGATCTTCACAAGTAAACTATGAAGTAGACACTATAATTATTCCCACTTTATGGATGAGTAAGGTTGAGACACTGTTCTGGTTTGCTAAAGCTACCAGAATGTTTTTATCAGAAATGGATCAGCTTTTACAATGGAGGTTTATTAGCACAGCAAGCACTGTGCTGAACCAATTGGGAGTGCTCAAAGTGTTGTAAAGTTTGGTAAAAAGCACCAGCTTGGGAGATAGATTCTTTTAGATCAAAACTCTACTCTGCTACTTCGCAGTTGGGAGAATTTGGACAAATTACTTTACTGCTCTGCACCATCATTTGTGAAATAGTGATAATAATAGTACATATTTCATCATTAATCCATATGGAACACATAGCATAACGCCCAAAACTCATTTCATTCATTCAACAAATGTGTCTAGTAGGCTTTATATGTGCCAGGCATTTTTCCTACAGTACTCTTGGAACTTCACATTCTAATGGGAGAGAAAGACAGTAAAAAACAATGAAGAAGTATTGTACATATATAGTATAGTATGTACAGTGGTAATAATCTCATGGAGAAAAATCAAGAAAGGGGAAGAGAAAGCTATTGCCCTATGTTTTCTTCTAAGAGTTTTATAGTTTTTGCTCCTATGTTTAGGTCATTGATTCATTTTAAGTTAATTGTTTTATATGATATAAGGTCTATGGAAACTTTTAAAGAATATTTGTTTCATGTTATTGCTGTTGACTATTGAAACTCTTTGTGTCTACCAAAATGAACTTAGTGCACATATAATTAATTATATTTGTATTTGATATTATACAATATCCATCAATTGTCCCTTTCTTTTCTTGTTTCTAAAAGTAGCATTCAGTTTTTGCAGTTAAGTCAAACATCTTAGTTTTCCAAAGCAGTATCTTTTATCAATAATGACTTCCCCATATAGTGACTCAAATCCACAAACATAAATATTTTCAACAATTTCCCTCACTTTCACTTGTTATGTGTACCCTGATAACCACTTAATTTATTAAATAAACATTAAAAATACTATTTTAGTATGCATTGCAGTGTTTTTGTATTGTCTGCATAATTTTTCTAAGTTTATATTTCTAAGCCTTGGACATAAAGTTCCTTTCTAGAAATAATTTTTAAAATCTAATATGATTTGACCATGTAAAAATATGAATAAAAATGTGAGATTTCTTATGTTCTTATACATCATAGTATAGCTTCCCCTTCCTGTTCTTACTACTTTACTTTATGATAGCATTGCTATTTAAAAATGTGTAATTCTCTTAAAAATATGACTACAAAAGTTAGAGCAAATTACAAATGAAAATTATAGAAAACCCTATTCACTTAGTGTTAGATATACCTCCTGGCCTGTATGTTGTTTGATATGTTCTTTTAGAGAATGTATTTTTTTTCCTGTCCATCTTAAATCACCTTTAAATTATTTGAAGAGCTCCAGTTATTATTTCTTTTGGTCTTTCAGATTGGTGCTTTCACTAGCTGCCCCCTCAGCTTCCCATTTTGATGCCATGCTTTAAAACACTGGTTGGCTTGCTTACAAACACTAAAAAGGAAGAGAAATTCTTTAGATTTTGATTTGCATTGTGAGGATATCCCTGGATCATTGCACATTGGATTTAATATGAAAATTGTATTTGGAGTCATTTGATTTGCAGAAATAACAAGACTAAATCCTGCAGTTTCTAAAGGTAATTAGTTTTCAACCCAGACAGTCTGAATAACTATACATTTACTACCTTGTAAAGAACTATCATAACAAGCCCTTAAGCATTATTTGAAAATTAATAAACTAAATCCTTCACTTTCCCATAGCAACACTGAGTTATTTTATTGCAAAATTCCACTTTTCAATTATAGGTTTACTAAATTAAGAGGTTGGAAAAGTATAAAAACAATTATTAGCTTCTTAATACTGTAGATGACTAATGCAATGGGTCCACTTTACTGTAAGGAAACAAAGCTTTTTTTTATTTTCAATGAAAATTCTTTCTTTGGATCCCTTAGAATAAGCTCGATTCACAAATAAGTCTTGTTTCTATTTTATCAATAAAATGTACTATATGTTTGAGTGCAGTTTTCTAAATTAGGCAAAAATAAATCTTACCCAAGAATCTTATTCATAACCACTCTTTAAGTTTATATTTTTGTGTTCTAAAAATGAAACCTCCAAGTAGAGAAATCTGATTGTTAAAGCCTGCAAATATGAAAGGCCCAGTAGTCTGGATTTAAGCTAAATACTTGCTAGGGATGATTATATCATATTTAAAAACTAAAACTGCATATAAAGTGGGTTAATTGCTTAGAAGAGAGTATGGAAGACAGGTATTCTTAACCTCATCAACACAGGGTGAATGTGGAGACCAGTGTTAATACATACACCCCGGCAGAGAGGAATAATGTAATCCCTTTGCTACCAGATCCAGGACTTTGGCTCTGGGTCATCCAGAATATGGACAATCTTAGAGTTCTGATGTCTGGCTCCATGCAAATGGTGTGTGTGTGTGTGTGTTGTGTGTGTGTGTTAGAGCCTGGAGAAAGAGCAAGTGTCAAGCTCCACAGAGATCTGTTAGGAAGAGTAAAGTGCAGAAAAACATATTTTCTTCTGTTCCTGCCCTCGTACCCCAGCTTTAAGTAGACATATTTACTCTGTCAGTCTTTATGGCATAGTGGTTGTTCCAGTTTGCTAATACTGCCATTATGCAAAACACCAGAAATGGATTGGCTTTTATAAAGGGGGTTTATTTGGTTACAAAGTTACAGTCTTAAGGCCATAAAGTGTCCAAGGTAAGGCATCAACAATTGGGTACCTTCACTGGAGAAAGGCCATTGGCTTCCGGAAAACCTCTGTTAGCTGGGAAGGCATGTGGCTGGCATCTGCTGATCCCAGATTGTGTTCCAGCTCTACTCTCAGCTCCTGTGCATTCTTCAAAGTGTCTCTCTTGGCTGCAGCACCTCCTTCTGTCTGTGAACACTTTTACAGGACTCCAGTGATTCAATTCAGACTCACCCTGAATGGGTGGGGTAACACCTCCACGGAAATTATCCAATCAAAAGTCTTGCCCACAGTTGATTGAGTCATATCTCCATGGAAACACTCAAAGGATTCCAACCTAATCAACACTAATATATCTGTCCCCACAAGATTGTATCAAAGAACATGGCATTTTGGGGGACATAATACATCCCAACTGTTACACTGGTGAAAAGGACTTTGGTCCAGAAAACCAGGGCTCAAATCCTGGTTTCAACCCTTGCCAGCTGAGTAATATTGGTCAAGTCCCTTAACCTACCTCTGACTGAGTTTCTTCATTGACATAATGAGGATAACCTTGCAGGATTTTTGCAAGAATTAAATAAGTTATTATGCCCAGGTTTCTTAGAACAGAACCTAGCACACACAAGTCAGGGCATCAGGGCCTATGCAAAAGATAAGGATTTTAAAGGCAAATTCACATTTTACCTGATTGTGTTCGTACTTTTTAAGGTACTTTTTAAATATTTGGTTTCCTAAGTCCTTAAATCCTTAATTTAGTGACGATGTAAAGGAAATGGCATACATTGAAAAAAAGAGTTGAGGGAAAGAAAAGAAAAAAGGATGGAAGATATGAATTGTTGAGTAGAAATTCTCTTTAGCAATTAAATTTTTTACTTTTAATTTTCAAAGAGGTATCCCTGAGTTGCTATGAGTTCCTAAAGGTCAACTGGGGAATAAGATATCCCCAGATATGTGTTGTCACATTAATAGATAAAACAGATAAGGGCATGGAAAGAGATCATTATTCAATCAATCAATTTAAAAGATATAATAAAAATAATAAAAGTCTGTTTGATCCTCAGTGAAGGGCACACAATGAAGGATAAACTCACCACTTCAAGAATAATCAAGAACTGTGTGTAATCCTGTATAATCCTAGTAATTCCCCACACCATTCATATTATATATGCTCAATTAGTATCTGTTAATTGAATGGAATAAATGAATAAATATGTCCATGACAAACAGAACTGGGAACAGAGGATAAAAACTGATGGCTACAAAGACTTCATAGCTTAAAACAAGCAGATGGACCCCTTAAATCATTCAGGTTTTGTTTGTCTTTGATGAAAGGATGAGAAGCCTTGAGTTAGAATCAAGGTTTCTCAACTTGGGTGCTATTAACATTTGGGCCAGATAATGTCTGCTGTGGGAGGCTGTCACTGCATTGTAGGGGGTTTAGCAGCACCCCTGGGTTCTACCCAATAGATGCCAGGAGCACTGCCTCAACCAGTTGTGACAACTAAAATTGCCTCCAGGCATTGACAAATGTCCGCTGAGGGCAAAATAGCACACAATTAAGAACCAATGAGGTAGACATCAAACTAGAAGAGTATGATGTGTTGATATTTCAACTCAGAGATGGTGCCAGATTTACATTAGAGAGGTATTCCTAACTTGCAGATTGGAAATTGGCCACAAACTTGACTCTATGCCTAGGCTCCAGATTTATGGCTACTGACAACTGACAACTATGTATTTTTTAATTTAAGCTATGCAATCTTGAGTGTGACAGTACTTTTTGATTTTCTAAAACATTGATTTTTTATGATACCTATACAGACAAGGAAGCATAGTTAACAAAGTAATATTATAAAATGGAACATTCTGCATGTAGTAATAACCAGATAGCATTCACATGCTTAGAAGTCCATCATGTTTCCTCCTCACATGTTGTTCCTGATGAATTATTTTAAAAGTATAAATAATTATTCATTACACAGGATCATCATTATTTATGCAACTGAGGTTTACCACTAACATTTCAATACGTATTTTTTTTACTAGGAGACTTCAGTAAAACTTGTAAGAATAGAAATTTATGCCTAGACTTAAGTAATTCATTTGGAGCTTTCCATAAAGGTGGAGGAATAGTACAAAGTGATTGAACCTTTAAATCTTAAAGGAATCTTTTATAACTGTAAATTTGATAAAACATTATTTACAATAATTTCACATACAGTTAAATTTTATGCACACATTAGAACATCCCCAAACAGTCAAACAGATTAAGCTGCCAAACCATAACCGATTTCTCCCACAGGAAATTTGCCTCATGTATTTCATTTAAATAAAAATGAGGTAGTACTATGTAACAATAAAAGCATAAAGTTATATATCATATAAATCTTATTTTCATGCAGTCAGAAAAATAAATATCATCCTATAATTACCTCTTGGTAATTTTCAGTTCCATCTATTTTAATTTTTCTTGTTTTTCTTTATTTTATTTCTCCTTGCTGCTTCTTTTTCTCCTTGATGCTATACCACCTATAGCCTGTCCTCTGTTGCCTTGTCCAATGTCAGTGTAGATGACTCAAATGACGCCTTCCAAGTACAGTGCAGTTCTTCCTTTGGGAAGCTGTTCCACTGACTAATGTTGTGGTTTCTATTGGTATGTTAATCAGTGCTTCGCTCAGCACAGACTGAGTGTGTTTCATCCATGAATTGACGTGTGAGAAAGAGTCAAAGGTGAAATTTAGGAGTTTGGTACATTCCACATGCTGGGTTCTGGTGGCCATATTAAAATGCATATTTTTATTTTCCAGCTATATTTGTTTTATCATTGAAAGTTAAGTGAAACTTTTTCTATTTTGATAGGCAGTGTTCAAGTAAAAACAACCAAACCGAACCAAACCAAAGCACCTTTCTAAATATATGTATTAACAATGGGTTAGCAGTACATCAGGAGGACAAATACTATTGCTGATCTTATTTTTTTTAAGAGTTAGGAAAACTAAGTGTAAGAAACACAGAAGCCACAGAAAGAAAAAGGAATTTGGTCGGAAATTGTAAAAAGGCTTTTCTTGAAAGTAATTGTTTCTTCTACTCAAGCGTATGAATAGGTAGACTCCAAGTCTAAGGAAGCACCTCCCTTTGAGGGCCAGCAGAAAATATGTTTAATCACGAAAGCAAAAATCAACTCTGGTCAACAACCTCATGTTCAGACCTTCATGTATTTCAAGGCAATTCTTCCAGCAGTTTCTATACAGTCCAGAGTAGATAAACAAGAGTCGTCACCCAGAGGCTTTTATTACCCCACTGCAGGAATGTGCTTCCTGTTAGGCTTTCTCTTAGGATATGTTATCCTAACTGGAATCAAATCCAAATCTGAATCTTGGAGAGAACTGCTATGAAAATGAAATATGGAGCCAACCAGAAAGCTTCAAGATGTTTTGCTTGTAAATATGGAGTGACTCAGCACATAAAATGCATGTTCATTAATACTTTTGCTTTTAATTGTAAACATTATGTTTTTGATACAAAGCCTTTCTGAAGCATTGTAATGTGGTGTTTGTTTGTTTGTTTTTTATAACTTAGTTTTAAAACAAAGCACTGTAGAAAAAGCCAACTAAGATTTATCCTCAAAGGGCTGGATTCTCAAATCTCCCCTCTTCAATGCCATGTGTTTTAGATGTCTAAAATTGTTCAGCCAAATGCTGCACTAGACTAAAGATGGCTTAACAATGTGATAAAAGTAGAATCTCCTTAAATCAGTTTTGAATATTAAGGGGTAGGAATAAAGGATGCTAGATATGAGAATGCAGACCAGTTGAAAACCAAGCTCCTGAAGGTGCAAAGAGATGGATCAGTAGGCTACATGTCGAATAGCAGGGTCTAAAGTCTAGACTGGGCAGAGAAGCAAATGCCACTGGGGGGGGGGGGGAATCTCATACCCATTGGGGCTCAGAGCATAAAGCCTAGCTTAAGTCTGCCTCACTAACTAATTTCAGATTAAATAACTGAAAGCAAGTCTTGACCAATCAGTCTCACATTTCAGCTCCAACAACTTTAAATTTGATTTTGACTAAGATAAATTTAAGTAGCCTTTATCCATTAGAGAACAGCATAGTACAAATACTGTTTCTGAAAGAAAGGCCAGATATATGTCAGTTTACTAGTTTACTCATTACAGACTGACTGAATCTGGGGAGGAAAAAGGTGTGTGAGTAAACAAACTCACAAATAATTACGCTGGACATTTTTATGCTGCCACCAGACCTTTTGTAAGACTATATGAACTGATCTTAATTTTGTTATACTAATGCTAGCCACTGCCTATTATTAAATGGTCTATTAAGAATTGGTCTATATTTTGGAAAACAATAATATTAAATTCATTATGGCTTTTTGCAGTCCAGGCACTTATTTAGCTTGTGTATTCCTCTTAAGATTTTAATAGGTAAAAGTTATTTTTCAAGAATTTTTGCTGGCAAGCTATATAGGTATGCTTAAAAAGGTACTTATCTTTCATGACCTTTGAAATATATATGAGAAATTTATGTTAAATTTATTCATGTTATAAGTGTAACACAACCAATCAGAAAGTCTTTATTATATAGACTTCTGTTTAAAGTTGCACTGTCATTCAATATTAGCCCCAGAATCTTAAATTCAAAAGCCAAGCATGGTCTTATCTGTTATAAATATATAGCAATATATTATCTCTATTATTGTTAAAACAATTTAATTTCTTTGTGGGAAAATAAAAAAACAGATAAATATAAAAAAAGAATTCCATAGGAGACTTATTTTTGGAGCCCATTTTTAAATGCAGCAAATATATTCTGTCAAATATAATAAAAAAAAAACATTTTAAAGGATGACAACTTTTCTGCTGTATTGCTAAATCATAATTGATTTTACATATCTGCTATTGTTGAACATTTCCATTTTTTTTCCTTTGTTATTATTATGTTACAAGGACATTCTTGCATCTTTTCATGGAGAGGCAGCTTAGGACGGTGGTTAAAAGCATGGGTTCTAGTGATAGACTGCAGGGAAAAGATCCAGTAACTTCCCTCTGGAGCTCTGTGTTTTGGTTAAGGCAAATTTTTTTTTAACTCCTTTTTAAAACATTTACCCTTTCTAAGGCTCAGTTTCCTCGTCTGTACTTGGGGCTAACAATTCCATTTGGTTTTTATGGTACTAAACATGGTAATTTATGTAAAAATCTTAGCTTAATCCTTGGCACATTTTGCTCATTTAATTAACATTAATAGCTACTACTATGACTACTACACTTGAAGTTTATCTTACTCATTTACTTATGTCAAATTCTTAGTCTAAGAATATCTGGCCAAAAATAGGTACAGTTTTTAGACTTTCAAAATATTGTCAAATTTACTTTCAGAAGGTGCTTAGTGATTTATATATTTTTCCAGAGTGTATAAGAGGTACACGTGGGTGATATATGTATATATATTTTAAATGTATGTACTTATATTTGTGTATAGTTATATATATTTATAAGTAGAAATGTGTGTTTTTGTCTATATATGTATGTATGTATGCATATGTGTGTTTATATATGAGTATATATGCCTTGACTATTTGAAAGGTAAAAACTTATATCTCATTTTTAAAATTTCCAAAATCCCCCATATGATTATTATTTGTAGCCTTCTATGATTTGTCAGTTGAGATCTTAGGCTTATTTTCATATTGAACTCATGTTTATTCTTACTGATTTGTTTTACTTTTTGATATATTAAGTATATAAAAAGAATATATATTCATATATTTAAGCTCCATGAAGGCAAGAATTTTTCCCTTTTTTTGAACTTGGCTGTTTCCTCAGTACTAAAACAGTGCCTGACATACTTCAAGTATTTACTGAATATTTAAAAACACTTATTGAATGAATTCATAAATCTGAACACAGAAATTTCCATAGAGAGAATAATGGCAAAGACCATTTGCAGATGATTATGGTGGTTGACTATTACAGTTTTTAAAAATGTAATATTAACTACTGAATTTTGAACAGCCCCACATTTCTATTCATTCTATTTATTATCAGTCAATATAGTGCAAGTTTTTAGGTGTCTCCATGGTGTATTGAGTTGATTTATTTGGACTGGTGGAATATTTTCATTTGATCATTAAAACAATGTGGTAAAGGAGATTAACTAAATTCTTAGAGAGAAAGCAAACTTTATCTAATCATTTATTTAAAACCCACTAAATTTAAAGAGGACGCTAAGCTAGGTCCTATTTAAGGGAGTATTTAACTAATGAATTAAAACAAGCATTTTCTTCTTTAAGGGAATACATAGTGGGTAAGGATAACAAAATATCAACATTTATTCAAACGAAAGATTTATAGAGCGTTTCAGAGCGATTATAGCATACACATGCTCTAAATACTTAAATGTATGATGTATTATTCAGAAGTCCAGTCTGGAATACAAAAAGCACAACACATCTTTATAATAGAAAGAATTTATCACAGGGAAGAGCTGAGAAGCCAAACAGTGGACAGCGGGGCATCCAGAGGTTTCCAACAGCAGAAAGGTAGAGATTACAGAGGCCAGGACCATTTAGTGGGAACCACCACCTTGGGGGGAGAGTCAGTCTTAAGAAGCTGAAGCCATGGAAGAGATACAACCCTTGCTACTGCCGGTGATGCCACAGGAAGGAGAAACATGGGGAGAATTACTCTTTTGTTTCTCTTCATTTCACCTTCCAATCTTCCACTAGGGTCTCTCATTGGCTCAATTTACCCAGAAGTCAGAAGTCAGTACAATCTGGGAAATAATCCCTGACATACAGAGCAATGTGGCAGGTGGAAGGGAAAGGATCTGAGAGTATACTGACAATGGATGAACACAAATCCCAATTTGTCAAGTGAGCAGAGTTCAGAGGAAACTTGGAAAAGAGGCTTCCTTGGGGCAGTAGCAGATAAGAGATCCTGATTCATTATAAAGTTGGGAGAAAAGCAATCCAGGTGAAGTAAAAAGGCACAGAAGTGGGAAAAAAATGAGCGATTGACAAGTAGATTAGCCTGATTTGAGTAGAAATTCCATGTAACAGAGAATGGAAGAGAAGTTTAATGAGAAGCAGTAGATGAGTAGTGACAAAAAATGATGAGTAGTTAGTAAGTCTTTTTTTCCTCCATTTGTTCTGGTATTTTACTTAATAATACCTAATAACTTAGTTCAGAAAACAATGCAAAGAATTTTTTAGGTTATTCATTCTCCAGCCCTAAATAACATAAATTGACATTCTTCAGATTTATCAATACCTCAGTATCTTTCATAGAACATATTATCTTAATCTAATACATATGAGCCCCCAAAAGCAGAGTATTTTAACCTTCAGAAAGCTTTGGCATTAAGCCTGATACTCGAAGGGTCTATGTTGATAACACTGATGAACTGGATTTGGTGGAAAAGTTTTAAGCAAATAACATTTGGTAGCACCATGTGGCACCACCCTGCCTAGGTACCTTAGCAAATAAGTAGCTACCTGCAATTCTATCTTTGCTAGGTCTTAAAACCATTGTCTGAATATTAAAAACTTTTCCCTAACAGTGTGTAGGATTGGAAATAGTCCACTTTCTTAGGCTTTCAAACTTTTGGGTTGGAAGTCAGTTCCCTTGTGATCAATGAATGGAGGTCTATTCTCTCTAACCATGACAAGAGTATTTAATATCAGAGGCTTGCCCTTATTCCTGATTTTCAAACAAGACACTCTTCTCCTGGCCTCATGTCCTGTTGCTTCATACCTCCAAATTTATTCACTTGTAATGCTGCAGTCATTGAACCCCCCCCCCCCCACCACACACACACACATAGTATGCCTCTGTGCTTTTACCTCCTTGCTCTTTTTCCTTCAACTCTTGCCTGGCAAGCATCTACTAATCATTCTTGGTTTAAATTACATGACGTTTTATTCCCTGAACATATAAAATGAGTTCAGTTCAGACATCTCTGCCACAATAGTCACTTCTGTTACTCTTTATTATCTCTGTTAAAACTTACCTCCTAGAGAATTATAATTGTTTCATTGTCTATTCCTACCTGTCTTTATCAGTGAGACTGTACTGTACTCCCTTTATGTCTTAGAGTCTAGAGCTATGTTGAATTCTTAGTGTTTGTTAGATTGAGCTAAATCAGGCCTTGAGTTCTAGCTCTACCAGTAAAAAGTCTAGGAATACTTATTTGAGTACATATCAGGCATTGAGTTAAAACAGTGACACCTATGGCTCTTCAGGTTATGGAGACCTACTTAAATCACATCTGAGTTTTCCACATGCCCTTGGAATTTGGAAATTGATTTGTGATTTATCTGGAGCTAGATAAAAGAAGTAGGGAATGGGGGTCTGCCTAAATATTAAGTTAATTTCTATATCTTTAGCACATATCAGATCTAGCTTAGTTCCAATCCTGCCACTATTCTACCAAAAGAAAAATTAGTATGTTTTACAACCTAGGTTATATTCATTTTTATGATGACTCAAATTATTCAAATACTACATGAAAGGCAAAACTTGATTATCATAAATACATAAAGCCTCAGAGTACAAAGGAGTATTGAAGATAAGCTAATCAACAAGATGTCACCTGCTGAAACCAATATAGATTAATGAAACAGTCATTTTGTGGATGTTGGATCACTGGTTCTAAATATAGATCATCTTTTCTAAATGTGTACTATTGCAGATCCTATTCTAAGATTTCATGTTAATTCATGTAATCCTCCAACCATTCTGTGAGATAGAGACCACTGGTATCTCCATTTTACAGAAATGGACATCCAGAGAGCCTAGGTAAACTTCCAAGGACACACAGCTAGTAAACGCTAAAACCATAATTCAGATAAACAACCTGGCTATAGACCCAGGAGTCCTAATGACTAGGCTATAAGACATCCTACTATATTCCAGTAATATAATATACATCTTTTAGTGACTCTTGTGATAGGAATTCACTCATTTAACATATATTTATTGCATGTCTCCTATGTACCAGGCCCTATAATAGCTTCTGGGACTCCAACCCAAAATGGAACATTCTCTCTCCTCTTAGGGAGCTTATGAAGTCATGAGGAAAAAGGGCAAGTAAATTAAAGTATGATACATGGTGCCCAATCAATATTCAGTGAATGAACTACTAGATGCATGATAATGGCATAAGAAGGAGCTTCCAGAACAGAGGAAGGACATCTCTATAAGGCCTGAGGCCATCTGTCATCAAGAAAGACTTTCTGGAAATTAGCTGGATGAATATAATAAAGGAAAGTGTTCTATGAAGATGTATTAATAAGTGAGAAAGTCCGGGAAAAATACATCCTATGGAGGAGTAGTGAAAACAAGCAGGACAGTGGTCTAAGACAAGGGTAGAAACAAGTCAGGAGCTTCACTGTGAAGGGCTTTGGATGTTAAGCTATGAACTGTGAACTATACCATGACAGACTTGAGAACCACTTAAGGTTTGCAAGTCAGCCAGTGACATGACCCAGCTGACATTTTAGAAAGGTCACCCTGACAATAGTGAGGAGTGTAGATTAAAGGGTTCAGATTGCATAGAACAAGGGGCTACTTCAGTAAAGTAGAAGAAAAACAGAAGTGAATTGTGGAAAAGGAAAAGAGAGGAGAGGATGGGCTTGGAGGAACTAGGCAGATTTATTCAATAGGATTCTCTATACTCAAGAATTGGTATTTTCACAGTATTCTGTCTATATTGGTGTATAATTTCCTTTCTATGCATCTTCAGTAAGAGCATACAACAAGTGCTTAATAAAAGCTTTCTGAAAAAAAGTGGAAAAATGCCTTTGTGACTGAGTAAATGTGGGGAAAGGAAAGAGAAAGAAATCAAAATGATCTCAGTATTTCTGGTTGTGACCATTTGGTGCCAGACTCTAAGATAGGAAGTGAAGGAAGAGAAGGAGGTTTGGTGGAAAGATGAAGAGTTGATTTTAGGTAGTGGCATGAGATTTAGACATATGGAGATATCTACAGGTCGTTTGATATGGAAGGGTGGTGTTCAGAATAATTCTCACCAGGTCTGATGATTAATTTTATGTGTCATCTTGGCTAGGCTATAGTGCCCAGTTGTTCAGTAAAACACTAAGCTAGATGTTGCTGTGAAAGTATTCTGTAGATGTATTTAACACCTACATTCAGTGTGATTCAAGTAAAAAAAAAATTACCCTTGATAATGTGGGTAAGCCTCATCCAATCTTAAGGATCAGCCTTAAGAACAAAAAACTTAGGCTTCCTGGAGAAGAAATTCTGCTTCAGGATGGCAGCATCAACTCTTCACTGGGTTTCCAGGCTGCCAATGTCTCCTGTGGATTTTGGACCTGATACTACAACATCAACTCCTACTGGAATTTCCAGCCTGCTGGCCTACCCTACAGATTTCAGACTTGTCAGCCCCTATAGTTAAATGAGCCAATTCCTTAAAATAAATCTTATTTTTCATATTCATAAATGTAACCTGTTGGTTCTCTGGAGAACCCTGGCTGACACACCTGGTCATTGAGAGTCATCAGCATATGTGTGATAGTTGAAGTTTGGAGTTTGGATAAGGTCCTTTTGAGAGAGTATATCTAGAAAGTCATGAGTAGGAAAAAAAAAAGTGCAGGAAGAAGATGGAACAGAAAGGGGAGCAGGGTTACCCAAGCTCAGAGGAAAGAAGTTTTCAGGAACTTCTTCTTGGCTCCTTGATAGGTGGGAAATATCCAGAGTGTCATCTTAGAAATACATTTTGAAATGCAGCAGAGGAGAAAGACCCTGGAACTGAGTAGCTAACTTGTCGGGTTACTCCATCATGTATGATATTAAGGTCATTCTGGTAAACTCTGACAGAAATACCAAAATTCTCAATAAATGTGGAAGAGGTTCCAAAATGACAGCAAAAAACTTGGGCAGAGAACTATATACCCAGATGACAGGCGCCCCAAAGAAGCTCTCATGGGGTAGTTAAAGAGTAGTTGTTTAGAAATGGACATGCAGACCAAGAAAATAAACCCATCTCTTGGCTGTGTTGTACAGGGAGTGGAGAATTGGCCACTGCTACTGGAGAATGAAATAGGGAGAAGTTTGTGGGAAAGCTACAGTTTTGTTAAAAGAAGGAGAGAAATAAGTATTTTTTTTCCCTGAGGCAGTCCATCTAACCTTGGACAACTTGGGTTGTTAGAAAGAACCCTTTCCCATTGATTTAAGACTGCTCTTCCTAAACATTTCATTCACCCATCAAATTCTACACTTTTGTGGTCACATACAACACACAAACACACACATACACATACATGTTCTTCAACCTTTAAGACAGATATGATATGCACTCAAGGTTCTCTTTTCTTTAGACTAAACACGCCCAGCAATGCAATGTTGCCACTTATCACACATCATTCTAGTCATCCTTCAAAAGTTTCAACCCCCTTCACTTTACAATACCCTTCTTAAACATGGTAGCCAAAAATTAATCCAGTACCTAAAGTGTTATTCTAACAAACATTCTATAAATAGAAATTCTAAGGAAAAGAAACCAACATTTATTGAGCATTTATTGACACAACGTCAGTTGATGTACACAAATAATATCACTCAAGACTCGGTGGTTAAAACACATATTCTGCTGACAGGAAGCATGAATTGGAGTTCATCTTTTGTCACAAACTGTCTGACCTTGGAAAAATTAGTTTACCTTTCTGCAATCCATTATTTTTTTCTGTAAAATGAGGGTAATAATGTTATTTATTTAACAGGGTTACTATAAGGGTTAAATGAAATAACAAATATAAAGCACATAATGCCTGACATGTGGTAAACACACACTAAATGATAGTTATTATCATTATCTCTGTTTTACAGATGAGGAGACTGACTGTGAGTTAAGGTGAATCAAGATTCAAATCCATATTATTAAATTCCAAAACTTATAATATTGTCCCACCCTCTCTATCTTTAAATATTTTTCTTTCTAATACTGCAACCCAAGATAATCAACTGTTGATTCATATGGAACATGTTGCCAACCATGATTCTGCTGTTTTTTTTCACACATAGAACTCCTGTTAAAATCATGATTTCCTCATTCTGCACTTACGTGAAGTTTTTTGGGGCACATAATGGAAGCCACGTATTAATCTAGGATTAATGCCAAGAACAACAGAAAAGGTGGTGAATATGGAAATGAAAAGAAAATGAAGAATACAAGAAGTGTTGTAAAAAGATAATTAGCAATGTATAGAAATGAATTGGAACTATTTAGTGAAAGAGGGTGAAAAAACAAAATAAGGATATGCTGATAATTAGTTATTAAAAAGATATTAATACCATTGACAGAAATGGAGAAATTGAGAAAAAAATTGTTTGCTCATGAGACAAATTTGACTCTTAAGGAAAGATTTGGTGAAATAATACTTGGAATCTTTCTCTTTTAGTACTTCAAAAATTATCCTTTTTTCCTGGATAAAATCCTAAATGAATGAAGTTCATAACTGAAGGCTCAGTTATCTCTAAAAACCAAAAATGTGTACAATTAACTGTTGACTTGGTGGTATAAGAAAGACCTAAGAATTTGCTAATTCATTCAAAAACTAGTAAAAATTATGATAATAACCTAGATCTGAGTCCAGAACAAGGGAGAGTGATGTTTGGAAATTATTGTCATTTTGCATGAATTTAAGAAAAAGTACCCCTCATGTATCCAAAGTGCTGATGTTAGATACTGAAAAAAAGTGCCTTCGTGTTCTGCATTGTGACTGATCAACATTCTCAAGCATAGTGGCTGATCTAATAGATTAACCTGGGCTTCCTAATAAGATAAAATTTTGTCTGAAAAAGAATTTTGCTTCTTTGGAATCTCAGGAATAACTTGTGAGAATAATCATTAGTATTCTATGAGGAATGGATAATCCAGCAAAATAAAAAGTAACAGTGGAATTTTTCTATATTGGCCACTGTTAATCCATTAGCAACTTAATTCCTGTAAGATATAAGTTGTTCACAATACTTAAGGCTGTCATTTTTTTTTTAATCACGGCTCACCAGTCAGTCAATCATTGTCAAAAGTTGTCAATCAGAGTCAAATGAGGGCATCTTCAGAACTAATGGATGAGAACTTTTTGACCTCATATTTCTCATAACCTTAAAATTGCAGGTAAAAGGATAAATAACTTTGACTCAATTCACAATCATTGGCAACTTTAGGTAAACTTGGAGATTATTCCAAGTGAATTTTTGATACATAACTCTAGATTTGTTTAATGGCTTATGTTTTAAGAAATCAGAAGCATAATATAGGGGGAAAATTACAGAAATGAGAGACGCAATACCTGAGTTCTACTCTCTACTCCACCATCAGCCATGCAACTGAGGGCAACTCCTTTAACCTCCCTCTGAGGGTTCTGTTATCTCATCTGTAAAATGGGTAAAAAAATCTATGTGCCTGGGATAATGATCTCATGCAATTTCTCTCCATCTAGGATATGCTGTTGTAAATCTTTTATGTAAATGAAATGCAAAAACCAAACAAACTAAAGCAAAACAAGAAAAAAAAACAAATCCAAACTATTTCTTTATTTTTCCTCTAGGAATATCTATTTAAGTTGACTAAGGTAGAAAACATTGATCATAAGGAAATAAATCACAGTGATAAGAAACTTTGAAATGAACATACCTTCTATGTTTTGCCTTAATATATTTTTAATCTCTTACTTCACATCCTTTTAGTTTTAGGGGAGTTAGTTGGATGATAGGGTCAGAGATGGTTCCCAGAGTTTTTGGTCAAGATTAACTGGTAATTGTGAGCATTGTCATCAGCAGTGTACTTGGTGATTTTCCAAAGTCTAGTTGCATTTTGCATAAATACCCAGTCACCAAATTAGGGGGAAAATACCCAAATATTTGTTTCTACTCCTTCTTTCCTGTCTGTACCACAGTTTTGACTTGTATCTCATCGCCATGTTTCACAAATACATATATATGCTCTACTGCAATGAATACTTCCAAATAATTTATATTCACTAGTTAAAATTTTAGGAGAGATGAGTTAAAACCTACCTCTTCCCAATTTTTAAAATGTAACTTTATTTTCCTCCAAATACTACTATATCCAATTTTAAATAGCTACCTTTCTTCTCTCTCTTCATTTTCTTACAATTTCTATCTATATAATTTCATTCATTAGGGTGAAGCTTCTCCTAAT
The DNA here is from genome assembly GCF_015220235.1 of Choloepus didactylus. Lineage (NCBI taxonomy): Eukaryota > Metazoa > Chordata > Mammalia > Pilosa > Megalonychidae > Choloepus > Choloepus didactylus. The sequence goes on along the minus strand of NC_051318.1, from coordinate 67,034,445 downwards.
TCCTTTCAAATACTGAATCAAGAAAACAGCCAGTTTTCTTTCTGCTTATCCTAGGGTAATTTAAACATTTTCCTTGGGAAATTCATAAGTGATTCAGGCTCCTGCCAACTTTTAAATTTCATTCCACAAGGAAAACTTCAAACATTTAGTTAATTATTAAACAATATTTGAGAGTCTGCTGTGTGTCACATCTTAAACAGCCATGGCTCTTGAAGTTCCTATTATTAGTAGGGCCATCATCTTCTTTCATTCTGGTCTGCCTTCCACTAAATCTTTGTTGTTCTTTCTTCTTTTACACACACCAAAAAAAAAAAAAAAAAAAAAAAAAAAAGAAAGGAGGGATGGAATTTAGGGTTGGGCTACCTCTGACAAACGGAAATAAATGAGCAAAGTTTCTAGAGACATTACACAAAATGGAGGTCCCCATGCCCTCTTCTTCCCACGCCCCTGTAATAGGTTATACCACATACCATTGGACAAATGCCCTATTGCCCCTGGGAGATTCTGACTTCTTTCGGACAAAAGTCAAGCAGGCAAGAATTAGGGTCGCAAATGAGGTTGACAATCAGTTAGTTTTATAGACTAGAGTTTAAAATTAAAAATGAAACATTTATAAGGTTTTAAATGTATAAATATGTGTGTTAAATAGAAAACTAGTATTGGCAAAAATTTAGAGGAAAATATAATAATATAAAAATACTATACCATGATATTTTATCCTACTGATTTCTTTTAATGCCTATGACATACAAAGGTAAAATAAAGTAACTTTTTTTTTTTTTTTTGCTTGCTTTCTGGAAAATTGTTAAGTTAAACATATGACACATAAATCTAATTTGGGGCCATAACTTCTCATGATTATAAATAATGCTATTAAAGATATACTTTTATTTGGATCATCTTTAAAATAACACAGCCTAGCCAAGATTAAATAAGGGAGTAAGTGTATTTCATGTATGTTATTTAAGACAAAAGTTATAGTTATGTGCAAATTTAAAATAATGTAAGCAGACACTGATTTTCTGGTGATCTCATACATCTCTTTCACTACTCTGACTCATAAAGACAATGCAAAATTAATGCAAACAAGAAATAAAAAAATATGTGGAATTTTTGTTTAGTCTTATTTTTTGTCTTATTGTCTTGTTGCCTTTTATCTTTTTAAAATATACTACACTCAATCACAGAATTTTTTTTTACTGCATTCCAAAGTAATTTATTGTTTTAAATCATTTGATTCTTGTACATCACCAATGAGAAGGAAGGTGGAGCAGAAAGAAGTAAAGTGATTCAATCCCAGAAGATTAATTTCAATATGATATTTTTGTGAGAGATAAAGTATGTCAGTTAGTGTCCATATTAGAATCCCGAAACTACACCAGTTATTTTAACAAATACAATTCAATATAAAATATTATTAACCAGTTAGTGAGTATTGAAAAGATAAAATGAGTACAGTAAGTTGTCACGGATGAAGTAACCACAGGAAGCAGCCTTCTCCCCTGGAATTGGAGAAACAAAGAGAAGTTGTTGATATTACTGAAATTCAAGTCTTGGAGAAAAAGCCTGCAAAGTCATAACTCATGACTTTGAGGAGGACATGCTGTTTAAGTGGTGTTGAGATTTCTGAGCTAGGAGGAAGGTCTCTATGGGGCTGAGACCCAGTCCTCCAAGGAGAGGGTTAACCGCCCCCTGATGCTGTCTCTGGGGGGCTTGATGAAGTTATTCCTGGGAGTGTCAGAAAAATTGCAAACTGGAATCAAGAACTGCTACTGAAACAAATTGTCATTACCAAGGAGAAGCAGCATTGCTGGATGTCACTGGAAGGACATAGAAGCAAACAAAGCAAAAGGGAGAGAACGATTTCCCTTTTTCTCCTCTTTCTCCTCCAGGTTCCCTTCAACACCTACAATTAGCAAAGTCTAACGGGGGTCCAGCTAGTGAAGGAGAAATCTGGTTTGTAGAGTCCTCCCCACCCCACACCTAGAACCATGAAATAGAGTATAAAAGGTGGGTCTGCAGTTTAAAAGACAATAGCTTAAAAAATACATAAGGTTTCTAATATTTACTGTCATGTGTCATGAGAAGTTACAAGAAAATCTGAGTGAATAGAACCTTTGGTGGATTATTTTTGAACCCCTCCCCCCATAGTGAACTATATAGTGAACTGTATTCAGGCATGTGTGACGTATGTAGGTGCTGAGTGACATCCACAGCCATGAACAGAGAACGCTGGGCTCAAGAAGACCCACAATAAATAATTATCTTAAATGGTCATGTTAATACCAATCTATTTGACAGGTTGAGTTTTCCTGGTCAAGTTCCCTTTTAAAAGAATGGAGAGAGAGAAGTAAACAAATGCCAAGGTTTAAGTGATAGAATAGAAATGGCAGTATTTAATTTTGTCAGTGTGGTTTGCAGAGATTAGGAACATTTAAGACACCATAAAATTGTAGGCTCTTTTCCTAAGCACCCTAATATTCCAAGGATTTTGCAAATGATGTTAATGTATTATCATAGACAGAAGACACATAATCTTGAAAAAGAGAACTTTCCTCTTGTTTCTATTCAATTCAATTAACTGACCACTAATAAATGGGGGAAGTCTTCTACATTTTTACAAAACATGTTATCAAAACTTTAAACTAAAATCAGAAACGCAAAAATCAAGCAATACATGATATTTATATTGAGTGGGGATTTCTTTTCCATAGGGAGAAAAATATTGTAAGACTTCTAATTACACATCTTTCAGAAATATTTCCACAATTTACTTCACATTCCTAAATTTTACTCACTTTCTTCATAGTTGAATACATTTTCAACCACCTTAAGTTGCTGAACATCCAATTGCGGTTAAGGATCTAATTGTTTTCTATACTTTTTTATGTCTGATTTAAATTATCCATATATTAAATGGCTGAAATTCTTGTCATTACTATAACTCTTTTTTTCCATTTTAGCTACTGGAAAAACAAAAGAATAAAGGTCAAGAAGTAGTGATAATGTGTGGCAGATTGTCTTTTACAAAAATAGCTACAGCAATATTTCTGCTTCTTCCCGCTCTTCCAGAACTTGGCTAGCATGTCATCAAGAAGTGGAGGTTATTTCCACTTACCTTGAACTTGTACCTGTCTTTGTGGCAGTCATGATAAATATAATGCATAGGAAGTGAAATTGAGTGTCTTAAAAGGCTAGATCATAAAGATTATACAGCTACTGATTGGCCCTCTATCTTGGATGCTTGCCTTGGAATCCGGCCACCATATTGTGATGAAACCCAGTCCGCTTGGAGGGGTGAGATGTAGGTGCTCTGGCTGAAAGCCTCAGCTAAAGTCTCAGTTGATAACCAGAGTCAACTGCTAGATATGTAACTGAGCAGGCTTTTAGATGACTCCAGCTTCCAGCCTCTGAACTGCTTCAGCTGATGTTGAGTGGAGCAGAGATGAACTATCTCTGCTAAGCCTGCATAAATGGAAGACTTTTTTAAAAATTCAGTTTTATTGAGATATATTCACATACCATACAATCATTCATGGTGTACAGTCAACTGTTCACAGTACCATCATATAGTTGTGCATTTATCTATTTTTTTAACATTTTTCTTGTACCAGAAAAAGTGAAAATAAGAATAAAAAATAAGAGTAAAAAAGAACACCCAAATCATCCCCTTCCCACCTTACTTTTCCTTTAGTTTCTTGTCCTCATTTTCCTACTCATCCATCCATACACTGGATAAAAGGATTGCGATCCACAAGGCTTTCACAATCACACCCTTGTAAGCTGCGTTGCTATACAATCATCTTCAAGAGTCAAGGCTACTGGGTTGCAATTTGATAGTTTCAGGTATTTATTTCTAGCTACTCAAATGCATTAAAACCTAGAAAGGGTTATCTATATAGCACCTAAGAATTCCCACCAGAGTAACCTCTTGACTCCATCTGGAATCTCTCAGCCACTGAAACTTTGTTTCGTTTCATTTCACATCCCCCTTTTGGTCAAGAAGATAACCTCAATCCCTTGATGATGGGTCCAGATTCATCCCCAGGAGTCATATCCCACGTTGCCAGAGAGATGTACACTCTGGGAGTCAGGTCCAATGTAGGGGGGAGGGCAGTGAGATCACCTGCCAAGGTAGCTTAGCTAGAGAGAGAGGGCCACATCTGAGCAACAAAGAGGCACTCAGGGGGAGACTCTTAGGCACAATTACAAGCAGGTTTAGCCTCTCCTTTGCAGTAATGAGCCTCATGAGGGCAAGTCCCAAGAAAGAGGGCTCGGCATACCAACCCGTCAGTCCCCAGTGTTTGTGAGAACATCAGCAACAATCCAGGTGAGGAAGCCCAACACCTCTGCATTATCCCCCAGCAACTCAGGAGGCCCCTGCATATATATTTTTATTCTCTGCCCAAATTAATTTGGGATGTGTCTCTATTTCACACTAACCTATGCAAACCTACCAGGTTCTTACTTCCTATTAAAAGTTCCATGTAATTATGGTATTTGAACAAACTGTATGAGTTAAATTGTTTAGGCAATATAGATCTTGCACCAACTAAACATCTCTTCCCTTAGTCTCACATGGAATTTGAGTTTTTAAAACAAATGGAAGACTTTTAAGCAAAATAAATATTGCTTTCTTTATTTTTAAGATCACTAAGTCTTGGGTAGTTTGTTGTACAGCCATAGTAATTGGAACAGACTTTGGTATCAGGATGGTATGTTGCTATAACAAAACATAAAACTGGCTTTGGAACCAGGGAGTAGGCGGAATTTGTCTGAACCTTAAGAAGAGTGTTAGTAAAATCCTAAGGGGCTTTTGTTAACAAAAGCCTACTTGTCCTTGAAGAGGCTGTCAGTTAGGGTTTAAATAAAAGTGATGAAAATAGTATTGGAACTTAGAGGTAAGGGGATTCTTATGTGGTTTAGTAACACTATTGCCTGAAGCAACATGGAAATAGAAAATTTTCCTGATAAATTGATGATCTAGTTAAGGAGGTTTCTCAAAGTACTGAAAATACATCTGGCTTCTTGCTGCCTGTAATAAAATGAGAGAAGAGATAGATAGCTAAAAATGAATAGCTTAGTTTTCAAGAAAAATTTAGAGAAAATATAAAGGAACCCAGACTTACTGAGCTCAGAATTTAAACTGTTTCTCATAACAACCACTACACAATTCTCAAATATAGAAAGAATTGCAGACCAAAGATGAAATCCAGAATGGGTCTCTAAGATCATTTGTTAAGACTCAGAGAGATTTATGGCGATGCCTCAGACAAAAGGCCCTCTAAGGATGCTAAAAGTGTGTATCACATATTCTCCCCCATTAAATAATAATAGAGTTTCTAAGAATCTAACAGCCAATGTCCATCAACAGCCATATAGGGAGCTGAAGACTGAGAAGGGCTTCTCTCAATGAGATTTGTGTGTGCCTTTTGTCTAATGGAGTGAACTGTGACAAGAATCATATGACATCCCTAAAGTTCTAAAGAGAAGTATGCTTATAGAAATACCACCTGCTTGACCTAAAAAATGGGTAGAAAAAGAAAAGATGTCTTTGAGTTCCCATACTATTACGGGCAGGAAGAAGGCTGAGGAAACTACTGAAGTGAGAACCCCTGACATCTCTAATGGAAAAAGACAGATGTCCCAGAAAAGTCTAAAGAGAAGAGCCAAGAGCTGTGAGGGGTCACTTATGCCCAATAGGATTAAGCCCTAATTCAAGAACTGGCAATATGTACTCAGCTGGATTTCAAAATTGCTTTGAATTGGTGACGACTCTAAGCCTCCCGTATATACCTTTTAAATGAAGGTGCCAGTAAAGGTTCTTATGTCTGTTTCACCGCTGTATGTTGTGTGTGGAGGAGGGGAGATATCATATCTTTTTAGTTCCCAGGTGTTCTGGTTTACTAATGCTGCCATTTCACAAAACACCAGAAATGGATTGGCTTTTATAAAGGGGGTTATTTGGTTACAAAGTTACAGTCTTAAGGCCATAAAGTGTCCAAGGTAAAGCATCAGCAGGGTACCTTCACCCAAGGATGGCCAATGGCGTCCAAAAACCTCTGTTAGCTGGGAAGGCACATGGCTGGTGTCTGTTTGCTCCCAAGTTGCATTTCAAAATGACATTCTCCAAAATGTCAGTGTCAGCTTTCAATGGTCATCTTCAAAATGTGTCTCTCAGCTCCAGCTTCTGTCCAAAATGTCACCCTCAGTTGCTCTGAGCGCCTTCTGTCTGTGAACTCTTTTTATAGGACTCCAGTGATTTAATAAAGACTCACCCTGAATGAGTGGGGTAACACCTCCATGGAAATTATCCAATCAAAGGTCTTGCTCAGTTGATTGGCTCACATCTCCATGGAAACAATCAAAGATTCTAACCTAATCAACACTAATATGTCTGCCCTCACAAAATTGCATCAAAGATAATGGTGTTTTGGGAGACACAATACATCCCAACTGGCATACCAGGTCTTCAGGTTTTGAAGAACCGTACCCAATGGGTTGTACTTGAGGTGTTACACCTAAGGAGGCTCATCTGTAACTTGATAATTTATATGAAGAAATCCTGGTATTTGAGCATGAGCCTGATACTGTGATTGCAGTGTAAGGGGGTTCTTAGAGGAGTGAATGAGTGCATTTTGCTTGTAAGGGGTAGTGTGAATTGTGGTGGACAGACCGTGGCAGACTTTATTTTGCAAAATTGGCCACAACAATACTTCTGTCTCTACATGCTCTTTCAGAACCTTGCCAGTATACCACCAAGTGGTAAAATATATTTCCTCTCCCATTAAAATTGAGCAGGCCTTCTTGGCTGCCTCTATGAATAGAAAGCAGTAGAAGTGAACCTGTATGTCTTCTGAGGCTAGGACATTAAAGTGACTTGGCTTCTACCTGGATATCTCTCTCTCTTTCTCTCTCTCTCTCTCTCTCTCTCTCTCTCCATATATATATATATGCTTTCCCTTGGAATTCATTCACCATATTGTGAAGAAACCCAGGCCACATGGAGAGGTGTTTCAGCTCACAACCTTAGCTAATTCCTAACTGAGCGCCAACGTCAACTTCCCAACATGTGAGTGAGCAATTTTTCAAAGGGTTCCAGTCTCCTATCTTAGAGCCATCACAGCTGGTGTTGAAAGGATCAGAGATGAGTTATTGAGGCTGATCCCTGTCCAACTCTCAGATTTATGGGCAAATGCAAATTTTCACAGGTTTCAGCCACTACATTTTAGAGTGGTTTGTTTAATAGTCATTTAATTGGAACATAGTGAGTGATCTTTTTCAACCATGAATATAGGGAGAGAAGTGTTGTTTTAATGTGTTTAGTATTTGAAAAAGTAGCTGGAATAGGGGAGTGAATAAAAGAAGGGACAAGATGATAATGCAAAGGACAATGTCCCTGATGAGATAAAAAACAACAAAAACAAAAATAAAAACATACACACAAGTGGAATGATTAATCATAAAAAACTTGGAATATTTCTTTTTCTGAGAAAGGAAGGAGAGAGGGTTGACAATATAAAGATAGGTGATCAATAGGAGAAATATTCTTAGAAGGACATAATTTTTTTTAGATGTAATGTTTATGGAACACAAACCTGAACTTTTTAGAAACTGTTTTCTAAATCTATCTCAAAAACTTTATTCAAGGTGATAAATACTACTTACCTTTTCAATTTTACAGTATTCCGGGTCTGCTGCATATTTTAATTCAAAGTTTTAATGTTTTTTTTTTTAAGGCTAAGTAAGATAAGCATAGTTGGCTTTAAAAGGCAAAAAACTTCTAAGCAGTCCACCCCAAATTAATCATCATGCCCCCTTTTCTCATATTTCTTTCCTTAATGGTTTAGAGATGAGCAACCACATTACCATTGTGTATGAATACTACTAAGCATAAATAAGTGGGACAGGTTGCCCTGCAAACAAATTTCATTAAAGTACCTAGATGAACACATTTTAAAGGTCTCTTTAATGAATCTTTGTCCTTGTGATACAATATAAGGAAGAATAGGGCAAACTAAGTTATAGAATTTTTTATCTCCGTCTCTAGCTTCAAACAATTAAGGGAGTTATAAATAAGATCTACTTTCTTTATCCCACTCAAAAATAATGAATGAGCCATCCTCATGAATCATGAGACTACCGCATCAACCCATCACAGTCCCCAAGATCATGAAAGCAAGACTTTAAACCAGCATTATATTTTGGAATAAATCATAGACTTGGTAACTATTTCAGAATTGTAAATGTTATGATTTTTAGAGTTATAGCATAATTCATATATCAAACCATGGCATCTATGAACCCCATTATAGAATCACTAGAGCTTTTCCAATTTGCAGTACAAACCTTTGTGAGTTCAGATTCTTTTGTATTACTGTGATGAGAAAATTGATCCAAAAAGAACATTAGGAAATATTAAAAGGTGGACTCTGTTATGAAAATTATATAAATAGATAAATATAAGCAGGAAGACTTGATTCTTTAAAAATCATGAGTTGTAGCCCAGCAACAATTAAGAGATTATTGCTGAAACAAAGGATTGCTTTTAGTTTATATTGGCAAAAAGTAATAAAGGATAAAAAGATGATTTGAAACAGAGCAATCTGAAAGAGATTGGGGCGGGGGCTGTATACAGATTTGAAATTGAATTAGTAAATATTAAAATTGACCATATCCTAATAATTTAATATCTATCAGACATAAAAGAGAATTAATTTTGTAAACTGTATATTATAATATTTATAACATTGATTTTTTAAGCTTGTAATTTTGAAATAATTTCAAACTTATAGGACAGTTATACAAACCCCATACAGAGAACTCCAACATACCTCCACACCCCAGATACCCAGATCCACCAATTCCAACATTTTGCCGCCTTTGCTGTATATTCCATCCATTATCTACTTATCTATCTATCTATCTATCTATCCATCTATCAACTATCTACCTACCTACCTACCTATCTGTCCACCCATCCATCTATTTTCTAAACATTCCTGCTCCTAGTGCTAGAGGGAACAGCGTAAACTCATGCACATTCTGGGAGCGTGTATGTATGTCTGGCCCAATCTGGCTGGTAGTGGCCTGAGGGTTCTGCTGTCTGTAAACTTCCCCTGTGTGTAGAAGGCAACTTACCAAACTCTCCTACAGAATTTTGTGGGAGATCAGTCAAATGGTGCTGACCTGTGCTGAAGGTGGCTCACTAGAACACTGAGAGAGAGCAGTCAAATGGATAGTGGGGCAAGAGACTGATGGCTATAGAACATTACGGTGCAGTGCTCCGGGACTGTGAGGAAACTGTTTTCTAAGGAAGAGGGGTAATCTTATCTGTGTAAAATGGGAGAATTCCTAGGGCCAAATGTGCACGTCCAAGATAAGATGCATGTGCAAAAAGGATCAGGGAGACCCATATGCTTTGGCCTGGAGCTGGTCTCTAAATTCATTGCATTGATAAGCCCTGAAGAATACTTCGAACAGGTCAATCTGGAAGAATGGAAAAAGTGTTTCCTTCCTTCCTTCCTTCTTTCCTTTCTTCCTTTCTTCTTCTTTTTCTTTCTTTCTTTTTTTGGTTAGCTCCTGACATTCAAGGAAAGGTCTATCATAACACTAGCAGGATACCCATTTAAGGAACAGATGCCTCAGAGTCTAAATTCCAGTGATAACATGCTAAAATATCAAAATGTACAGGTTTCAACAAAAGATCACAAAACACATCAAGAAATAAGTGATGATTCAGGCAAAGGAGAAGATTAAAGCATTAGAAACCAACAATAAGGAGGATCTGGGGCATTCCAGATAAAGACTTTTAAAAAGTGGTTCTAAATGTGCTCAAAGAGCTGAAAGAAAACATGGAGAAAGAACTGAAGGAGATCAGGAAAATGATAGATAAACAGAAAGGAAATATCAATATGGAGATGGAAATTATGAAAAGGAATAACCAAACACAGCTGAAGACCAGAGTAATAAAAATTTTAAGTTCCCCAGATGGGCTCAACAACAGATTGGAGCTCACAGAAGAAAGAATCAGTGAAGAAGAAGATAAGATAATCAAAAACATCCAATCTGAGGAGCACAAAGGAAAGGTGGACAGAGACTGAGGAATCATTGGACACCAGCAAGCATCCCAATATACACATCCAGGGAGCCCCAGAAGGAGAAGAAAGAGAAAAGAGCAGAGAGAATATTCAAAGGAATAATGGCTGAAAACTTCTCCAATTTAATGAAAGATGAATATACACACCCAAGATTCTCAACAAACGCCAAATAGGATAAACTCAAATAGACCCAATTGCACCCAGTTATAATCCAACTGTCAAACGCCAAAGAGAATTCTGAAAGCTTCCAGAGAGAAGAAGCCACACTGGGAGCACAGGCTGGCTGCTGAGCCTGAGAGGGTGCCAGGAGATCCTATAACTTTTAAGTGACCTTTATCTTGATTCAGTGCTCACCTGGTCACTGCAATCCCTTAACTGTTTTCTGGAGCATTTAGAAAGATGTTCCTGCCAGTTCTTGCTGGTTATTCAGAGCTTTTTGTTGGGGGGATAGAGCCCTGAAGCATCTGATTCCATCATCTTGATCCTATAATACATTGATTTTAATAAAGTTTCTATGTTCAAAAGAATTGTAATAGAATACACTTAATAAATACTAAAATATAGAGGGATTAAGGGGGAGGTAATCTTTTATTCTTATTTGAACTTGTAGCTATGAGGCTGGCTCAAACCTTTTATTTCTTCATATTTATGTCATGAAGTTAAGAAGTAGATTATGTTATTTTGCAAAACATTGTTTTGTTATTTTAAGAAGTCACACATGTTTTCAGTAGGCATTTCTAGATGATCACTATGTTCTCTTCAGTGGGTTAAGTTTTTAGCGCATAGCACACACATATTAGGAACTTTTCACCCAATTTGAATTCTTAAGTAAATTGATATAATAAGATTCCAGATGCTAGAATTTTTACCTCATGCTATTCTTTATTACCAATGCAGTTTTTGTAACAGTTTACAAAGTATCCACATCTGGTTTCTTGTATATAGAACTTCAGGGTGCACAATCCTTTTGGACACAAAATACTACAGCAACCTCACAAATGCCCAGATCCTAATGCAATAGAACAATTTTCTTGGTTAGCTCCTTCCCTGAAAGGACAAAAGTAATTCCTTGTAGAACAAAAGATTTTTTAACTCAATGAAATGAATAGAAAATTTTAGTAAGGTGTCTCACAATGACCATAGACTGTGAATTTTCTATACAAAAGAAATATAGTAAAACTAGATATCTTATTGATATGTTTATAAATATGTGCTTTGCTTTCCTTCTAATAAAGTATAGCAATGAGAATTGAAAAACAAAATAGAAAACCTGACCTAAATTTAGTCTTTAATATAATTTGCAAGACACCCTATTTAAAAGAGTGTTCTATAAACTTTACCTATTTCAACCTTTCTTTTCAATTTCTGGCACTTCTGAACTACTTCTGTGCAAAGACCAATTTGTTATTACTTACCACCTTTAGTTTACCAACTCTTTTAAAAAAATAAAAATAAAACCCTACTGCTGTCACCACCACCAATGACAAAAACAAGTGTGCGTGCTACCACCTCCCTACACACACTCACCCATGAAACCCACAGGATTCTCAAATCATATTTTAATCTGTTTCCTTGTTAGCAACTGGTAATTTTAATACCATGAAATACAGATGTCCTACAAACTGTCTTCTCATTTGCAAAGAAGCTCATGGTGAATTTTCTGCAGATTTGGTAGCTTCTAACATATTAACATAATATGGAAAGAAAAATTTTCTTATATGAATTCTACTGCTAATAGTGTGACTCAAAATAAGAATCATTTGTGGTCCAGTTCCATATCTGATTTTAAAAAAATGGCAATGGAATCACAATAAAATTCTGAGTAGTTGAACTCCTCCAAAACAAGAAGAACACAAATAACCAAAGCAAGAACATTCTTCCAAAATCTAGGCTTGCAGCATTTCTACTATATCCGTTTATACATTTAATTACTAGCTTGATCACAGAAAAGAAATTAAGACTAAACAGTGCTTAAATTACTTCCAGCCACCAAACCATCCATAGCCTATGGCAAAAATATCTATTGCCATTTATTCCTGAAATATGGATTACAGTTTTTTTCTTGTCATACACTCCTGCCTAGGAAAAAAAAAAAATTCTTAGAGATTCAGTTCAGTTTAGCAAATTTACATTGAATACCTATGATGTGAGTGAATACAGAGATTACTAGAATGCATTCCTTTTTCCAAAACTTGTTTCCCTTCTATTTCCTGGCTCACTAAGAGCCAGTAATTTTTCTAGATAATTGGAATATATCAGTGTACACAACCACTCCTTGCCCTACCAAAAACTAAAAGAAAGGGAGAAAAAAAAGAAAGAAAGAAAGAAAGAAAGAAAGAAAGAAAGAAAGAAAGAAAGAAAGAGAAGAGAAGAGAAGAGAAGAGAAGAGAAGAGAAGAGAAGAGAAGAGAAGAGAAAGAGAAGGAAAGAGAAAAGAGAAAAAAATGAAAGGAAAGAAAGATCTCCTGTGGCAGAACGTACACTCTAATGGCGGGGAGCATAAAATAAACATGATTAAGTACATTCTATAATATGTTAGACTTCTAAAAAGGACTAATAGAAATGGGAAATAAGCAGCAGGGGAAATAAAAAATTTGGAGGCGGAGGGGGGTGCAGGAGGTAGATTGTAATATAAAATAGATTGCTAAAGGTAGGTATTTTAGTTTCTTAGGCTTCTCAAAATAAACACCAGGAAATGGTCAGGTTAAACAATGGGAATTTAGTCACTCATGGTTTGAGCCTGGGAAAGCCTAAATTAAGTCATCATCAAGGCAATGCTTTTTGCTTGAAGATTGTGTGTTCTGGGGCTGGCTGCTGGTGATCCTTGGCTTCTCTGTCACTTGGCAAGGCACATGGCAGCATCTCCTGGTCTCTCCCTTCTCTTCCAAGTTCCAACAGTGTTCAGCCTCTTGCTTCCTGCAGTTTTCTCTCTTTTTGTCTGAATTTCATTCTCTTGGAAAGGACTCCAGTAATAGGATTAAGATACATCCTGATTGAGGTAGGTCACACCTTAACTAAAGTAGCCTCAAAAAAAGTTTCTACTTAAAATGGAATGGACCAAATTTAAGAACATGATTTTCTGGGGTGCCTACAGCTTCAAACCAACACAGTAGACCTTATCAAGAGGTTGGCATTTAAACAAAGACATAAAAGAGGTGAGAATGAGGTGACTTTCAGATACCGTGGGGAGATTGTTGCAGTAGAGGGAACAGTGCAAAGATCCTAAGTGGGTAACGTATCTGGTGTGTTTGATAAGCAACAAGGAGGCCAGTGTGGCTAGAGGAGAGTGGGCAAGAGACTAATAGTAGATTAAGTCAGAGAGGTAATGGGGACATGGGGAGGGCAGTTCACAGAATGCCTGACCTCTGAACGGGATATAGAGTATAGAGCCATTGAAAAGTTTGGAGCTGCAAGGTGACATAATTCTTATATTTTAAAAGTATCTCTCTAGCTCATGTGTTAAGAATCCATTATAGAGAGGTTTAGGGTAATAGCAGAAAGACCAGCTGGAAGAATATTTCAGGGGAGAATGTTTCAGGTGGCTTAGACAAATATGGTACCAGCTGTTGTTGTATAGAAGTCATTCAACTCCTTCACTGCTCCATTTGTTTTTCAGTCTTCATATCGGGAAACCAACCTGGTCTGTCCTTAACGGGTTGATGTCAATATACTAAATTCTATTCTGTTTGTGAACATGTTTGTATGTGTGAAATTCTATGCTCATTCCTCTTTTTATAAGTAGAAACCCAACACCTATTACGGTCACTTTTTTTTAATTGAGTTCTCAGTTAAGATTGTTTCTTGACATATCACCGTCATTTCCTTCTAGTTTGGCTCCAAATTTCCCTTCCCTGCGAAACCTCGCTTACTCCACCTTACTGTACTCATTCTCTCAGCACTTAGTTGGCACCATATAATTTTGAGCCTGTTGTTTTGCTATTGTGATAATTCCTTCATTCATTTTTCCAGGTTGGTTTGCCACATTGTACAAAAATTGGAAAATATTTGCATGCATAGTAATCCCTTCACCATCCAGAAACAGTCCCATAGAAACATATCATCCAAATTATCAACTTTGAAGAGGCAACTAAAATGATGAATTATTTTCTAATTCTCACTAACAGGTTCAATCACATAGTCTTCATGCAAAATGGGTCTCAGAAACTCATGTTAGATGCCAGGGAAAGAAAATGTTTTGAGCACTGAGCTTAGGCAGGGGAGGGATATTACACATCATTTTTTTTTTCATAAGTAAAAACCAGAATCAGAGTCTGAAAGATGGGAAGTTGTACAGCAGGAAAACTTTCAAACATTATCTTTCTATCTAGCAGCGACAATCTTCCCTCTCATCAGACACAAAAAACATAAAGATGTTTAGTCACTGTTTTACAGTTTCAAAAATCTGACAAAGAAGTTATGAGGGCAAGTTAACTTGCTAAACTGCTTTGAACCCTTTGAAGAAAATATATTTATATTAGATATGTGTTCAAGGCATTCTTTCTGTCTCTTCAGTTTCTCTCTCATGAAAGATAATCTCTTTCAAATAGACTTAAACTATTGAATGTGTTTTCACTTACATTGACATCTCCTTGCAAATTCTAATGTCCATCTGAAGTAATAACTTCTTTGTTAAAATTTTCTCTCTCTAAAAAAAAAGAAAATGAAGAATTTTTAACAAGCCAAGTGCAGGATATACTATAATATATGGATTGATCTCATTATTAATTCTTGATGGCTTGAGACATCCCCCTTCTGCCCTTCACTATATTTCAGTATGCACTGGATATGATCATCTTCTCCAAAAGTATGTCTGTGTGTGTAATAGCCAAGGGCTAAACCATGGACAGTTAGCTGGCCCACTACTCTGCCAAGGCTTGAAATAAATCTTTATTCCAGATATTGGAAAGACAGCAACACCCCTTGTCCTCGAAATATGGTTCCTTAAATAGCACCCCAGTGACCAGAAAGAGTCAATGAACTTCTTTAAGCCTAATTTGTTCCCAGTACATGACCTAGGTGTTGGGGAGGACAGAACACATTATCTGATGCTCAGATTGCTCAACTGTACCCTAGAGAACCAATACATTAAGAAGCATATGGTATGAATATTGTCCTGGTGGAGGCACATTGTTCCACTTTGGAATTTAAACAAGCAATGCAGCAATTGTTGTTAATGAACTCAGACCCTTTCTTCCAAATCAAAAGATGTTATAAAGTTTCAGGAACCAGTATGGTAGATTAAGTGCTCTAAAGGTTTTCTGTCTTCTCCATAAGATTCAGTGGTTCTAGAAAGAAAAATCTTTTAATAACTGCTCATAAAAACCATTAAAAAACAAAACCCAAAAAATCTTTTATCTTTGCCTTTCCTCCACTTTCTGACAATGGCATTGGCAGTGTTCAGTAACAGAGTTTGAGCTGCTGGCTGATGCTAAAGCTAAATGCATATGACAGAACTACCAGTGCTGATGGATAGCTCTGGACCAGCTGTGCTAACAAAAGGCTAGGATGTTTGCAATGGTTGGTTATCAGTGAAAATGGGCATTACCTGATTTGGCATGTGAACACTTTGCATAACCTGAAGCGAAGGTCAGCACTGGCCCCTGAAGACACAATGTTAGCAGGGTTAATATAGGGTAGAATCTCTCTATCCACTGTGGTGACATATTATTTACTGAGTCCCAGAAATAGACCTTTTGATAAATATGCCTCAATTGGGAATACTAACAACTGCATAGATTCTTACCGATTTCTTGTAGTTCTTATGGGATTTTATGGTATGAAAAACCTCTCAAAATATCCTCATTTCCATTTGTTTTTCTGACAAAGCAGTATGCCCTTATATTTTGAAAGTTATTTGCTTCATGTGCATTATTATTTTTCTCAGTCTGTCTATAAAATAGAATGATGATTTTGCATATCAGTTTCATATGACATATTTTTGTGTTTTTATTTATATTTAACCTACTTAAAAATATAAACTAGACTTGAAGCTTTTTGCAAAAAAAACAACAATCTTGACTTAATGGCTAAAACTAAGCATCAAAGCAAGAAGCTGGAAAAATAGTTCAAAAATCATGCTGAAGGTATTGCAATTAAAAGCAAATTCAACCCTGGGATTCCAAGTGACCCAAGTGAAAAAGGGAAATATTATGGGCTACAGAGCTCTTTTTATCTTGAGATAAGCATATTAATTCTCCAAAAGAAACCAGCTATGTCTTTTTGCACAGCCCTGAAGGTACAATTCTCAAGTTTTTTTTTTTTTTCTTTTAAAATAGAGCCATTGAAAAAACATTATTGCCCAGTGCTGACAATGGAAGTTTTTACAGAAACTACAGTGCCTTTCATCACATAACTATTTCTTTAATTTGACCATAGCAGGAGAAAAACTATGATGATAAACCAGAGTTTTGTGGAGGAATAGAGAAAAAATGATTTAGTTTTATAGTATTTTAGGGACCTGGCTAAAAATGAGGCTCAAATTTCAGTATAATTCTAGAAAATAAAAGGCCTACTGAAATATCATTAAAAATTATATTGCAAATATATATTTTTATTTACAAATCATTTTTCAGTAGCTTCAACAATTTTTCTGGATAAAAATTATTGAAGAACTATTATATGCACAGCTCTCTGCTCATCTGAAAGATGTATTAGATGGAGTCCCTGTTGTTATACAGGAGAAAATTCATACACTTCCAAAACTATGATTCTGGTTGCCCATAGTAGACCAACTGCCACTTGATGGCAGCTAAAAACACTGAGCCAGTTGCTACTAGTTGTGCCATTAAGTTGCAATAAATCAGAACGACTTTCTTTCAGGAACATAAGATCTAATTTATATGCAGTGATAACTTAGTAAAAACTAGTATGGGTACTCAGCTGTCTCCTTCATTTTTTTAAAATATGTGTGATAAGACAGCAAATAAACAAATGAGAGCAACTCAGGTAAAACAGTTGAAATGATTTGAATAACTATGGAATCTAGTATTTACATTGAACAACATAAAACTGCCATTTTTCAGACCCAAAGCGGTCGAATATTAGCAATTTCATATAGTTTTACCTGTGATAGACTTCATTTTCTCAACCAATCATTGTGCAAATGTCACACAGAAATGTTGTGAAAAATATAAACATAAAGTTGGAATTTCTCCCATATAGTATAAAGCTACAAGTATAAGATAGAGTTGTAGGAAAAGTCAGTTATAATTTCAATGAGAATCTGATTTTTAGAAGCTGTGTTACAACAAAGATTTTTCTTTTGTCCATGTAATTTAATAATATACTTCATACCTGATAGGTTGATGCTTTAACTGTAAGAGGGAAAGTAGACAGAAAAATGGATTTCAGAACCTAAATTGATTGATTATATGTAAAACCCTAAGGGTAGAAATAAAAGATCAAAGACAATAAATTTGTTTGAAAAAAATATTTTTACAAGAGAACTAAATTCTATTTTGGGATGATATTTTCAAAAGCAAACTATTTTGTAGAAATTGCATCCCATAAAGCAATATTTTCCAAATTGGTGGCTGAATAATGAAATGTGTGTTAGAAAAAATTGCTTTGTGCTCAAGTGTGAGAAAACACAAATTAAAGAAAGTTAATAAAGTTGCTCTACTGAGGTATATCTTTATGCCTTTCCTATCACAATGTACTTTGTGATTATTCAGGAAAGGATCACATCATGCAGAATTTGCCATACACATTCTGACTGAGGAATACGTTCTTAATTGAACACATTTGCTTCTTGTCTATAGTTTGGAAACTGCTGTCTTAGAGAGTCAACCAAAGAAACCCAGTTTTCTCAGTATTAAATAATATCATTGGGGCAATGACTACTTAATTTTATTGAGAATACTAAGCAACATGGGAATGGAATAAAACATCCTGTTCAAGTTTTATGTATTGGCAAAAAATTTCCACCTGCTTAATCCTCAGTATTCAATTAAAAACCCTAAATTAAACTGAGTTAAAGTTATTGACAGAATAACTTT
The DNA here is from genome assembly GCF_015220235.1 of Choloepus didactylus. Classification (NCBI taxonomy): domain Eukaryota; kingdom Metazoa; phylum Chordata; class Mammalia; order Pilosa; family Megalonychidae; genus Choloepus; species Choloepus didactylus. Next base: position 67,016,349 of record NC_051318.1, on the reverse strand, counting down.
TGGTTTTGATACCTGAAACACAAATAATCAGTTTAATCTACATCAACAATCTACCTCAGACATTGAGAAAAATAAATTCCTAAAAAAATAATTTTCTATTTCTAGAAAAATAATGAAGTACTCAAAAATATATTGGAACTTCATTAACATGTTATAATTTGGTACCTTAATTTGGTTTGATAGCTTGTATTTCGAGTAAGGTGCAGTAGATACCAGTGTCTAAGTCTCCATGATTGATGTCTAAAATAGTCTCCCCTACACTTAATTCTACTTTATTATAAAGTGAAGATGTGTACTCAACTTATGCAAATTGTTATTGTTATGGGGAAAAACAAAACAGTAACTTATTTGTCCCATATAGCCTGGCTCCTAAATCCAAGCTGAGTACATCATCTGGAGTTGATATTAGAGGAAAAATATTTCCATTTGACTTATTGAGAGATGGTAGAACAGAAAAAGTACAGACAGCGGGATAGATGGACAGCTACATATAGAGTAGAATTAATCAGAATCTAAAAAGTCATACAGCTTTAGACTCTTAAATCTAAGTTGCATTCACAATCTCTATAAAAAGGGTAATTTTCATTTAGAAAACTTTTTCTTCCTTGGGCAAAGATAGAAATGCATCAAAATCTTCTCTGTACTAGAATTATTATGACCTTTATTCCTAGCAGACATTTTGAAGTAAAAGCCAGCAAAGAATCATTAACCCAATAGAAAGCTAAATAAATAAAATAGAAAATTTTATTTATTTTACTTTATTTCATTTCTGCATTATTTGTCAGCTCAAAACATTGAATACCAAAAATCTGGAGGAACTATAATATTTAGGTGGATGTCCTAACACATCTCTTCCAGCCTGTGGGCAATTTCTAGGCCACCTAGAGAAAGTGCTCAGTTGGGGCCTTGTGATTTGGGAAATCCCTCCAGGCTCTATCCCCTGATGGCCATCACCTGTTTGCTCTGATCCTGAGGGGCTCCAATTTCCATCCTGGGACCTTGGATCTGAGATGCCTCATGGCAGACTTCAGCAACTTGTCTGTTTGTCTTTCAGTTCCAGCTGGGCCAGGAACCTGCTTTCTCAATTCACCTTCAGCTGGTCGGCTAGAGAATCAGATCCCATTACCAGGCCAGGCTTTTAAAACTCTGAGCTGGGCCAAGAGCTGAGCTTTGGACTATGCAGACATAAAGGATAATATTTTCATCGTTCCTGGAAATTATGCTGAACTTGTTTATTGTAATATTGGGGATATTCACTGAAATCTTTTAGGTAAAACAAGAAAAATAAAAATAAATGAATTTATTTTATGATTCCTACATTAAATGCACCCTTTAAAAAGTAATGACCAATAAAATGTAGGTAGAAGTAGCTTTAGTAGTAGCTATAAGAATACTTTAAAATAATGAGGTCTTTTATTCCCTCAGACAAATATATTATTCAGATACCAGCTAAATCTTAATGCAATATTTTTCCATTTAAAATAACTATTAATAAAGCAAATGAATGAAGCATTGTCTCCTTGTTTCTCGAAAGTTAATGTGATATTTGAAATAATGATTCTAATATACATTTGTTATAAACATTCTTTTGAAAGATTCTAGAAATTAAAAAAGGTTTCTTTTTCTCCCTTTCTCCCACTGCAAGATAACTAAAGGGAGTAAAATATTCTGGACTGCATGGTTCAGGACATTGTTACAAGATGCTGGAAGTTTGGCCTCAAGTTTAATTTTAGAGCTGATTTAAAAGTCTGGCACATAATGCTAATATCTATTTTACTGCTTCCTTACCGAAAAGTTTCAACTCCAGCAATCTTATGAAATATAACTCATATTTTATCATGGGAATTGATAGAAAAACAAGGCTCACTCCATGCAAATGGGTTCATATAATCAACTGAACTAGAAAACATTTAATAAGAAGTGAAATTATGTACATTCTTTAGATACATACGATAATTGATGACATTAAATTGCTAGTAAATATCATCTAAATTTGAAACATATAAGCATTAAAATACAAAGGAAACTATTTCGTAATAAGCATTCAAAAACATTGTTCCAGAATTCCAAAATTCCTAGATAAATTGAAAAGACTATGTAAGAAAAAAGGCAATGCAAAATTCACATTATTGCTCTACTATTGTGCAGATTTCCAACTAAAAATACAAGCTATGTCTCTTCTGTCTGGCTCTTACAGGCTTGAAATAGACTTTGTGTCTCTGGACTGATGTTCCTGCTTCAGTATGAAAAGTCCTCTGTTTCTCTACACACCAAATCACTACATATCTTTCAAGGCCCTTTTCAAAAGCTCTTTTCCGTGGAGCTTTCTCCACAGTGCAAGTCAGAATTAATTACTTCTTCCTATGGGCTCTCAAAGCACTTTGAACCTCTAAATGGCAATTACTTTATTCTGCTTTGCACTATTTACATGTTTAAGTATGTCTGCCTCACAAGACTTTAGGCTCCTTGAAGACAACGTCTTAATCAACTATTTTTCCACGTTACCGTATTTCTTTCATCCATGTATAATTACTTATAATTTGGAAAACAGTTACCAGTTACAGAATAGTGCCCAATATCTTTCAGATAAAAGAACCAAATTATTGTCTTTTTATAAACCCTTAACAGTCAAATTCTGACTGTTGCAATGACTTTCCATAGGTGCGTTTTGTATCTGTGATGAGAAGCCAGCAATGTTAAAACTCTCTATGTGTGGTATTTTTCCAATATTCCTTAGACTCCTAGATGCACCCTTTAATATATCATACCTGTAGAATGTCTAAAAATGTCACTTAGATAACTATCTTTTCCCTGTACTTTACTAAGATTAACCTTTTGAGTCACATAAATCAAAAATTCAAGGAAAGAGAAAAAGTTGAACTAGATGTCACCTTTGTCCCTTTACTTTGAAACTTTCAACTTAAATACTGTATCACTGGTGAGCTTTAAACCTTCAGCTATATTTCTATGGTGTTTCTCTCTATGGAGGTAAGAGCAAACATTATTTTCTCTCAGTCATCCTTTAATTTGGTGATGGGCACTTTGCAGTTAGGAAAATATGGACACAGTTTAAAAATTCCTCCGAGGTGTGTAAACAGCAAGTATCAGTGTGGTGGATTGAATTGTGTACCTAAGTTTGGACATGTTCTTGGTCTTGGTCTGCATTCTGGGGTGTTTGGACCCATTGTAAATAAGATCTCTTCAAGATGTTACTGAATCAGGTTGGGCTTTAATCTGGGTTATTGGAGTCCTTTATAAGCAGAATGAAGGGCAGATAGAGAGAAACCAGGGGAAGCAGCCTGAAGCTGGGAATCCACAGAACCCAGAAGAGAAAGAAGAAATTGCTACTATGTGCATTGCCATGTGATGGAAAAGCCAAGGACCAAGGATTGTCAGCACCCATCCCCAGATTGCCACAGTCTTCCGGGAGAAAGCATTTTCTTGCTGACACTTTGATTTTGGACTTCTCCTAGTCTCAAAACTGTGAGTCAATAAATACACATTGTTTAAGCCAACCGATTATATGGTATTTGTTTTAGCACTTAGGAAATTAGAATAATCAGTATTGAAAGTAGACCCAAATGTTTCACTTCAAATTAATAACCTGGTCACTAGACCATGTTACCATTCAAATGATCATTCCAGCATCATATAAAACACCGGAATTCAACCTCATTGTAGGGCTAGGTAAAATGCACTGATAATTGTTTGCTGGCCTAAATGGCTATGTTTTCACTGATAATTAGTTTTATACAAGATCAAGTAAATTTCTCCTTCACTTATTTTAATATTATATTATACTTAATTTGTCACTGTTTTTATTTAGGTTTTATTCATCTTTATTTTCTATGATAAACATATTAAAAATGGACATCTTTTTTACAGACAGGAGAAACTGACACTCAGAGGTTTAATGTGAGAAAAACCCTTTTTTTCCCACTATTCCAGGGATCTTTCCTCTTTATCACATTTAGCAACAGGAAGAGAAATGTCAGAGACATGAGTGGGCGAAACTTAATAGCACTTCGGAAGAATTTGCCTTCAAATTGTCTGATTGCTCTTTGAGTACATATAGATAATTGGAATGTGCTGATATTAATTTTTAAAATGTATTTTTCTTATCAATGAAGAACTACATGAAACAAACACACTCAGTCCACAGCTATGCTTAGGTTTGTGATATCTTTGTCTCTTATTTTAGTTTTGACATAGAGCTTTTATTTCCTTGTATTTCTAACCATGAACTTAAATAAATGAATGGCATATGTTAACTATCAAACCATTAAAATTAGTGTCCATGTTTTGACATAGAATCCAAATATTATTGTGAAATTGCACCAGAAGTTACCAATGGAAGTATTTATAAAATATTAATATGTATAACTAGAGTGGAAGTTGCACTATTCAAAGCAATACTATATTTGTACAAATTCAGGTCAAGTCTTAAATTTCCAAATATCAGTTGTAATCTGTGGCAATCGAGGAATAATAGCACTCAGAAATGATAACAAAACTTAGAAATGATCAACCAGCAGGAAAAAAAATCTAAGAAATATAAGCTACTGTTTACTTTAAATATCCAATTTAATAATCCATACCCAGGAGGATATAGGAATTTACAGAACATAGAAAAGTCCAGTGTAAATTCAAATACATATACAGATGTATGGCTGCTTAAAGGTCTTCTTCATAGGCAAAGCAACTTTACATATATAATATTATCTTCTCTAATGCTCATATAGATTCAACAATGAAAACAAATGTGTGAGCCATTTAACAAATCAATATGGGCAGATGTGTGTGTATATGATTATGGTGAATTCCCTTTTACAGATAAAGGAACCATATGCTTTTGTGCAGATTCATTTTAGATCAAGAGTGAAGAAAAACCCAGAGAAACTTTATTTTTTTTATTTGTTGTACTCATCTTACCTGTAGATTAGGTCACCCTTAAACACCTCTTTCCTACCTCACTTGGAATAACTAAACTACCTAAACCTTAAAATCAGACACCAGAATAAAAATGCCATAAAAAAACTCAAAGAATTATAAAGAGTAAAATGGTGTGCCCTTTTATCACCACTGTTTTTGAAAGAAGAAGAAAGTGTGTTATATGTGTAGTTCAATTAAATTTTGGTATTGATAATAAGGAAAAGTTCACTGAACCAGAGTCAATGTATTCTAATTATAACAAAAAAGGAACAGTTCAAAGCTGGTGCATTAGCTTTTTAGTATGATGTAATTAATTAAAAATGTTTAAGCATTAAAAATCTCAGTGAACAATAATTATAGGCTATTGGTCAGTTGTATCGGCATGCATCTCAGACAAAATCATATTATTATTATTGTTAAGAATATGTTTTAATTAAGTATCTGCAATGCAGGACACATGATAAGTACCGGTAAGATACAAATAGAGATCCTATAGGAGCCTACAATTAACAATTAATTACTAATTATTATACTTACAATTAAAAGTATGCCTTATTGTAATACTACAGTAAGAAGCAATAAGACCTCTCAGTCCAAAGACCAGACAAGGTAAAAAGCTCTGTGTTTGGAACAGAGTCTTCTTATTAGTGATCAAGATGAAGATACAAAATTTGGTGAACTGACATAAAACAGTGCCAATAAATAAAGAGTGACGAGTGAAAAATATCTGTGAAAAAAAAATCTTATCCAAAATGGATAAGTTGTTTTCTCATTAAGGCATCAAGGAAGGATCTAGAAATTATATGGCTAAACAGGCATTCAAAAATTGAGTTCTACCTCTTGTTGGAAATCCTCCCTATACTGTGGATTTAAGTGAAATTCGATTAGAAAGGATTGCACATCATTATTCTAAATAAAAATATTCTACACCCTGATCCATCTTTGTATTTCAACAAACTTTTTTTTGGTAATATTAAAAAAAACCCTTTTTTTTGGAATATAAAATTCAAAATTGTAATGTAAAATGTCATTTACTTAAAAAGAAAAAGATATTCTTATGTCCCTGAAAATTGGGAAATTTAAGGTCATTCATGCCTTTGTGGGAAGCTTGTAATCATTTTCCAGAGAAATGAAAATCATCATGATACTTATCAGAATTGTAGAGAACATCATTAAAAAAAATGGCACCTAAGTCATTACACTTTATACTAAAATCTCAGTGACCATATCCTATTGTCACTTATATCTGTAAGAAATTGATGTTTAACTATTGGGTTTATTTTTATTACTGAACCCAACTCAGTCTCAGCTTGGGGTTCAAGTTCTCAAAGATGGGCAGATTTAATATATTTGTCACCACCTTGATATTGCTTAACTTCAGATGAAAGTGATGGTTGGTAAATCTGTGAATTGAGGACAAACCTGAGTTGTTAATGTTGATACGGTATTCAAGAACCAGTGTTTATTTTTGTCCTAAGTCACAACACATCTTGCTAATTTTATATTAGTTAATTTTAACTATTGCCTTTTTTTTCCAACTTATCCAGTTATTATTTGTTGCTGATCTGATCTATTATTTTTAAATTTTATTTAAATAAATAGAAAGTGATTTAATTTCTTTATAGTTCTTTATTTCTGTTTGATAAGCTTAGTAAGACAAAATATACAGACATTTTAAAGGCAAAAGAATCTACTTCTTCCTTTAAGTAAAAGAAAATTTTAAAAGTTATGAGCTCCCAAAAATGGATAGTTTTTGAAGATCAGATAACACAGGGTCAGTTCGGTGCATATCAGGTAAGATGTTCATGGTTTGCGTTTAAAAATGAATTGGCAATTGTCTTTTGTCTCTATTTTCTAATTCATTTTTAGGGCTTTAAAGATCTGTTATAACAGGACTCTTGTTACATTTAATAAGTGCCATGTTGATTGGCGTTCTTTAAGTAGGCTTTTCAGTTTGCCTGTGGGGAAATTTAATATAAAAACATTCAACATTCTTTTATTAGTGTTTTTTACTATTCCCAGTCCCATCAGACCTTTGGTGCAAGCAGTGTATTATTGAAAAGCTTATCTGTAAGAAGTGAGCCAAGGGGAAATTCAGCCTTTATTAATATTGACATCATGTTCCCACACAATGGCTGTCTAAAGAAACTTTTCAATTGAATTTCAGCTGCTTTGATGCAATATAAATGGAAACAACTGAATGCATGGCTAAACACAGAATAGTGAATGATGCTGTATCCTACACACCCAAACATAAAGTCAGACCTTACAGGCATTTCAAGGCCCATATTTAGAATTCTCCGTTTATATCCGCTATCAGAATGTTCAGTTAGGTTAGTTTGCTAGGTATCTGAATACGGATAATATTTTCTTTGAAATCTTTTTCCCCCCATTACCAGGTTAAAGAAAAAGAGCAATTAATATGTCTTCAAGGTGGAAGTTATATTTAAGGACCAGAATAAGACTTAAGTAGGGTAATAAGTTATATTTGGAGATAAATTAAGGATTATTATTTATGTATTTATTACTATACAGCATCAAAATCCAGAAAGGATTAATAAGGACAATAATCCAATATGTTGAAAATACTTAGTCCTAGGTAATCTACTTTCTACTGTCTGAACAAGTAAAGGGCCAATGAGGCAAATTGCACTTTTAGAAATTTAGAGTGAAGATCTAAGTCATCCAGGGGAAGAGGAGTTTTTAAGAGAAAAATATGTTACTTTTGCCACTTCACCATAGAACCGGACTATAGTTCAATACATACCTGTTAGCACAATCAGTAAATCAGCACTCAGGTAAAGGCAATAAGGTCATCAAAATTAGGTAAAGTAGGAGAGATTATGCTCAGAACCCTAAATATAATTTATTTTAGAATAAATTCTTGACTCATTGAGTATCATCATTTCTCTGGTTCAACAGTCCAAATTTGACATCTAGAACATTTCTTTAAAGTCACCATTTTCCTGGAAACACTAAATTTGAGGAATCTAGAGCTACATTTAGCTTTTGAAGAAGAGTCTTTAAAAAATATGGTTATAAAACAGATTGATTTAGAGGAGCATCTTAATTAGTTGCTGAGTATGTTAGAAGGATAGATTATTGTACATGAATCACACAGCTCACTTTAAGTGTCATTCCCCATTCTAAACTGCCAGCTTAATTTCTTCTCATTTTTCACCACAAGAGCCTTTTTTTCTATGATGTCAATAACAAAGATGTAGTTGTCATGGAATAGGCATACCTTTCTGAGATAATGAATTATAAATGGTTTTGTTTCAATTTTTAAAATAACTGAGTCATGATTGCTTGATTTTACAACAACTTGAAAAACCCTCCTGGAAAACAATGTCACTTTAAAAAAATAAATATCCAGATTTGGTAGCTTCATGAGCCTTTGGCAAAAAAGTCTGTAACATGAAGTATCATAAAATAACAAGTATGGTTGGTCAAATGTTATTTTTGCAAATGTCAGAAAATTAATAGATAAAGAACAACTATCATAATACCTATGATGGATATTTAAGAAAAAATTTAAGGTGATCCATATGACTTTTGGTATGCTATTTAATTATTTCTAGAAATCAATGTTTTGACAATAAACATGAAGATTTTATTGATCCTTTGAAAGCCATTTGAAATTTGTGAGTTAAAAGTAATATTATCACACTAGGTGAATTTTATAGAAGAATCTACATTATTATACTGTCTTAGTAAGAATTGTGTAAGATTGGTAGCATTGTATATCTTGGTATGCATCAAGGTGTTAAGAAAAAATATTCGACTATTCATTGAAAACAGTCTTTAGGCATTTCTAAAGAACAATACAGGGCTTATCTGTTATTTATATTTTAGTACTCAGTTTATTAAGTGCTTACTGAACATCCGCTATGCATCTAGCACAATAACATATAAGGAGATGCGGAGTGCTTGGGCCAACAGCCTTAGCTCTCTGAAAGCTCGTTGAAGGCTTGTTACACCAGATTGCTGCACCCCACCCCAGAGTTTCTAATTCACTAGATTCAGGGTGCATCTAAGGCTTTTCATTTCCAGCAAGTTCTCAGGTGTTGCTGATGCTGCTGATCAAAGAAACACAGTTTGAGAGCCACTAAACTGAAGAACGGGCTTGGTATGCATATGATAACATTTTAACTGCATCACATGGGGCACTCCTTCATCAGTGATTGTTACAAACAGTCCTGTCACTATAACATCAATGTGTTTCTAATTCTGGGGTTATATATCACATTTAAAGAAAAATATATCCACTGAGTGAAACCTATCACATGCAAAAATTCTCAGAATTATTATACCTCTAAATGGCAAACCTTTATTTACAAAAAACTGAAATACTGTGGTTTTTACCCATAAATTCTACAGGTCATGCAGGTGTATGAACATAGCCATATCCTTAGTTCAGTCCTGGAGCTGCATCTTTATATGAACAGTCAACAAAAAGCTACTTTACTTTCCAATTATTTGTGGGGACATATGCCACCATAGAGAAACATCTCCAATTGTAGTGAAAACTCTGTTTATTAATTTCAACTGAAACATTTCCTTAGGTGAAATATCATTCCATATTTCCTCAGTAAAACACAGGGACTGATGTTCCTGGCCCAGGGATGCTCACAACTGTAGGTGAATTTCTAGAGCTTTGGGGTCCTTTATGCTCCTGCAAGGTGCAGTGGGGGCTTATGCAGGGTCAGTTGTTTGTTCTTGAATCTATTTTGTCAGTTGTCCTTACTATGGTGATTATGTATACTGCATAAAGATTTCTCACATAAGTAAAAAAGTTATAAAACTTAATGAAAGTAAGCCATTAAAAATTGTGTCAAATTAGGTGGGGACAAGATTGCTATAAAATAATGAAGAAAAATAATAAAAATCGAGAAGTATTTTTGCAATCATACTGCTTTGCAAATGACTCTAAGTTTTGGTCTCACTATAAGGGACTAGATGCAGAAAATCACAGAAGATGCATTATGGTATAGTTTATGAAAGATTGATTGAGTTGGATTCTACTGAAGCAGATCCATTTTCAAAGAAACAGCTTTTGCCTCATATCTAAAAGTTGATGAATAAACATACACTTGGATTTAAGTTAAAGTAAAATGGTCAAGACATTTTACTTTATCATCATCACCATCATTCATCATCGTCATCATCATTCTTCTCTGCTTTGACTTAATACGGCAGGTTGTCTATCGTCTAGTCAAATATGTTCTCACCTTCTTCCATAGTAATAAAGTTGTAGCTGGCGTATCTCACTAGGGACCCCGTCCTCTCAACACTCTTGCAGTTGGTTGTGGCCATTTGACTAAATTCTTACCAACAACATGTGAGCGTAAGTGATGGATGCCAATTCCAGGCCCAGTCTTTCAAACATCACAGGGTCAAAGCTGTGTCACAGGCATGTCTGTGTTCTAACTCCTCCATACATGTACCCTCCCTGAGACCAAGAAAGCAGGTGTGCCTGATATTCAGCTTTCATGGAAATTAGGAATACACATGTGGGGATGACATAAAATGGAGGAAGCACTGGTTTCTGAACGACCGTGTAAAGCAAGGAAGTCTTGCTACGTGAAAAAAAAGTTCTTTGTTCTTTAAGCCACTGTTGTTGGATCTTCTTATAGTAACTTAAGTCTCTACTCTAATTAAAACCCTTACTTTTTTTTATTATTAGATTACTAAATACTGTTCCTGAGTGCAACAGAGAAGAGGGTTTCTACCATACATGAAGAAGTCAACAAAGGTAGCCTCTAATCTTAATTGTATGAGAATTATATTAAATTTTTTCATTTTTTCCATTATATTTTTGCAGCATACAGGGTCTCTCTCTTAACATAAAATTATTAAAGCAAATAAGATAAAAATAAACATGTATTCCAGTGCCTAGAACATCTAAAACAATTGGGAATAAAAGAATGCAGGTATACCAGGAAAAAAATAGCTTGCATATTAAAGATTCTATTTAGGTATAATTATCATCTGGCTATACAATTGATGAAAAATATATATTTTAATCAATAATAGTAGTGGCAGAACCCATTAAAGCTGTTCATTATTTTTTGTAGGGATTTTGGATAATGCTTAGACAAAGCTATTTTATGTAGTATAACCCAATTCAAAGTGATAATATAACATAATACATTTTATGATGTAGTTAACTGCATTAATAGAACTTAAGCAGAAGCACTTGTTGCCAAAATTTCAAGTGGGATTCTGGTGCTCTGTTCTAGTGGATGTTAAAAACAGAACAAGAATAAAAATGGTAGGGGTCCATTATATATAAAACACTAAAAAATTAACTTTCTGGATGCTTTCACATTTTAATAAACTCATTAATCAAACAAAATATATTTATTGAACATTAATAAATATCAAGGCATCAGGAATGGAAATGCAACATGTTCTCAATAGTAGTACCAGAATTCCTCTTAGGGAGAAAACTCTCTTTGTTTAACAAACTACCTTGTTCCCCAAAGAGATTTAGAAGACACAAGTAAAGCAGGAGCTTTAGAACAAAAGGGAGTGTGTGTGATAAAACTGCTTTCCAGGAATAAGGCAGGAGCATTTATTTTTGTGTTTGTTTCTTGGAGGAAGAAGAGTAGATGAGAAGAGGGAAAGGAGAGAAAGGAGAGGGAAGCCTGAGAGATAACATGCAGCTGGGCAAAGGAAGCTAGGAGGAAGAGGATGAAATTCCTCTGAGCTGGGTGGCCAAAGGACATTTTTTAAGAATATGAATGCCTAAGATTTAATTTGAAGGTTTTCATTTTTGAGATGAAAGCCTCTTCTCCGTCTTTCCTCTCCCCTCCCACAAAGCCAACGCAGCTTCTTAAACATCACCTACTCTCAGAGGGCATGTGTTTGAGTATTTGGTGTTTTTATTCTTGCTGTTGTTGCTGTTCTTGTTGTTTTGTGGGAGTGTGTATGCATGTACGTGAGCTTGTAATTCAAGAAAGGGTTCGAATTTGTAACTGGGTTGCCTGGGTATGGGATAAAGATTATGAACAAGGAATCTGGACCTGGAGAGTTGAGATAGACAGGAATGTAATTCCTTAGAATTTCGCGTCAATTTGGAGGAGGAATTTGATTTCCATGAGTCATAAATGTGGGGACTAGACCCAATATTAAATAGGCATTGAAGGGCAAGGAGACCCCAGGTGACATTTGCTACAGACAAGGTTGTGCTGGACATAGTTCCTGCCTCGTGGAACCGGTGGAGAAATGACAGAAAAGAAAACCAACGTGGCAGAGACATTTACTTCTCAATGAATATTTAAATGCGCTTCTGCATGTTTTCAAGTTCCTTTGCAATTAGGTGGGGTTGTATGACTAGTTTTAGACAATCCATAAGGGAAAATTTTGTTTGATGCTCCCAGGCTAAAGCACATTAAAGTCAGTGTGCGGATCTCCAGATCTCTCTTCACCATGAAAGCCACGTATTACAGAGGTGGCTGCAGGTGGCTACAAGGGTCAAGGTGTTTGGATCCCCAAGACTTTACATAGAAAGAGTTACCCTAAAGAGCTGCCAAATCCGTAGCTGAATTCACATGAAGGAGAAATAAAATCGAATGTGTTATGTTACCAAGATTTCAGGCGGAAACTTACCTCATCTAATGTAATGCCTGAGGGCAATACAGGGCAGTAAGATGCAAATATGGATGGGGTATTTTGGAGGGAGATTAAATTCTACTGGCAGAGAAAGTCAGAAAAAGGCTCCTTGTGACTTATGATTTTAAGTGAACAAATAAAGTAAGTATCACAGAGTGATGGAGAAAAACTGAAGATAGATGGATCAGGAAAAAAATACATGTTTCTAGAGTGCATAGACAAAGTTTATTGCTTGGTCCCATCTTCTCTAACTTGTGAGAAGAAGCTGATAAACAGGATAGAGTGAAGACACATCATTTATTATTACTATCTGGAGGAAGCATGGTCTAATGGTAAGATCATTGCTCTAAGCATTCAGACACCTGGGTGCTCTTTTGTAGTCCATCTTTAATGTCCTTCGTAGCTGGAGCAAGGCTGGTATTTCATCTCCTTGGGTTGTGTAAAACAGAATTCCATGTGATCATTCTGGTTTGGAAAAATGGTCATGCCCCAGATTATTTTGTTCTCCACTTGAAATTTACTGTCACTTCTACTTCTGAGACAATGGCAGGGAAAGTTGAGAGAATGAAAAATAATGTGTCTATTTTGTCTTGCATATGAGACATTAGGTTCTCATTGCTTTCCCTGACTGTGGGGAATAAAGTGATAAAGAACAGATTACAGAGTAACATGATAAACATGCCATATATGTATTGTGACATGCTCCTTATTTCCTGTATTTCCCCATCCCTTTCACATTTGAAGTTTCAGTAGAAGCAAATGGCATAGGTTTTCTTAATACCCCAGTCACTGTACATGCTCTTCCCTCTAACTGGGTTTCATCCTACTCCTGATTCACCCTTCTCATCCCAGCTCCAATATCTCCTCTCTGTGGACTCTAACTCTAGCAGAGTTGGTTGATCCCTTTTCTATGCTACTTCTATAATTTCAAAACAGTTTTATTTTATCTATTTGCCCTCTATATATATCCGTCTTTCTTACTACTATCATTGAGTGCAATTGAATAAAAATAATTGTGTCTGCTAGAAAAAAGTTATGCTACTTAATGCTATTACACATCAGTGTTTCAATTATGTGTCCCAAATCTCTTATATTCAATCTCCATGATTTGATCTGTTACTTATGAACTATAGCCATCATCATCTGATATAGATGCTGGGTTACCAACTCTGCCAAAATAGCATCCCATATTTTAATTTATTCACTGTAAAGTAAGTTTTTGTGTTTGAGAAAAAAAATTGAATATACAGGTCTCTAGAGTGTGAATTTCCTCTGTCATGTAAAGAAAGACGGTTTTTGAAATATGAAATGATTCATTTAAAATAGAAACAGGTTGCAAATTTGTGCAGTTTACAGTGATTGTGGCCTTGAATTTTTTGTTCTTGATAAGATCTTGAAAAGGAGGACTAAGTGTGAGAGCCAACATAGCTCATCATATTATCCATTCACTGCTTTGCAGGGAGAAGACACAGTGCCTTTTACACACTTGTGCTGGTACCTTAAATGTGCTATTTCATTTCATTCTTACAAGAAACTAATGAGTGAGATATTTTCTTCTTATGACAAATGAGAAAACTGAGACTCCGAGTCGGTGGCTCACCCAAATTGCTTTGTAATATACCAAGTCTATACTTGGGAGCAAGTCTTTTTGAATCTTAGTTTCTTCATCTGTAAAAAGGACATCATAATTGTACTTTTTCTCGTAGGCTTGATATGATTAAATGAGTTAAAACATGCCTTAGAACAATATCTAGCACAGAGTAAATGCTTTAAGTGTTGGCCGGTATTGCTTTTTGATTGCCCAACTTGAAAGCTAGTGCTCTACCTTCTACATTTAAAGGCAAATTAGATGTCGGTTGGTAGGAGTATGAAACACTTACCTGCAAGGTGTAGCTAATGTGGACCTCTGTGTAATTTAGACATACCCTGAGATGGGGAAGATGTTGCTCCAAGTGCAACAGGTTCAGGTGGGGGAGTAGAGCTTTTATTAAACTTGTTTCTGAAGGAACCATTTCAGAAACCGGTTTCTGAAGGATACAAGATTAAAGAAACTTTGATAATAGGAACAATTTGTCTGAGCTACCATGGGCTTTTGTTATTTTTTTTGTTTTTAGCAAACTGGCAACCAACCATTCAATATTGGGGGGAGTGGGCAGGTATGAACTTCCTAATATCCTTCTGAGCAATGATTTTTCCCTCATTGGCCACATTGCATTAAGATCTGGTCAAAGTGCCCAGCTTCAGCTTTCCTTCATACTGAGAGACCCTGTCAGAGGAAAATAATTATTGAAAATGTTGAAGCTTACTAAGGAGGGCGTGATACTGTCTTCTAGAATTCTCCCTCCTAGGCTTCTGTTTTACTCTGAACTTGTTTATTTACTCTTCCTTTTGGCTCTCTGATTTCCCCTATATCCTTCCCACGGATTTTCTTTTTGCTTACATTACCAGAGTTAGTTTCTTTTGCTAGCAACCACAGCACCCCAACAGCTGTAGGGATTGGGATTGAAAGCCAGCGGCATCATAGAATGGTACAACATGGACCTCAGGGTCATGATTCTGGCTCTGTCACGACAAGCGTATGGCCTCAAGCAGTCAATTAACCTACCTAAGCTTCAGTGTCCTTATCTGCAAATGAAAATAAAAATACCCAAATTCTTACAATTGCTTCTCTCCTTACATTAATTACTATTTTCTAATGTGCCTATTATGGTATTTGACCAAATATACTTAATTAATAATGCCTATTATTAGAAACAAGAAAGAAGAAAGAAATTAAAGAAATTAATTTTCCTCTCCTACCCTTTTCTTCTCTATTACCTGATTTCAAACTTAAACCTGCTCTTACCAAAGAGAGTGTAGGTGTAGTTGCCACCTGACCTGGCTGCATGTTTCTTCAACTCCATTTGCCCTTAAATGAGTGAAGGGAATCAGTGTCACACAAAATCATGTTGCCTTCTATATATTTCAGGCTCTTGAGAGAGATAACACTGGTGACCTTTATTTTTATATTTGATTTTATTTTAATGCAATTTTGTTTTTAAAAAATAAAGACATGGCCAATAAATCATATCCTCTAATTACAAAAGGTCACTAACAAATTAGCAAGTGAAAAGAATGTTCTGAACCTAGTGATGTCTAAACTCTACTTATTTTAACTGTTAAATTCTAGATATAAAATTAGCTCCTATCTTATAAAATATCATACCCTCTTTTATTGTCCTAGTTTCTCAATCATTTTAATTCAGGGAAGGATTTGGGAATATAAATTAGGAAAATCTTTAGGTGATTATAGAGTTATGAGACCTTTAACAATGGATGTTATTTTAGGGCAGAAAAAACACAAATTCTTAAATTCAGGCCCTTTTGTCTGCAATTCAAAGTTCTTTGAACATAGTGAGAGGATGATGTATAGCATTTTTTAAAAACATATTTGGTGATTTATTTAAATGTTCATTTTCTTGTTTTATTTGAAGGAGTGGAGAATTCTTTTTTAATGCATTATTTATTGTGAAATTTAACATTTATACAGAACAGTGATAAATTTCACACAATTTCAGTTATTTTGTGAAAAGTTCCACAATTTCAGTTATTTCCTTATTGTGATATATAACATATACACAGAAAGGTGATAACTTTCAAAGTACGATTTAACAAATAGTTACATAGGTAATTTCAAAGAATGTTATGGGTTACAGTTACACAGTTTCAGTTATTTCCTTATTGTGAAATATAAGATATATACTTACATATATATATTAGGTGACAACTTTCAAAGCATAATTTAATGAGTAGCTATAGAGCAAATTTCAAAGAACGATATCGGTTACAGTTTCACCATTTCATTTATTTCCTTCTAGCTATTCTAATATCCAAGCATCTAATATATCTATATATGGATTCAGTATGTAATCCTTTGTTAAATCCTATCTTGTCTATTGCTACCCCTTCCTTTCACTTAATCACTTTCTCACTCTTCAGGGATGTATAGGCAGTGATCACCCTAACTTGCTCATATTAAAAAGAGGTGTTGACATTATGGGAAAGAGGGCTGCAGCTGGTTGATGTTCTTAATGAGGTTATTGCCTCTGGGTTTTAGGACTTGTCTAGCATGGGAACACTCTGATGGATTTTAATTTCTGAAAAATAAATTTAGTGAATGAAACTTTTGTAAAGTCTCAGGAATCACAGTATTCTGGGACTACTGTTGTTTAGGACTTGGCATATTGTGTCCATTTGGGATATCTAGCCGGAGCTTGCATTAAGTCCAGGATAGCCAATTGACTCTATTTGAAATCTCTTAGCTGCCATAACCTTATTTTGTAATCTTTCTTTTCCCCCTTTTGGTCAAGAAGGCAGTTTAAATCTTTCTATGCCAAAGCCAGGCTTATTACTACGAGTTATGTCCCACATCGCCAGGGAGACTCCTCTGGAAGTCATGTCCCACGAAGGGGGGAGGTTAATGAATTTGTTTGCCAAGTTGGGCTTACCTTCACTAGCTATTAGGGAAATGCAAATCAAGACCACAATGAGATATCATCTCACACCAATAAGAATACCTGCCATTAAACAAACGGGAAACTACAGCTGCTGGAGAGGATGTGAGAACTCTTACTCATTGCTGGTGAGAATGTTTAAGGGCACAGCTGCTGTGGAAGACAGTTTGGTGTTTCCTCAGAAAACTAGACCTCGAGTTACCCTACAATCCAGCAATTCCACTTCTCAGTATATACCCAGAAGATCTGAAAGCAGTGAAACAAACAGATATTTGCACACTGATGTTAATAGTGGCATTGTTCATAATTGCCAAGAGATGGAAACAATCCAAGTATCCTTCAATAGAAAAGTGGATAGATAAAGTGTGGTATATACATATGATGGAATACTATGCAGCAGCAAGAAGGAACGAGATACTGAAACATATGACAACATGGATGAACCTTGAAGACATAATGCTGAGTGAAATAAGTCAGACACAAAAGGAGAGAAATTGTATGTTGCCATTAATATGAATTCCCTGAACAATGTAAAATAAGAGTCTTATAATGTAGAATATAGGGGACCTAGAGAGAGACAGAAGCTAAGAAAGGGGGAATGATAGCCTAATATGTACAGACATGAAAATGAGGGTGAACTTAAAGGTATTGTAAGTGTCAGTCCCGCATTGAAAGTGAACATGATCGAAAGTGGTTGTTTAAAGGCATGTATCCCACAGATCAGCCCTACAAATATAAATAAGTGTTTTTATGATATATTTCTCAGGTATGACACTGGTACAAAGAGTTAACAACAGAGTGGTATGTGGAAAAACTACCCATTACATATTATGGGCTATATTTAATAGGAATATCTTACCAGCACTACACTAATACTAGGGATGAATAATTAGAGGCTGATAAGAGCTTTGGGGTGTTTTATGTTACGATAATTGTTTAAAATTGAGAATGATGATGATTATACAACTAAGTGAAGATAATGTGAGACACTAATTGTTTATCTTGGACAAACTATATCCTATGTGAAATTAGGAACCCCTTACTTAATAAGTCAAGCCCTCAATCTTGAGGTTTGTTCTTGTGAAACTTATGGTTGTAAAAGGGAGGCTAAGTCTTCCTATAATTATGCCTAAAAGGCACCTCCAGAGAACCTCTTTTGTTGCACAGTTGTGGCCTTCTCTCTATAGCATTTATTTTTGAGAGTTAGATATGCCATATGATTGTTCCGTAAACATCCTTCCTTTGGGCATGTCTGTATTAAGCAGTATTCTCTATGAATTCTACTTTTGATAATGCAACTGAATCTGGTCACCTAGGTTAGAATAGCAGAATGGGGTATACCAAGGAGAAGAGAAGCCCTGGAAGGGCAGCAGGAGGTGAGAAATGTGGAAAAGTCATTTACACTTAGTCTGAAATTTTGTTATCTGCACTGGATGTTTCACTTATTTTAATTTCTGTGAGTTATTAAATCAAACCTTAACTATTTCTACTAGAGAGGAAAAGTTCCATTTCCTTTCAAGTAGATTATATTTTTAACCCTTCAATCATTTATACTTTTATTTAAATTTGAGGATCTCCAAAGTCCAAAATAAATATTATTTAATTATCATTATTTGTAATATGGCTTCTGTATTCTGCTGTGAAAGAGAATTTTAAAAAGCTATGTCAAAATTTGATAGCAATATGCATCTTGAAGTTTAATATGTTTACTGAACACACTCATTGTTAAATAAATTTAATATAGTAGATACTTAATTTTTACTTTAAATATACTTGGACTTCTATTAGAATAATGATAAATAGGGGACTTTTGTAAAAAAGTTTGATCTGAAAAAATTTTTTTAAATCATTAAAACACATATATGTAAAATAGTGACTTCATAAATCAGGTAAGTTAACCAAAACAACAGACACAGGCCTGACTGCAAAGGAAATCTCATCTAAACAGTGCAGCCAACCCAGAGAAAAGACACATGAATGGAAAGGAAATTACTGTCAACACAACACACCTAGCCAGGAGTCCAGCCGCTTAAGGAAGCTGGTGGTTCTTGACCTTTGGGAGTTCCTAATTAGAATACAAGTTAGAAATATAACAGAACACATAAAAGAAAAAATTTAATGTTAGCCTTAGCTCTGGTTTTGCCTCTTTAAATGTTCACAAAGACAGACTTAAAGCAGCCTGGCTAAGTAAGCAATAAATACTCTGTATAGCTACTGAGATTTGATACCAATTATACTTTATCAAAGATTCCAATATTCCATCACATATTTATCCTTACATTCAGAAGATGCATGCTTACCAGTAGCCTGTGAAACATATGGTGCATTTTCAAGCTGCTGTATATGAATCAAATGGTGTGCACTTAGGATGCATTTATATATTCCTTAAAAAGCAGATTTTTTCTTCTATTTTGCTCTCGCTACATTCTTCTCCAAAGTTTTTGCAATGGATGACCCTTCATAGGATTATAAATTTTAGCATGCTAGAATAAATGTTATAGAAATTGAATACATGGTTACAATTTTTTATTCAGTCGTAATCACCTATAACCTGGGTGTACATAAATGTGATTAATTTATATTCTTATTTGAAAGAACCCAAATAAAGATGTGCCCATATATTCTATTATTTATAGTATTCCAAATTACTCCTTTACAGGTTTATAGGACTAATGTGACCTTTCCAAGGTCTATGCTAGCAAAAGGAAAATATCCAAAGCAATTACCCAGAAAATTAAAATTAAAACAAAACCAAACACATAACATATCCTACTTCGGACTCAATTGTCTGGGTATTTCAGGTAAATTTTCATTTAGGTCCAAATTTAAATAGATGATTGCTTCCATTCTCCATTTCACTCCTAGTGAACCTTATTTTTCAAGGTTGATCAGTATGCAAGACATTATACTCTCTGATTGATCAGTATGCAGGGTTGGATTACTCCAGAGAACATTTGGGCATTTTCACTTTGTCCTGTGGATTAACCTGCAGAGTATGCATTTTGGAGAGTAGGTACTGAGGGAAGAAACAGAAATGACTTAATGGTCTGGCACTGTGGAAGTTTGATCAACTCCCTGAGTGGAGGTCAAGTCATCTTATGAAATCACTCGCCATATGCCAATGATACTACAGCTTGTTGGAAAACAAATATACGTTATTGTCAGGTAGAACAATAAAACTGACTAAACAGAGTAGTGGCGCCCATTGTTAGGTTTGTTAACCATAAAACCATACTATTTATTCAGAGAGCATATTGACATTCCAATGTTCTATGCTATGGTATTTTTAGGGCTGGGAGTATATGGGTATCATGTAATGTTCTATAGCAGAGATTTTAGGCTGTTTGTTTTATGTAGTGAGATTCTTTGTACTGCCTTCTTGCTTTTCTCCTATTGCATGAGAAAGCACCTGAAATTCCTGCAGAATATCTAGGCTTCTCCAATCATAGCTGTAAAATGCCCTCTGTTCCAAAATTAGGAAGGAAGGAGATCCTTTTTAAGCAATTCAGTGCCACTTCCAAAAATTAAGTGAAAAAGAAATATTGTAAATTCTAGGTTAAATCTTATTTTAAAATCTTTGAGAAATTCTTGAAATTCCACTTTTTCTTTTGATAAGCACAAATCTTTGAAATTGGGTAAATTTAAGAAAATGTTCAAAAAAGATATTTAATAGGTACAGAAATATTTTGAAATATGTGTTTTATTATCTCATATAAGAATGAATTGTGATATGCCAACACAGAAAATATAACTACAATTTTGCAAAAAGTAAATGGGTTTGATAGCACTGTGTGCAAGAAATTTAGGAAGGCACACAGAAGATTATATTAAAGGCTTTTTAATTTGCATTGAGAAACAAATGCCCCAAACAGAGTGATTCTTTTCTATCAAAATGGTATTGATTTAATTAAAATATATTCAATCAACGTTATTGAGCCCTTATAGCTGGAGTACCCAATTGTGGAACAGTAGGATAGACATTACTTCTCTTGCTAGACTATCCAACATGTGTCTCAAAGCAGCACACAAGTAAAAACGAAATCACATTAATAGTGTCCATAACAAAAATATTCTTCTGACTCCAGCCTCCTTCTCTATCATAGAAAAGCCCTTTGAAAAGAAATTATGTCACTTTAAACAAAGGCTGACACATTAACCCACCATTAGCATCCACTAATGATATTGCTTTATCATACCACTTAACATCATGGATGCTAGAGGATAGTAAAAGTCCACCAAGAGGTACATTAACATGCAAGACAGGAAAGATGTTGAAAGGGGTTCTAGACAAACACAACAGGAAAATTTCTGTTGCTTAAAATTTGAATTTTTGGCTGACTTTGCCTCACTTGCATAAGCACTAAGATCAAATTGCTTTAGTTGGATTCTTTTGGTTTAGTGGAACAGGGAGTGATCAAGTTATTTTAAGTGGTAGGGATGTTCATTATCTGAACACACTTTGGAATAAAGAATCAAGACCTTCAGCCAAGTAGGTCTTACAAAAAAACAAAACAAAAACAAAAAACAAACAAACAAAAAAAACTATCAAAATAAAAACAAGAAAACTGACCAACTGTACTGCTGGTAGGAATGGAAACCACGATAGAGTTGGGCTTCACTGATACAAGAATTGGTGGTGGGGGTGGTGGGGGTGGGGGTGTTTCATTCAAAACCCAACAACGTAAAAAGGGAAAATGTTAGGTTGTGTATATGGTAAAAGAATAATTTTTTTTTTAAAAAAGATCCATGACACTATGCTACACAAGCAGCAAACCCTAAGTTAAACCATGGACTATAGTTAATAGCATAATTATAAAAATGTGCTTCCATCAATTGTAACAAGTGTACCACACTGATGCAAGGAGTTAACAATAGGGTGGTAGAAGGAATCCTGTATTTTATGCATGATTCTTCCATAAATCAATAATTTTGCTAATAAAAAAAATTAAAAAAAAAACCCAACAAAGTCTGTCTGACATCCTAGCAGCAGGAAAGGATGAATCCTCCGTGTCTCCTGCTGTTGGGATTTGGCTGCTCCCTTCAGGCTGCTCTTCTTTGGGTTCCAGCTGCCTTTCCTCATTTCCTCACTGTCTCACTTCCTCATGTTCTCACTTCCTTATCTGCTTCCTCAGATGTGTGGCTTGCTTGTGACACCCCTTCATCATGGCTCTTCTACATGATGGCCTCTGTTGATAGATTCTTTCAGCTGTCTTTCCTACTGCTACTACCTTGATTCACTTTCTCTTTCTGATCTCAGATCCATAGAGCCAGAAATCTCCTTTCTTTCTGGGTATAGCCACTCATGATAGGCAGTCATATAGTCATGGCATTCTCCTTAGATTGAGTTTTGGCCAGGCAGATACCAGGACTAGCAGAAGAGTGATACAACTATTGGGAGAGAAGTTGTTTATTTTTTAAATACCATTGACTTAGATCTCTTAGAGAAGGCATGAAGCTGTTAGATGTCAAAAATTTGATCTCCTATAGCTGACATATATGTTTAGTGGCACCTAAAATAAATAGGGTTAGCAGTTCATACGAAGTGGGAAGCTTATTTTCGATCCCAAATATCATTTTTTTGCCCTTTAAAATTCCTGGGGTGACTTTTGGTTTTAGCTCTAAAATGTAAAGAACTTGGAAGTCATCACTCCTATCCTTAGAACAAGAAAAAGCTAGACAAACTGAAAATTGACTGTTCTTAAACCCATCAGAGAATTGAGATCTTAGGGTAAATCTGGAGAGACTGGAGCATAGAGAAAGATAGAGGAACTGAGATCAACTTACCTCCAGCAGAGGCCATTGGCGCCATAAACTGCTAGGAAAACTTAATGGGTAATTTTGACAATAAGCTGGGATTTTCCATGACAGAGAGGCAGAGAGTCACAGTGTAGTACGGTACAGTTCTATACAGTACAGGCTTACAAAGAGAATGTCTTCTTGGAGCAATAGGCAGCAGACATTGTTCAAAGTGATTGCCCAAACCTGGGAAGCTTAAGCTAGAGCTGTAGTAGCTAGAGCTACAAAAACACACTGAATGAATATGCTGAACCTAAAATGACACTGTTGACTAATTATAGTTAGAGAAAATAAAAACATTTTTAAATGGGTATAAACAAGCATTGTCTAGAAGTCTAAATGGAACATAGAACAATGTAAGATATAGGAAATGAGAAGATGGCACAGACTCACAAAGAACAAATGAAGCTAACTGGATAAAGACAGGGGAGGGATATTTTCCATAGGTATAACACTATGATAATTTCCAAGTGAGACTAAATTAGAAGTGGCTGTCAAAATCTGACTGTATATTATTTATCATTGATTGTGTAAATTAGTTAAATATCAGAGAATTTATATGATTTTCAAACCATAGTGTAATTTCAGTCATTTTCAGTTTGAAGACATTTATTGATTTAGATAGGCTTCACATTATGGGATCATGACAGGTTTTGCTACAAATTTGTTATTAAATAAGGAAATATTTTTTCAGATCCTCTTATGTGTTCAGCACTCCATGAGACACTAAAGAAACAAAGATGAGTAAAACACAGTACCTGTCCTCAAAATACTATTTAAAGGCTACTGCAGATATTTATTATTATTATTATTATTTTGTTTATAAGTGAAAAAGAAAAAAAATTTCCAAACTAGCTGAAACAAAAGGGATTTTGAGGAGGTGTATACATTTTTAGTGGATACTCTAGTATCTGTGGCAATCTGATTCTGGACTCAAGCAACGTCACCAAGACACAGAAGCTGATGACTCTGTTTCCTCAGGTGGGATCTGGTCTCAGACGCCACCTGAGGATCCCATGGCAGTTTCAGACTCTCTCGTTAGGCCACAGCAGTCCAAAACATCACATCCTTTCATCTCAAAGTCTAGGACAGGAGTCAAAACCCAATAATTCCCAGCAAAAGTCCTGAGATTCTCTTCAATTGGTCCATCCATGAGCCATCACTGTTTTCAGGGGAATGTCATGTGCATTTGCCTTAGACTCATCCTTGATGAAAAGTATGGGATAAAATTATCATTATATTTAGTAATCTGAGATAAACTGATTGCTTCAAACTGATCAGAGCCCATCTTTGGAACTGATGGTGAAGTAATTTCTACTCAACCTTGTGACAGGGAAATTCAGGGTCTGCTTAGAAAGGAGGGAAGGGTAATAAAGAGAAGTTTACCCCAAAGATTACAAGTTGAAGACTGAAAATTCAATATATTCAGAACTGTG
This sequence comes from Choloepus didactylus, assembly GCF_015220235.1. Taxonomy (NCBI): domain Eukaryota; kingdom Metazoa; phylum Chordata; class Mammalia; order Pilosa; family Megalonychidae; genus Choloepus; species Choloepus didactylus. The sequence goes on along the minus strand of NC_051318.1, from coordinate 66,992,075 downwards.
GTAGGTGTAAGCACAGGTGCTATGGTGGGGCTGAAAAGGGAGACCTGAGCCAAGCTATCGGTGAAGTCATCTTGAGATGAGAATTAAAAGATGTATATATATATATATGTATCAGTTGGGTAAAGTGAGGTAGAGTCTGGGAGTGGATTCCAGAAAGAGGCAGCAGCATAAGGAAAAGTCTAGACCCAGTGAGAAATAGCAAACTATGTGTAGGGAAACTGTAAGTAATTTCATGATGCTAAAGAATAAAATCAGACCAGGGACTCATAGGTGATGAAGCTGGAAACGTGAATGTGCCGTACTATTGTAGACAAAGCCAAGGCAACGCAATCCTGAGGGCGTTAGCAATCCAAGAGATAATTTTCAGAATGGAACATAGGGTCAAATTTGTTTTTCAGTCAGATAATTCTGACCATAGTATGGAGGATGGCTTCAAAAGTGCACAAAACTATTGGCAGGAGGGCCAGTTAGGACAATAGTCTGGGTAAAAGTGACAAGGGCCTAAACCAGGCCCCAGTAATAGCAAAAATGGAGGCAGAACAAAAAATTATTTGGAAGGAAAAATTTACTGGATATGGAAATTCATTGGATGAGGAAGTGGGGAATAGGGGTGGGGGAGGGGACATCAAGGATCTGTTCTGGGTTTCTACCTTGCTTGCCCTAGATCAGGGTCTGGCAATTTTTTTCTGTAAAGGAGCAGTAGTAAAATATTTTCTGCTTTCGGGTCATATGGTCTCTGTTACAACTACTCATTTCTTCTGTTGCAGTGCTAAAGCAGCCACAGTCAATATGTAAATTGATGGGAATGACTATGTTTCCATACAACTATATTTTAAAAAAACTGTCACATTTGTCCTAAGTTGGCTGAATTTCGCCTGCGAGCTGTAGTTTGTGGACTCTTGCCCTAGATGAAGAATGGTGTCATCCTGCGACCAAAAAAAAAAAAAAAAAAGAAGGAAAGAAAGAAAAAAAAGCAATAGAGGAGAAAAAGCAGGAATTTAGGAGTGCATGAAGAGATCCCTGTTGGTTTCTCAGTTTAAGAATATCTGCAGAAATATTCAGTGGGATCTGTCTGGCAGGCAGCTGGTTGGGCCCGGGCTGGAGGATGTGTCTGGTAAAGAGACATAGATTTTAGAGATTTTAGATTCTTCAGCACAAATTGATTTGAATCCTTGAGCACGAATAAATTACCTAGTGTGATGAAGAGCAAATATTGGAAACATGTATATTTTTACAAGGTTCTGTCCAAATGCTGAAGACATAATACAGATATGCTTTTTGCTCTCCTCAAGTTCCCGGGGTAGATGGAGAAGAAATGGTTGAAAGAATATCTAGAAAAGTCACTCTAAGGAAAACTGCAGCCAAAATTGGGGTGTCTTTTCTTGCTAGTACCAAATAAGCAGTCCCCTTATAAAAAGATGCCTTATTGTGTTTTAGTTCTATGTATGTATATATCTCAATTTACTATGACATCAAAAAAACAGGAAAACAAAGAAAGAGAGAAAAAAGGAAGAGTATCTGTACTAAGCACTGTCACAGACATGACCCAATTTTATCTTCCCATCCCTTCTATGATTAGGTGTTACTAGTGTGCTCAAATTACAAATGGGAAATCAAATCTTGAAGACATTCAGTGATTTTCTTATTGTTACTTAGCTAGTACTTGAAATAACCAGAAAGAAAACAATGCTCTTCCAAGAACAAACACTGTGATCTTTCTTTCAGTCCACATTACTTCACTATTTATGCTAAGAAAGCCAACAATGAAACTATTTATGTTTATTCTTCATTATTCTAATTTTAAAAGAAGCAGTAATGAAATGCAGTTGTTTCCACATTTCCCAGTTAGGAAATATTGTGAGTGAAGCTGCCATAGAACTATTTATTAAATCCATGGAGAATTTAAAAATATTTCTAGCTGTTCTATTTTATTTTGGAGCCCACTTCTCTCCTGGCTAATTTGCTTTGAAGAGAGAAAAATCAGTGAACTCACTGAGTGTTAATGTGTTATAGACTGACTCAGTCACAGATTTCCATAGGCTGTGCTTCTGCCCTTGTCTTTATTATTATTTTTTTTAATCTTCATTTTATTGAGATATATTCACATACCATGCAGTCATACAAAACAAATCGTACATTCGATTGTTCACAGTACCATTACATAGTTGTACATTCATCACCTAAATCAATCCCTGACACCTTCATTACCACACACACAAAAATAACAAGAATAATAATTAAAGTGAAAAAGAGCAATTGAAGTAAAAAAGAACACTGGGTATCTTTGTCTGTTTGTTTCCTTCTCCTATTTTTCTACTCATCCATCCATAAACTAGACAAAATGGAGTGTGGTCCTTATGGCTTTTCCAATCCCATTGTCACCCCTCATAAGCTACATTTTTATACAATTGTCTTCGAGATTCATGGGTTCTGGGTTGTAGTTTGATAGTTTCAGGTATCCACCACCAGCTACCCCAACTCTTTAGAACCTAAAAAGGGTTGTCTAAAGTGTGCGTAAGAGTGCCCACCAGAGTGACCTCTCGGCTCCTTTTGGAATCTCTCTGCCACTGAAGCTTATTTCATTTCCTTTCACATCCCCCTTTTGGTCAAGAAGATGTTCTCTGTCCCACGATGCCAGGTCTACATTCCTCTCCGGGAGTAACACTCCACGTTGCCGGGGAGATTCACTCCCCTGGGTGTCCGATCCCACGCAGTGGGGAGGGAAGCGATCTCACCCCTCAAGTTGGCTTAGCTAGAGAGAGAGGGCCACATCTAAGCAACAAAGAGGCATTCAGGAGGAGGCTCTTAGGCACAATTATAGGGAGGCCTAGCCTCTCCTTTGCAGCAACCGCCTTCCCAAGGGTAAAACCTATGGTAGAGGGCTCAACTCATCAAACCACCAGTCCCCTATGTCTGTGGTCATGTTAGCAACCATCGAGGTGGGGTAGGCCAATACCCCTGCATTCTCCACAGGCTCCTCAAGGAGGCACTACATATTTGTTTCCTTGTTTTTCTTTTTTAAATCAACTGTATGAAAAAAAATTAAAAAAAAAACAAACACAAACATACAACAAAAGAATATTTCAAAGAGACCATAACAAGGGAGTAAGAAAGAGACAACTAACCTAAGATAACTGCTTAACTTCCAACCTGTTCCTACTTTACCCCAAGAAAGTTACCTAATATAGCAACATTTCTGTGAACTTGTTCCTACTATATCCATCAGAAATTAACAGACTATAGTCATTCCTGGGCATCCCCAGAACACTAAATAGCTTATCTGTTCTTCTTGGATTATTGTTCCCCCTTCCTTAATTGCTCTCTATTGCTAGTTCCCTTACATTCTACATTATAAACCATTTGTTTTACATTTTTCAAAGTTCACATTAGTGGTAGCATATAATATTTCTCTTTTTGTGACTGGCTTATTTTGCTCAGCATTATGTCTTCAAGGTTCATCCATGTTGTCATATGTTTCACGAGATCGTTCCTTCTTACTGCCGTGTAGTATTCCATCGTGTGTATATGCCACATTTTATTTATCCACTCATCTGTTGAAGGACATTTGGGTTGTTTCCATCTCTTGGCAATTGTGAATAATGCTGCTATGAACATTGGCGTGCAGATATCTGTTCGTGTCACAGCTTTCCGATCTTCCAGGTATATACCGAGAAGTGCAATCGCTGGATTGAATGGTAACTCTATATCTAGTTTTCTAAGGAACTGCCAGACTGACTTCCAGAGTGGCTGAACCATTATACAGTCCCACCAACAATGAATGAGAGTTCCAATTTCTCCACATCCCCTCCAGCATTTGTAGTTTCCTGTTTGTTTAATGGCAGCCATTCTAATCGATGTGAGATGGTATCTCATTGTGGTCTTAATTTGCATCTCTCTAATAGCTAGTGAAGCTGAACAATTTTTCATGTGTTTCTTGGCCATTTGTATTTCCTCTTCAGAGAATTGTCTTTTCATATCTTTTGCCCATTTTATAATTGGGCTGTCTGTACTACTGTCTTTGAGTTGTAGGATTTCTTTATATATGCAAGATATCAGTCTTTTGTCAGATACATGGTTTCCAAAAATTTTTTCCCATTGAGTTGGCTGCCTCTTTACCTTTTTGAGAAATTCCTTTGAGGTGCAGAAACTTCTAAGCTTGAAGAGTTCCCATTTATCTATTTTCTCTTTTGTTGCTTGTGCTTTGGGTGTAAAGTCTAGGAAGTGGCCACCTAATACAAGATCTTGAAGATGTTTTCCTACATTATCTTCTAGGAGTTTTATGGTACTTTCTTTTATATTGAGATCTTTCATCCATTTTGAGTTAATTTTTGTGTAGGGGGTGAGGTAGGGGTCCTCTTTCATTCTTTTGGATATGGATATCCAACTCTCCCAGCCCCATTTGTTGAAAAGACCATTATGACCCAGTTCAGTGATTTTGGGGGCCTTACCAAAGATCAGTCGGCCATAGATGTGAGGGTCTATCTCTGAATTCTCAATTCGATTCCATTGATCTATATGTCTATCTTTGTGCCAGTACCATGCTGTTTTGGCAACTGTGGCTTTATAATAAGCTCCAAAGTCAGGGAGTGTAAGTCCTCCCACTTCGTTTTTCTTTTTTAGAGTGTCTTTAGCAATTTGAGGCATCTTCCCTTTCCAAATAAATTTGATAACTAGCTTTTCCAAGTCTGCAAAGTAGGTTGTTGGAATTTTGATTGGGATTGCATTGAATCTGTAGATGAGTTTGGGTAGAATTGACATCTTAATGACATTTCGTCTTCCTATCCATGAACATGGAATATTTTTCCATCTTTTAAGGTCCCCTTCTATTTCTTTTAGTAGAGTTATGTAGTTTTCTTTGTATAGGTCTTTTACATCTTTGGTTAAGTTTATTCCTAGGTACTTGATTTTTTTAGTTGCTATTGAAAATGGTATCTTTTTCTTGAGTGTCTCTTCAGATTGTTCATTTCTAGCATATAGAAACATTACTGACTTATGTGCATTAACCTTGTATCCCGCTACTTTGCTAAATTTGTTTATTAGGTCTAGTAGCTATATTGTCGATTTCTCAGGGTTTTCTAGATATAAGATCATATCATCTGCAAACAATGACAGTTTTACTTCTTCTTTTCCAATGTGGATGCCTTTTATTTCTTTGTCTTGCCGGATTGCCCTGGCTAGCACTTCCAGCACAATGTTAAATAACAGTGGTGACAGCGGGCATCCTTGTCTTGTTCCTGATCTTAGAGGGAAGGCTTTCAGTCTCTCACCATTGAGTACTATGCTGGCTGTGGGTTTTTCATATATGCTCTTTATCATATTGAGGAAGTTTCCTTCAATTCCTACCTTTTGAAGTGTTTTTATCAAAAATGGATGTTGGATTTTGTCAAATGCTTTTTCAGCATCTATTGAGATGATCATTTGATTTTTCCCTTTTGACTTGTTAATGTGTTGTAATACATTGATTGATTTTCTTATGTTGAACCATCCTTGCATGCCTGGAATGAACCCCACTTGGTCATGGTGTATGATTTTTTTAATGTGTCTTTGGATTCGATTTGCAAGTATTTTGTTGAGGATTTTTGCATCTATATTCATTAGGGAGATTGGCCGGTAGTTTTCCTTTTTTGTAGCATCTTTGCCTGGTTTTGGTATTAGATTGATGTTAGCTTCATAAAATGAGTTAGGTAGTGTTCCATTTTCTTCAATGTTTTGAAAGAGTTTGAGTAAGATTGGTGTCAGTTCTTTCTGGAAAGTTTGGTAGAATTCCCCTGTGAAGCCATCTGGCCCTGGGCATTTATTTGTGGGAAGATTTTTGATGACTGATTGGATCTCTTTGCTTGTGGTGGGTTGGTTGAGGTCTTCTATTTCTTCTCTGGTCAGTCTAGGTTGTTCATATGTTTCCAGGAAATTGTCCATTTCCTCTACATTATCCAGTTTGTTGCCATACAGTTGTTCATAGTATCCTGTTATAATTTTTTAAAGTTCTTCAGGATCTGCAGTTATGTCACCTTCTTCATTCATTATTTTGTTTATATGGGTCTTCTCTCTTTTTGATTTTGTCAGTCTAGCTAGGGGCTTGTCAATCTTGTTGATCTTCTCAAAGAACCAACTTTTGGTGATATTTATCCTCTCTATTGTTTTTTTGTTCTCTATGTCATTTATTTCTGCTTTAATCCTTGTTGTTTCTTTTCTTCTACTTGGTTTAGGATTGGTTTGCTGTTCATTTTCTAGCTTCTTCAGTTGATCCATTAGTTCTTTGATTTTGGCTCTTTCTTCCTTTTTATTATATGCGTTTAGTGCTATAAATTTCCCCCTCAGCACTGCTTTTGCTGCATCCCATAGGTTTTGGTATGTTGTGCTCTCATTTTCATTCATCTCTATATGTTTAGCAATTTCTCTTGCTATTTCTTCTTTAACCCACTGATTGTTTAGGAGTGTGTTGTTTAACCTCCAGGTATTTGTGAATTTTCTAAGTCTCTGATGGTTATTGACTTCTAATTGTATTCCATTGTGGTCAGAGAATGTGCTTTGAATAATTTCAATCTTTTTAAATGTATTGAGGCTTGTTTTATGTCCCAGCATATGATCTATTCTGGAGAAAGTTCTGTGAGCACTAGAAAAGTATGTGTATCCTGGTGATTTGGGATGTAATGTGCTGTATATGTCTGTTAAATCTAATTCATTTATCAGATTGTTTAGGTTTTCAATTTCCTTATTGGTCTTCTGTCTGGTTGATCTATCTATGGGAGAGAGTGATGTGTTGAAGTCTCCCACAATTATTGTGGAAACATCAATTGCTTCCTTTAGTTTTGCCAGTGTTTCTCTCATGTATTTTGTGGCACCTTGATTGGGTGCATAAACATTTATGATTGTTATTTCTTCTTGTTGAATTGCCCCTTTTATTAGTATGTAGTGGCCTTCCTTGTCTCTCCCCTGGCCACAAAAACTTACAGATTTCACTGATCTCAGCAGTTCCATGTTTTCATGAGTGTTGTATGAAGTATGCCCAAAGTCAGATTGCTCTGTGGTGTCCAGTCCACGCAGTTCCTGGCTTTCTACCTACTTTCCTGGAGGAGTAACTAAAACATGCAGCTCACCAGTCCGCCATCTTGCCCCGCCCCTGCCCTTGTCTTTATATTGCTCCCTGTAATTGCCTTGCCTCCCTATGTGAAAAAACAAATACTCCAAATAGACATTGTGTATCTGTTTATATTGCAGAATCTAGGTCTCTAAATGATTTCTCTTTTGCAAAGATGATAAATAGAGACTGACAGCTTTGCTGTTTGAGTATGAGTGTCTCCCCCCAAATCTGGGAATCACTAAAGAAGAGGAGTGAATATTTCTTCTCTCTGATACCATATTATTACATCAACTTCTGCGTGCCACAATCCATGGGCTGAACTTGATGGAAACCAGAGTCAGGAATCTTCTGGGAGTTTCCAGGATCTGGTGAGCCAAAGTGGAAAATAGGGGCAGCAGTGTGTGTGTGGATTCCTTGAAGTGCTCAAATCCAAACACATGGCTGCAGTTTTGTAAGCAAATTTACCCACAGAAAATGACTTACTATAAAGGACAACACCTTTAAATTCCCAGCTTAAAATTTCTAAGATTTATTGAGTTGAGAAATGATTACACAATGCACTGGATACATATTTGGAAAGATATATTAACTTCATTAAGTTTATTCTCAGAAGTCACTTGTGATTTCTAGAACACAGGGCATTTGGTTGAATAGGTGTGAACTTGGAGTCAGACAGGCTAGAGTTCGAGTCCTACCTCTACCATCAGTGGGTTGTGACATTGGGCATCTGAGCCTCAGTTCCCTCCAGAAAAATAAGAATTATAACTACTATAAATCTAAGTAGGCTAAATGCTTAACAAACAACCCCCATATTGCAGTGTGTTAGAATAATAAGATTTTATTTTTCATTCACTTAAAGATCGAACATGTGGGTCCTTGGTTGGGCAGCTCTCCTGAATAGTTTCCTTCTAAGGGTCAACTTGGCAGCCAGGACCCTTTCAAATTGTGGTGCCAGCATCCTCCTGTATGTCTTGAAGTCCCCTCTCTTCAACTGGAAGAAGGGACGAACACATGGAGAATGGTACTTTTGAGGCTTTTGTGGATCAGTATTGGAAGGGGCAAACACCATTCTACCCATATTCCACTGAGCAGAAGTCAGTCACAAGATAATGCCTAATTTGGGAGGTTGGGAAATGCAGTCTAACTGCCTGGCAGGGAAAGGGCTGGGACTAGGTGAGGCAATCCAGAGACCTAGGACCCAAAACGTAAGGAGGCACTCACTCTTAGAGTAGCTCAAGTTCAGGGTCAGCATTTTCAAGAGCCTGAGAGTGAACACCTCGTTACATTTTGCATCCCTGGGGGCCTTGCTTGCCTCACTCTGTACTCAGCCCAAAGTAAATAGGTTGCGGAGGAACTAACCAGTCCCTGTCCTGTCTACCTAAAAGGAATAATACAAAAGTTAATGGAATATTTATTACCTGGTGCTTACTTATTTCATTATCACATGTAGTAAATATATTCCCTTTCTTTTTCTCTGCAGTGAAATTACAATAATTATACTTCGGCATTTTAAAAATCCTTAGTAAATATGTCTTTATTTGAAGTATGCCAAGGTTATTATTCTATGTTATTTTAAAAAAATATGTTTAATTATGTAATTTAAAAATTCTTGAAAGCTTTTTTTCCAGGTACGTAGAGTATTTAGTAGTAGGATTTAATCTAGACAAAAAAGTATATACTTCCAAAGACTTTCTACAACCTATCTACTTTGAAAATACAATTTGGTCTGTACATCTTGGTTTCTTAATGGCTGTTGGGTATACTGCATTTCTTCCAAGCACTGCTCCCTTAAAATTCAGCAAGGCATTGTCAGGGCGTGCTTTCCCATAATGAACACATTATAGTAATCGTTACAGAAGAGAAAGACGAGAATGTCTGTGGTGTAATCTTCAAAATGTTTACATGGCTCTAATGTTGGTCATTTTAGGGAAACTGCCAACAGGCTCATGAAGCAGTTAGCATGCATTCTATATTTAGAGAAGTAGTTTAACTTTCAGGATAGCCAATTCTGACTTCAGTTTATCTTGCTTTATATACAGAAGAGCTGTTTGGGTTTTGACAGCTTATAGGCAAACCATTCTACAAAATGTGGCCATTGATCTGCTATTGAAAGAAGAGACAATGTTCTGTGAAAAGGCTGCAATGAAAACAAGTTGCTGTTATGTGTTGATGAAGTTTTTATTGTTAATTAAGTCTAAAAGAATTGCTTCATCTATGAAGACTATTTTACAGAAATCCAAAGTGATGCTGTTGTGTTGCTTTTGCCTCTCTTTGACAACTTTAGCATTAGCCATTTATTGGTTCATTTGACAGACATTTATTTACTGAGAGCCTCCTGAGAGGCCTAGCAATTCGCTGGGTGCTGGTAGATACAGAGATATATCAGACTAGAATGGACCCTGCCCTCAAGAAGCTTCTGGTTCAGAAGAAGATATGAACATGTACATAAATAGCTACAATATGTTGTACAGCATGTAAGTGTGGAGACACGGAAGTTCCCCTGGCTTGATAGATTATACGTAGGGCCCGTTTCCCAAAATCTGGATGCCTGAAGGCGGGCTCCAGAATGGGGAAAGGCCAAAAGCTTTGCATGTCTGAAAGCAGACTGAAATTTAGATAGGGGAATAGTCTTTGAGCTCCTGCTGGGCTCCTTCTGTGCTCCTGTCTCCCACCCCCACTGTTTCCCATCTAGCCCCCAAAGAAATTGTCCCTTAAGACTAAAGATATGTAAATACAACACATGGCTTTAGAAAAAATGCACCCTCCCTGAAATACCTGAAAACAATCACGTAGGAAACTACCTTGTATGCTATAAAGACCTGTAGAAATGAGTAGAATAAAACTTTCTTTTGCATGAACACTGAAGATGGAGTGTGCTCCCCTTCCTTCACATGTAAGTGCCACAAAAGAGCTCAAGATGGCGGCCCATGCCATATAAGGGAACTATGATGCTTCTTGCAGAGATGGCATTTGAGCTTGAAGAAAAAGAAGTATTTGAAAATACAGAAATAATGGTTAGATTGTGCAGTGGCAATGATGTGAAGGGTACAGAGAAGCAACCAGAACAACAAAAAATAATGGGCCAAACCTCATATTTAAAACTTTTTTCCTAAGCAAACTTATATAAATTATAAATCAATGTTTTAAATAGGTATTACTAAAAGAACTCTGAAATTTCTCAATAAAAAAGTAGAATTAAATGCTTATTGTATAATTATAGTGATAGCAAACTATAACACTCCTCTGAATTTGCTCTGGATCAGTGGTGATTCTCAATGGGATTCAGTGAGGTTGACTGCCATTTACCCAGCTCAGCAGCAAGGGTAGATAGTCTGTCCCCCATACACTCCATCAGAGGAATTGCTTCTGTTTTCAACTCTGAAAAATATGTTATCATTTATCTCCACCTTCATTGCTTGTTTGCCAGTCTCTACATTCTCTTTGGCAATTGTTGGAGACTCTCAGTCTATCCAACAAATTTGTAAAGTGCTTGTTAACATATAGAATATTTTGTCTCTCTGTAATGAATTCTGGGTGAGATCCAACTCATCAATTTGTTCTTAAACAAATTGCACCCAGTTTAAATTTTATTTTCTCTATTATTTTCTTATGTTCAATCAACATATTTTTTATTTCTGTGCCAGTTTGAATGTATTGTGTCCCCCAAATGCCATTATCTTTGTGGTCTTGTGGGACAGACGTTTTGGTGCTGGTTAGATTTGCTTGGAATTGCCCCACCCAGCTGTGGGTGGTGACTTTGGTGGGATACTCCCATGGAGGTGTGACCCCACCCATTCAGGGTGGGCCTTGATCAGTGGAGCCATATAAAACATGCTGACTCAAAGAGACTGAATGGAGTGCAGCTGTGAGTGACGTTTTGAAGAAGAGCAAGCTTGCTAGAGAGGAATGTCCTGGGAGAAAGCCATTTTTGAAACCAGAACTTTGGAGCAGACACCAGCCACATGCCTTCCCAGCTAACAGAGGTTTTTCCAGGCACCACTGGCCATCCTCCAGTGAAGGTACCCAATTACTGATGTGTTATCTTGGACACTTTATGGCCTTAAGACTGTAACTGTGTAGCCAAATAAACCCCCTTTTTATAAAAGCCAATCCATCTCTGGTGTTTTGCATTCCGCAGCATTAGCAAACTAAAACAATTTCCAAAGTTTTAATATTCTTTCGCTGTATCTAAATGTTTTGCATAATTTCTGCCTGTTGTTTCTTCATAATCTCATATTCATTTAAAAAATAGTGTATGCACTTTTAGTTGTCATAAAATAGACATAATTCATAATTTTGTATAACAATACTTTTTATTTTATAATTTAAAATATAAATATCATTATTTACCATTTTAAGTGGACACTTCTTTGACATTAAATACATTGACAATACTGTGTAACTTTCACCATTATCTATTTCAAGACTATTTTCATCATCCCAAACCAAACTCATGCTCATGTAGCAATAACTCCCCATTTCCCCCTCCCAAACCCCTGGTAACCACTATTTTCTGCCTTCTGCCTCTATGAATTTGTATATTCTAAGTATTTCATATAAGAGAAATCATGTATTTGTATATTCTAAGTATTTCATATAAGAAAAATCATATATTTTTCTTTTGTGTTTAGTTTATTTCTTTCAACATGATGTTGAACGTGCCAGCATTTCACTTCTCTCTCTGTCTGAATAATATTCTGTTGTGTGAATATAACACATTTTGTTTATTCATTCATGTTGGAGAGCACTTGCTCAAGTGGGTTTTATTTCTGGTGTGCAAGGGTGGTTCAACACGAGAAAATCAATTAAAGTAATATACCACATTAACAAATTGAAGGTGAAAACCATATGGTAATCTCAATTGATACAGGAAGGCATTTGACAAAACCCAGCATCCTTTTTGGATAAAAACACTTCAAAAGATAGGAATAGAAGGAAGCCTCCTCAACATGATTAAGAGCAAATATGAAAAACCCACAGCTAACATTGTATCCAATGCTGAAAGACTGAAAGTTTTCCCTCCAAGATCTGGGACAAGACAAGGGTGCCCATTGTCACTAGTGCTATTCAATGTTGTGTTAAAAGTTCTAGCTAGAGCAGTTAGGCAAGAAAAATAAAGAAAAGACATTCAAATTAGAAAGGGAGAAATAAAACTTTCACTATTTGCAGATGATGTGATCCTATATATAGAATGCCCTGAAAAATCTACAACATTTATTAGAGCTAATAAATGAATTCAGCAAAGTGGCAGGATGCAAGATCAACATTCGAAAACCAGTAGTGATTCTATACACTAGTAATGAGCAATCTGAGGAGGAAATCAAGAAAAAAAAACTCCATTTACAATAACAACTAAAAGAATCAAATATCTAGGAATAAATTTAACCATGGTGTAAAAGATCTATACTCAGAAGTCAACAAAACGTTGCTAAAAGAAATCAAGGAAGTCCTAAAAAGATGGAAGGACATACTCTGTTCATTGATTGGAGGACTAAATATAGTTAAGATGTCAAGTCTACCCAAATTGATCTACAGATTCAATGTAATACCAATCAAAATCCTAACAGCTTACTTTGCAGAAATAGAAAAAAACAATAATCAAATTTATTTGGAAGGGAAGATGCCCCAAATAGCTAAAAACATCGTGAGAAAGAAAAATGAAGTTGCAGGTCTCACACTTCCTGATTTTAAAGCATATTACAAAGCTACAGTGCTCAAAACAGCATGGTACTGGCATATACATAGAGATATTGACAAATGGAGTCTAATCAAGAATTCAAAAATAGACCCTTGCATTTATGGTCAATTGATTTTTGACAAGGCTTCCAAGTCTACTCAATTGGGACTGATCAGTCTTTTCAACAAATGATGCTAGGAGAACTGTATATCCATATCCAAAAGAATGAAAGAGGACCCCTATCTCACACGTTATACAAAAATTAACTCAAAATGAATAAAAAACCTAAATTTAAGAACCAGGACAGTAAAACTCCTAAGAGAAAGTGTAGGGAAGCATCTTCAAGATCTTGTGGTAGGCAATGGTTTCTTAAACTTGATGCCCAAAGCACAAGCAATGACAGAAAAAAAATAGATAAATGGGACCTCCTCAAAATTAAATACTTTTGTGCTTCAAAGGACTTTGTCAAGAAAGTGAAAAGGCAGTGTACCAGTTTGGATATATCATGTCTCCCAAGAAAAAGCCATGATCTTTTAATCCAATCTTGTGGGATATTTGGATTAGGTTGTTTCCATGGTGATCTGACCCACCCAACTATGGGTAATGCCTTTGGTTAGATTATTTCCATGGAGGTGTGGCCCCACCCATTCAGAGCGGGTCTTGATTAGTTTGCCTGAGCCCTATAAATGCTCAGATAGAAGGAGCTCACAGCTACAGCCAAAAGAAATATTTTGAAGACAGCCATTGAAAGCTGACACTGACATTTTGGAGAACACCATTTTGAAATGCAGCCTGGCAGCAAGCAGACGCCATCCATGTGCCTTCCCAGCTAACAGAGATTTTCTAGATGCCAATGGCTGTTCTTCAGTGAAGGTATGCTTTTATGATGCCTCACCTTGGACACTGTATGGCCTTAAGACTCTAACTTTGTAACCAAATAAACTTCCTTTATAAAATCCAATTCATTTCTGGTGCTTTGCAAAACAACAGCATTAGCAAACCAGAACAGGCAGCCTACACGATGGGAGCAAATATTTAGAAACCACATATCTGATAAGGGTTTAATACCCAGAGTATATAAAGAAATCTTGCAACTCAACAATAAAAAGTCAGCCCAATTAAAACATGGGCAAAAGAATTGAATAGACATTTTTCCAAGGAGGAAATACAAATGGCTAAATAACACATGGAAAGATGCTCAACATCACTAGCTATTAGGGAAATGCAAATCAAAACCATGGGATACCATTTCACAGCTACTAGAATGACCACTATTAAAAAAAAAACAACAGAAAACTGTAGGTGTTGGAGAGGATGTGGAGAAATAGGAACACTCAATTCACTATTGGTGGGAATGTAAAATGGTGAAGCTGCTGTATAAGGCAGTTTGGCAGTTCCTCAGCTAAGCATAGAAATGCCCTATTGTCTGGCAATCCCGCTGCTAGGTATACACCCAGAAGAATTGAAAGCAAGGATGTGGATAGACATTTGCACTCCAATGTTCATAGCAGAGTTATTCAAAATTGCCAAAAGATGGAAGCAACCTGAGTGTCTAAAAACTAATGAATGGATAAACAAAATGTAGTATGTAAATACTGTGATTGGTTTGAAGCTGTAGTCACCCTGAAAAGATCATGTTCTTTTAATCCATTCCTGTGGGTTTGGACTTAGTGTGAGTGGGACTTTTGATTAGGCTATTTCAGCAGATGCATACTCCATGTGGATATTAATCCTCTTACAGGAGTCCATTATAAGAGGATAAAAGACAGAGAGAAGACACAGAAAAAAGCCCCAGAGAAGCTCAGAGAGAAAAACCAGAAGTTGAAGGGAGAGAAGAACCAGCAGACACAATGTGGTGGAGGAGCTGAGGATCACCGGTAGCCCTTCTTTGGGAAGAAAGCATTTTGATGCCTTGATTTGGATATTTTCATGGCCTCAGAACTCTAAACTTGTAAGTTCATAAATCCCCATTGTAAGGCCGACTCATTTCTGGTATACTGCATGTTGTCTGCTTTTGCAAACTAAAACAGAAATGATGGAATATTATTCAGCTATAGGAAGGAATAAGTCCTGATGCATGTGACAACATGGATGAACCTTGAGGACATTATGTTGAGTGAAATAAGTAAGACACAAAAAGACAAATATTGTATAATCTCACTAATATGAACTAATTCTAATAAGCAAATACAGAGAGTTAAAATCTAAAATATAGGTTACCAGGAAATAGAATGAGGATAGAGAATGGGGAGCTGATGCTTAATTTGTACAGAATTTTAATTAGATTGTTTATAAATGTTTAGAAGTGGATAGAGATGATGGGAGCACATTATTGTGAGTATAATTAACAGTGCTGAATTATGGGTGTGAATGTGGTTGAAAGGGGAAGTTTAGGGTTGTGTATGTCACTAGAAGGAAAAGTAGAGGATAAAACATGGGACTGTATAACATAATGAACCCTGTTGTGGTTGATGACTGTTGTTAAAAGGACAAATATAAGAGTGTTCTTCCGTGAACTAGAACGAATGTACATCACTGCTACAAGGTGTTAATAATAGCGTGGAATATGGGGAAAACACACCTAATGCAAACTATGGACTGTAGTTAACAGTAATATTTTAATATTCTTTTATTAATTGTAACAAAGGTACCACACTGATCCTAAGTGTCAATAATAGAAGGGTAAAAGGGCATGGGGTTTTTCTTTTTTGAGCAAGGAAAATGTTCTAAAATTGATTGCAGCTATGAAAGCACGGCTCTGTGATTAACTGTGAGCCACTGATTGTTCACTTGGGATGGATTGTATGGTGTGTGAATATATCTCAATAAACAGCTTTATTTAAAAAAAGGAGAAAGAACTTAATATGAGATGTCAATAAAACCGAAGTGGAAATTTTTATTATCCAGACATTAGCAAAAGTTAAAGTTAAAATTCTGGACTTCGAAGCCAAACTTTAAAGAAAGACCACCTCTAACTCACCATTCCCCCAACGCCTTTGGGTACATTAGCAATGACTATAGCCACATGAAAAGGACTTTCCAATGGTGATTGTGTTTATTGGCCAAGTATCATGATATATTGACTGGTGCATGTTTGTAAAAGTATATTTTGCTTCCTAAATTAAAATTAGTATACATAGCAAATAAATATGTGTGTATGTGTGTATGCAAATGTACAAAAGAAGAGAATCCTTTTGAGTTGTTTCCAGATAGGCAGGTTCTCAACCATTTTGCCCATGCAGTTGAAAGGTAGGAGTCTTCCAACTCCCAATTGCAACTCATTGGTAGCCCATTATATGAATTTAGTAGATTGTGATAAATATTTTTATGTTCAAATGAATAGACTAGAATAGAGTAGAATAGCATATATCATGTTCAGTAACTCGCTCTTTGGAAAATTTTTATTTCAGTTGTGTTTGTGAGTGCATGTGTTTTCTGGGTGTACTATAAAATGCATTTTTTTTAAATACAGGTCACATTTCAAAAGAAAAGGAAGTTCCAGCTCTAGCTTATTCCTAGCTCTTCCCAGAAATTATAACTATTAAGTGTTACTTAGAGGAATTGCATTGCTTAGTGGATTGGGAATGGGAGAAGTGTAGCAGTGTTCCATTATAGAAAAATAAAAAGAAATTGAAGAAAGTTGATACTTGGCAAGTAATGTTTCATATGGTTTTAAATTTTACTTGCATAGAAAAGGAAAGAGGAGGGAAGGAAGAAAGGTAGGGAGGAAAAGAATGAGTAAAAGAGACTGGGAGATGAAAAGAAAGGATAACAAGATAAAATACAGCAGTAAAGTCTAATCACCTAACATACTTGTAGGTGCTTATCTGAGCAGGGTTGACAACAATCAACCTGCAGTGTAGTAATGAATTGGCAAGTGCTATCATTACCCTGAGAACTTACAGATGATGGGAAAGATGCTCAAAGGATACGCGAGAACCACTATAAAGATATGTTTAAAACATTTTTTCAATGCCAGAAATTATAGACCACTCCAGGTTAACTTCAGTATATGTAAAAATGTTGGAGCATATCATCAGAAAATCAATTTCTAAGTACTAAGACCACAGAGCAATAACTAATGTGACTTAGAAGGCAAATTATTAAGACCAATCTAACAGCCTTTGCTGACAGAGCAGGGACATTGCTGGTAGCAGAAAAGCAATAAATGCAATACATCTCAACCTCAGGATGGCCTTTGATTGTGTCCCGTGACACACTCATCAACAAGCAGAGAAAATATAGCCTAAACCAATATTTCTCAAACTATGTGTTGTGACCCTCAAGGTTATTGTGAAAAGGTACCAAAGAGGTCACAGAATTTCCAACAGTATTTGTTTCTTCTCCAGTGTGCCTGAGCCACAAATGTCCAAATACGGAGAGAACCTATTAACAGGGTGGTGTATTTAGAGAATGTGGAAAAGAACAGTGGATAAACCCTAAAAAGTCACTACTCATTATCACATTCTCAGATGATCCCCCTCTCTGCATTTCCCCTCCACCTTTCTCCAACCATTACAAAAACACACACACACATACACACAAATCAAGGAAGAAGGAAGGTCTCATTAAGCCAGACCTCTATTGGTCTACAACTCTTGCTTTAGTCACTTATCTAAGTTTTCCTGAGCTACTATCACAAATATCACACAATGGGGGTAGCTTAAACAACAGGATTTTATTGGCTTACAGTTTTGAGGCCAGGAGAAGGTCAAAATTGAATGTCAACAAGGAGACGCTTTCCCCTCAAATTCTGTAACATTCTGGTGTTGACTGTTGCTGATCCTTGGAATTCCTTGGCTTGTATCCATGTGTATTAGCAAGGGTTCTCTAGGAAAACAGAACCAACAGGCTATGAGAAGTTTTATGGGAATTGGCTCATGGGACTCTAGGGATTGGCAAGTTCAAATTACATAGGGCATCTCTCTCTAACTAAGCCACATTGGCAGGTGATCTCACTGCCCTCCCCCCTATGTGGGACCTGACTCCCAGGGGTGTAAATCTCCCTGGCAACGCAGGATATGACTCCTAGGGATGAATCTGGACCTGTCATCGTGGGATTGAGAACATCTTCTTGACCAAAAGGGGGATGCCAAATGAAACGAAATAAAGCTTCAGTGGCTGAGAGATTTCAAATGGAGTCGAGAGGTCACTCTGGTGGACATTCTTATACACTATACAGATAACACTTTTTAGGTTTTATTGTGTTGGAATAGCTAGAAGTAAATACCTGAAACTACCAAACTCCAACCCAGTAGCCTTGACTTTTAAAGATGACTGCATAACAATGTATATTACAAGGGGTGACAGTGTGATTGTGAAAATCTTGTGCGTGGCACTCCCTTTATCCAGTGAATGGATGCATGAGTAGATAAATGGGGACAAAAACTAAATGTAAAATAGAGTGGGATGGGAGCAATGCTTTGGATGCTCTTTTTAATTTTTATTATTTTATTCTTATTTTGATTCTTTCTGATGTAAGAAAAATGTTCAAAAATAGATTGGGGTGATGAATGCACAACTATATGGTGGTACTGTGAACAGTTGATTGTACACCATGGATGATTGTATGGTATGTGAATATATCTCAATAAAACTGAATGAAAAGAAAATTCCATAGGGCAGGACACATGGAAAACAATGAAGGTTTCTCTTGAATTCTCCAGGAGAAGCTGGCTGGCTGAAGTATAGATGGAAATTCCCCCTTCTGAATGCTGCAATCATCATTTCTCCTTTTAAGGCCTTCACTGTTTGGATGAGACTTCTGTCATTGTTGAAAGCAATCTCCTCAGTTTATTGTAGATGTAATCGGCCATAGCTGCAATCAATTACCAATGGTTTAAATTCATGTAATAGCTTCATAGTAAAAATCAGGCCATTGCTTGTTTGACCAAACAACTGGGCATCATAAAATGGCCATGTTTACAAATGAACTTAACCATCACACCCTGCCTCATATCACATGGGCAATGTACTCTCCTTCCTCTTCTGGGTTCCTGCTGACTTCCAGGTTCCGGCTCCTCCCTGGGGCTTTCTCTTATTATGTCTGAATTTCATCTACTTATAAAGGTCTCCAGTAATCCAGATTAAAGTCCTTCCTCATTCAGTTGGACCATGACTTAATTTAAAATAACAACTTCAAAAGATCCTATTTATAATGGATTCATACCCACAGGAATGAGGATTAAGATTAAGAACATGTCTAAATGAGGTATGTAATTCAATCTACCATACCAATCTAAGTTACTCAGTTATCGACCATATCAGTACTATCAAAAAGAATTCTTTACACACAACCAGAGTAGTAATAATAATTATACTTTATTAAGCTATTAAGCATATGTGACATTCAAGTACTTTATAAGTATAAAATAAGGATTTTTTAAAATTTTCATAATATATTGTAGTTAACCAATAAATCACAAATATCATTGCAACATATCAATATAGAAAATTGTCAGTGAGATATTTTACATTATTTTAATCAAACAAAGCCTTCAAACTCTAGTGGGCATTTTATGCTTATGGCATGTCTTGATTTAGAAACTAAATTTTCATCAGAAATACTTGATTTATAAATAGATTACACAAAATTTATTGTCAAAAAAATAAAATCACATACCCAAAATGTATCAAACTTACTTAAAAGTTTTCTAAAAACAAAATTAAACACCGAAATACTGTCATCCTTTAATATTCATATTCACATTGACAAGATTGGTTCATCAATTTTAGAACAATTTATTTCACTTTTAAGCAAAAGCATGTCCATTTCAAAACTGTGTATACATAGTAATTTCACTAACTCCTGTGTCCACTCTGTATTATTAACATTGTGTTCAAAACAATATTGCAAAAATTGAAAAACAGCTCTAAATTCACCAATATCAATAAATTTTTCTTCAAATTTTTCTTGTATTTTTTTAGTGAATTTAAATAATGCTGTTGTTTTGGTTTGCTAAATCTGCCAGAATGCAATATACGAGAAATGGACTGGCTTTTAACAACGGGGATTTATTAGCTTACAAGTTACAATTCTAAGGCCATGAAAATGTCCAAATTAAGGCATCAACAGAAGGATACCTTCTCTGAAGAAAGGCTGCTGGTATCTGGGACACCTCTGTCGCATGGGGAGGCACATGGCTGGCATCTGCTGGTCCTTCTATCCCAGGTTTCATTGCTTTCAGCTTCTGGTCCCAATGGCTTCCTCTCTGAGCTCTCTGTGGGTCTTCTCTTAGCTTCTCTGGGGGCTTTCTTTCTGTAAGCTCTCTTGGCATTTTCTGTCCAATAAGGATATTTTTATTTAACAAACAGCCCATTATAAGTACTTTACGAAATATAACTCAGTTAATCCACTCAACAGCCCTATAGGGTAGGTACTCTTATTTACAGATGAGGACATTGAAGCACAGAGGAGTGAAGTAGCTTGCCCAAGATTACCTGCTGATATTTGGCAGAGAATAATTGGCCAAGATTTCGAACTGGGCAGTTTGAATCCAGAGTCCAGGCCTATTCATGTTTCTGAATGTGAAATGGCAGCATATAACACTCAATAAATGCAAGCTATTCTTATTAATATGGATCAATTCATATATTTTAATTTCCTGTCTAATAAAACAAATACCGTACAATGGGTTGGCTTAATAACAGGAATCTATTGGTTCACAGTTTCAGAGGCTAGAAGGCTTGCTTCCTGCTTGAGTAGGAACCTTCTGACTGGCCAGCAATTGTTGGGGTTTCTTGGCTTTTCTGTCACATGGCAAATCACATAGTGTTGTCCTCTTTTTCTTCTGAGTTCTGTTAACTTCCAGCTTCTGGCTGCTCCCTGCAACTTCTCTCTCTATCTGACTTTCATTCTGTTTATCAAGATCTCCAGTAATCTAGATTAAAGCCCAACCTGATTCACTTGGGCCACACCTCAACTGAAGTAACATCTTGAAGAGATTTTATTTACAATGGGTCTACAGAATGTAGGCTAAGACAAGAACATGACCAATCCACCAGATCATGTGATACCTTACTACCTCATTTTACAGGTACTGAGGTTGATGAGGTTGGGCAATTGCTCCAGCTTCACAAATAGTATAATAAATGTGACTGTCAGTAGCCGTTGATGTGTGAATGCTATTTCAATCTAAAAAAATCTGGAGTTATCTCAATGGCCTAACTGTAGGAAGTGTAAATAAAGAAGCACTTTTCATCTGCCTAAAGTCACTGAAAAGTAATCTTAAAGGGAATACCATAGATACTCTTTTCCAAAGCCCATTCTTCTCTGCACTAATTCTCATGTACTCCACACATCTTCCAAAACTTCTTTTAGGTCAAGTCCTAGACTCATGTATGTCTTGCTTTCCCTTTGCAAACCTCCACTAGCAACTTGTATGTAGATTGACAAATCACAGGTCCTATTTTCTTTTCCCAATATCCTATTTATCATCATCATGATTTATCCAGGAACTAGTCCTGGTCAAGGACCAGGAAAATGCAGCCATTTTTATATAGCAGGGAGGAGGAAGGGGATGAATATGTCCTTATTGTATATGCATTTTTAATATAGAGAAAACTTTGTTTTAGGCCCTTGATGCCTATAGAGCAGTAAGTGGTTCTCAAAGTGTGTCCTCTGGACCATCTGTTTCAGCATCACTGGGTACCTGATAGAAATAGAATTTCTGAGCCCAATTTCAGACTTGCCGAATCAAAAACTCTGAGGATGGGGCCAACAATGTTTGTTTCAACAAGTCCACTGGGTGATCTGATGCACTTCAAAGTTTCAGAACAACTGCAATAAGCAAGTAAGGGTTCAGAAAGTACACTCAAAGAGGGAAGTCTGGGAGGCAGAAAGATGTGGGCAATTTATTCCCAAATCCATACAACTTAATGAATCATACCAAAATGCTCTTACTGTGCTCTGCTTTTACCCTCCCTCATTAAATATATCCCTTCCTTTGGATATGAGAGGACTGATCCTGTTTGGACCTGCCATTTAGATCCCACTATAGTGATCAGTAGCTATCACCAAGAAAATTAATTTGGACAATTCACTTCCCAAAATTAATTTATAGAGTGCAGTTAAAACCCACTGTCCCTCCTCCTTTTATTAAAAAAAAATCCATCAGAATCAAAGCTGTTCTATTATTGTTTACAAGAATGATTTTATTTATTCATCAGTTTTTTTTATCTATGTGTCTATATTTAAATTTATCTTTTTACCTTGTGAATATCTTTCATTGGGGTTATTAGTTCTACCAAGTCTAATTTTCCTGGGTCAAATTTTACATATCTAAATTTAATAAGAAAATTTGTTTCACCTTCAATTTTTAATTAATAAAAGATGTTGCCACATGTTTTAATCATGCTCAGTTTTGACTATGCTTAGTGTTATAGGGAAAAATCATGATTTATATTTGCTTAAAAGCTGTGAGCAGTTTTGTGATACTTAATGACACAGAGAGATGTCATGAGAAACATAAATTCAGAGAAAAACCAAGTGAGAGACAGAGAGAGATAAAGAAACAGATGAGGTGACTGCTATGGTGAATTGAAAAATTCTTAAATGCTTTGTAGGGTCAAAATATTTGTGAGCTCAAAATAATACATCAAAATATCCTCCCTCATGGAAAAAATTATTAAAAATAATGACATGCAACATATCTAGATATCAGCTTTGATTATCAGCAAGTTCGGGGAATAGTCTTTATTTTCTATATTTTCTTTATATTATATATCAGTAATCAGGATAACATGTTAGAAATATTATGAATTGAGATGCATGTCACCATATTCTAATATCTTTAAAGTCTACATGGCCATTTACCTCTTATGTTTTCACGTTCCTTAAATAATGAGAATAGTCTCATATTACTAAAATGCTTATCTGCAAACAACAACTGCAACCAGTTCATTGGAGGAAATTAGAGAGATCTCAGCTGGTAGTGAAATGTCATCCATTTGCCTTTTCCCAGTGTCCAGTAAAGGGTTTACCACTTTGTTCTTTCTGCAAAGAGTATCACTTGCTACTCTGTTTCTTGGAGCTGGGCACCAGCAGAGATCCTCACTGGGCAGCTCTGCTGTGGAGAGTGGCTCTGAAGAGGGACAGTGAGTTAAGAGGCTAAAGCAATATTTCAGGCAAGAGATGATGACAGCTGGAATGAAGGCATTTGCAGTAGTGATGAAAAGGGAAATATAAATGGAAGAAGTATATGGCAGGACTTGGTGTTTCTGTAACTGGATTATTTTGCTGCTTGAACTGGTGTACAGTGGACATAAGTGTAAATATTACCCCAACTTATAAACAAAACACCTCCTTATCAGATTACTTTCATCAATAAAAGAGAAATCAATAGTTTTATACTAGAAGAAGAAAGGAAGAGTTTTGTTTTTGGATAAATTCTTATACAAAAGAAGAGGAATGAGGAGCATTAATAACAGTACCCTGCCCATCCCAGGAAGTAGGTGTGCTGGTTTGGATGTATTATGTCCCCCAAAATGCCATGATCTTTAATACAATCTTGTGGGGGCAAACCTGTTAGTGTTGATTGGGTTGGAATCTTTGGATTAGGTCGTTTCCATGGAGATGTGACCCACTCAAATGTGGGTAATGCCTTTGATTATTTCCATGGAAGTATAGCCCTGTCCATTCAGCATGGGTCTTGATTTAATCATTGAAGTCCTATATAAGAGCTCAGACAGAAGGAGCTCACTGCTGCAGCTTAAAGAGACATTTTGGAGACAGCCATTGAAAGCAGACTTTTGCTGATGCTTTGGAGATACTAGCCCACAGTTTGCTCTGGAGAAGCTAAGAGAGGACAAAATGCCCCAAGAGCAACATTTTGAAGAACTCACAGGAGCTGAGAGAGGAGCCAGAACACAACCCAGGATCAGCAGATGCCAGCCACGTGCCTTCCCAGCTAACAGAAGTTTTCCAGATGTCATTGGTCTTCCTTTGCTGAAAGTGTGCTTGTGTTGATGCCTTAATTTGGAGATTTTCATGGCCTTCAGACTGTAAATTTGTAACCAAATAAACTCCCTTAATAAAAGCCAATCCATTTCTGGTATTTTGCATCCTGGCAGCATTAGCAGACCAGAACAATAAGCTTGTATTCTTTGGATTAAAGAGGTAAACGGGATTCAGTTTTTATGAGAAATTTTGTAAGATGTTGAGTGTGAAGTTCAACCAAGCATCTTATGGAATGGTTCCTGAGAGACTTTGTGAGATTATGGGTTTAAGCAAAGCTACTTTGGAATTCAGGTGACAAATTCTGGCAAAATATTAGGGAGGAATTTATTCTTCCTACTTCTGCATAGAGCCCAGAACTGCTACGGAAGCCTGCAGAGTGGAAGTTTTGGGGTCTCAAATACAACCCTCTTGGTTCAGATATTGATGCTGTCGTTCTGAGTGCCCTCAACAGTGGCCTTCGTGAATTTCCCTAAATCAGCTTCTGATAATGCTGCAATAAAAGACAGTAGGTAACAGATGTTTAGGTAATCCTTGCAAAAGACAGAGTAGTTTGTGGACATAAAAGATGCATTGTATGGGAATGAAACAATACCCCATAAACACTTTGAGAAGGAAGTTTCATTTAAAATTGGTCAGATGAACAAGCAGAGAAGGAGTATAATTTGGCATGTATGTGAAAGTGACCTCATTCTGTCATTAGTTACTGATGAGACCAGAGGACTTTTGAGTTCATTTAGATATAGGGGCAAGGGAGATGTATGAGTCTAAGATGGGTCCCAGATTCTCAACTTTTGTGATGGATAAATGTGGTAGATGGGGACTATGAACTTTAAAAGAGACATGGACAGAGTTAGTATGGGGAGAAACACTGAGTGTTTTTGGAAATGTATCTAGGCTAGTTCTTTTATGGGCCATCCACGTAAATGCTTCAGTAGTCCATGGTACATGCTTCAGGAAGGTAGTCAGAATTACATGTGAAGATTTATGAATTATCAGCAAGCAAGTGATGATTAAAAACATGAGCATAGATACACACCATCCAAGATGTTCTCATCTTACAATTGAGAACATCAGTGGGCCAAGGAGACTTCTCTGGGCTCCATCAACATTAAGGGACAAGTAGCAGAAGAGAACCCAATGAAGAGATCAACAAAGAAATCAGTAACATGGTCTTGGAATCCAAATATAAATATCAAAGGCAAAGTGATCAACAGTGTGAAATGCAAAAGGAAATTCCAGGAGGATAAATTCTAAAGATGTCTATTGGATTTGAAAATTTGAAGATCATGGATCATTTTAGTGGATTAGTGGGAGCAGAATCCAAATTTTAGAAAGTTGAGGAGTAAATGTGAGGTAAGAAATTGGAGACAGTGAATATGAACAATTCTTTCAGAAAACACAGTTTAGAGGACAAAGAATGAGATGACATAGTGAAGTTAGAGGAGATTGCAGGGTCAATGGATTTTGTTTTGTTTTTCTTTACTCTGAAAAAGAGATGAGCATATTTATAAGTCAAGAAACAGGAGCTTATAGAGAAATTATTTGAAGACAAAAACTGGAATAGAGCTAATTAATGGAGGAAGAGCTGGGATTTGTGCAAGAAGGAGAAATGGGGCATCACTCTCTATGAGAAATGTCATCTCATCATTTGGGTCTTGTGTAAAGAAGCTAAGAATGTTTTCAGATGTATGTAGTGAGGCAGAATTGAGGCTGTGGATTTCTGAAAACGGCTGTTATCCCAATGAACTGGTGAGTTCATTTGCAGGAGAATAGGAGGAGTTGTCGTTATGAGGAAGTGATCTTGAGAGTGGTGAAACAGTCACAGATCAAATGGGAATACGGCAATGTGGGATATGACTCCCAGAGATGAATCTGGACCTGACATCATGGGATTGAGAACATCTTCTTGACCAAAAGGAGGATTCAAAATGAAACAAAATAAAGTTTCAGTGGCTGAGAGATTCCAAATGGAGTCGGTGGGCATTCTTACATATTATATAGATAACTCTTTTTAGGTTTTAATGCATTTGAATAGCTAGAGGTAAATATCTGAAACTATCAAACTGCAACCCAGTAGCCTTGACTGTTGAAGACGATTCTATAGCAATGTAGCTTACAAGGGGTGACAGCGTGATTGTGAGAACCTTGTGGATCACACTCCCTTTATCCAGTGTATGTATGGATGGATAGAACAATGGGGACAAAAACTAAATGAAAAATAGGGTAGGGGGGATGATTTGGGTGTTCTTTTTTACTCTTATTTTTTATTCTTATTTTTACTTTTTCTGGTACAAGGAAAATGTTAAAAAAATAGATTGGGGTGATGAATGCACAACTATATGATGGTACTGTAAACAATTGATTGTACACTTTGGATGATTTTATGGTATGTGAATATACTTCAATAAAATTGAATTTAAAAAAAAACATGAAAAAATCAAATGGGAATAGCAAGCTACCCAAGTCAAATAAATGTTTTGTTTTGCTGAATGGAACAAGGGGTTCAGATTAACTAAGAGAACATGAATTTTTTTAATAGCTCCAATCCAAACATTTGTGGGATTTTCATCTGGAGATGCTTCTCTCTTCTTCACAAAAAAAAAAAAAAAATCTGGAAAATTGAAGAAGAAGAAGAATAGATAAATTTGGGTGTTTTCTGGGAAGGATACTTATTTTTACCTTTTAATTGAAATTTAAGTTTCAGATGTTTTGAAAAAAGGGAGGGTACGCCCTTTGAACTTCTTTCTATAGAAGGCTGAAAACTCTTGCTATATTGAAGGGATGAAAACATAATTTTAAGCTCTTAATACAGATTTCTTACTTCTTCAGTGGTAAATTAAATTCCTTAGTTGTTCTTGAATTTGTCATGCCTTCATCTCCCTTCTATTCATGTCTGTGGACTCCTCATTTGTAGGGTTATGAAGAATTGTGGAAGAAGATTAAAAGCAAGGGCATTTGAGGGGAAATGATCCTTTCTTCCATATGTAGTAGGTTTGTCTGTTCATCACAGCTTTGCTGCTCTGTTTTGTATGTGACAGATTGTCAAATGAAATGTTTCTTCTGCCCTTTTTCATTTTCTATGTTCATTTATTAATCTAAAATTAGAATACTTAGCTTTTCTCCATTGCAAGGAGGATATGTACCAGTTTTAGTCCTATTTCAAAAAACAAGAATAAACACTGATTATTTAATATATGTCCTAAACATTTGATCTCTGATGTCTGAAAATATCTCAAAAGGAGACATAGTAAGTGTTTAATAAATGTTAAATAACTGAGTGGCTAACCCTGCTATACCTGGGGTTTTGTATGGAGCTTTACATGGCTCTCATAAAAAGGATTCCATCAGCCAAAATAAATGACAAGCAGCATAGTTCTTTATCCTCCTGTCTCAAAGTCTGTTAACAGAAGAGAATGGATTTGAAGTGTATAGTAAAAGACTTTTAAAATGATCTCTTCTCAATGTCTATTTGGTGCAGGATCTATATTTTCTAAACAGTATAACTCTACAGTCAGTTTGTTCAAACACCACAATTACATGGAACTTTGAATAGGAAGTCAGATATGGTAGGTTAGTGTAGGTTAGAGTGAAATAGTGACACATCCCAAAGTAATTTGGGCAGAGAATAAAAATATATTTGCAGGGCCCCCCTGAGGAGCTGGAGGAAAATGCAGAAGTATTGGACGTCCTCACCTGGACTGATGCTGATGTTGTCACAGACATTGAGGACTGGTGATTTGATGTGCTGAGCCCTCTATCACAGGACTTGCCCTTAAGAAGCTCCTTACTGCAAAGGAGAGGCTAAACTTGCATATAATTGTGCCTGAGAGTCTCCCCCTGAGTACCTCCTTGTTGCTCAGATGTGGCCCTCTTTCTCTCTCTAACTAAGCCACCTTGGCAGGTGAACTCACCGCCCTCCCCCCTACATGGGACCTGACTCCCAGGGGGTATAAATCTCTCTGGCAACACAGGATATGACTCCTGGGGATGAATCTGGACCTGGCATCATGGGATTGAGAATATCTTCTTGACCAAAAGAGGGATGAGAAAAGAAACAAAATAAAGTTTCAGTGGCCAAGAGATTTCAAAAGGAGTCAAGAGGTCACTCTGGTGGACATTCTTATGCACTATACAGATAACACCTCTTAGGTTTTAATGTTTTGGAATATCTAGAAGTAAATACCTGAAACTACCAAACTCCAACCCAGTAGTCTGGACTCCTGAAGATGATTGTATAATAATGTAGATTACAAAGGGTGACAGTGTGCTTGTGAAAACCTTGTGGATCACACTCCCTTTATCTAGCGTATGGATGAATGAGTAGAAAAATGGGGACAAAACCTAAATGACAAATAGAGTGGGATGGGGGGATGATTTGGGTGTTCTTTTTTTACTTTTATTTTTTATTCTTATTCTGATTCTTTCTGATGTAAGGAAAACGTTCAGAAATAGATTGTGGTGATGAATGCGTAACTATATGATCATACTGTGAACAGGTGATTGTATACCATGGATGATTGTATGGTATGTGAATATATTTCAATAAAACTGAATTTAATTAAAAAAAGAAAACCAAAAAAAAAAAAAAATCTCTTCTCAATTCTCTAGTATTCGCAATATTTTCTACATGAATGATGACTGCTCTCCCCCAAAATTTCTTTCTCTCCTCCATATTCAACCCTCTATCCAAAATTTATTCCCAAGTCTAGACAGCCTACCTTCTTAAATCCCTTGCCTTCCATTTCCTCTATTTTTCTCTTCTTCCTGTAAACAGCTATCCTTCTCCCTTTTAAAATGAAGAACTCATTAAAGCTGTCTTCTTCCTTGCAGTGTTTCAGTTTTTGTATTCCTTGGTAGGTTCCTACTCTTCCTTGAAAGTTCAAGTGGAGCTACTGACACTGGGCTGGAGAGGGGCACCCGAGACAGATTGCAAGTGTCTATGGTTCAGTATCTTCCTTTCATCCCTGTCACTAAAGAATAAGTACAATGAATTGTATTCCATAATTGGAGAGGAGCCTTCCAAGAAAAGGCCTCAAGAAGTAGCCATGTTGGTTGCTTGTGCATATAAGGGTACAGGTCAGGGTTGCTGTATTTCTTTTCTTCATCTCATGAACTCTGAGAGTTAAGTTACGCTTATTATTATTTTCTTTAAAGTGTTCAAACATAAATCAAGCCATCGATTTCTTCTTACAGCTCTTACACAAGAACAAATTAAATTTAGAAATTAAATGTAAATTCTACCAAACCAGTTGATAGAATTAACAATTTAATGTGACAAATAATATCATTTTTCAGAAACCAACTGTTCACTCATATGCTGCCAATTGTTTCCACAAAAATATATTTTGAGCTCATCATGGTTATACTACTATTCATTTTGTGATGATTCAGTTTTCCCAACACCTGTCTGTATATGAATTACTGCAAAATATTTATTTTCACAGTGTGCTATCTATGAGGTTATTTGGCCATCATTGGACTTGAAGGCATCATTTCTGTGTTTATTCTTCCTATGTTATTTTTTCATTAGTCTGGGATCATTAAAACAGTGTTATTTGGCATTGATACCATGGTGAACACAAACTGAAATATGGACATCGGAACCTTTGGCAGTGATCTAGTTCTAAGATGGTCATCTGGATGATACAATGCATGTTTATGTTAATTTTCTTGAATTGACATCTAAATGAAAACTCAAATTTAAGCTTCCTAAGGGTGAACTCACAGATCTACCCGAAATCATTGGGAAACACTGATAAACAGAAATTAGATATTGATTGTAGTAGGGTGGAGAGGAAGGATGAGGAGAACAGAACTTGAGTACAAATGAGAGCACAAAGCCATTCCTTGAGTGGCTCATCTGGTTCTCTCTGAGGAGAGCTCAGTGCTGGGCACAGAAGTGAGCCATGGCTCTCCCATTCAGAGGCGTGGTGAGGGATGGGGCTAAAGAATATGGTAAAAGGCAGTGTTTGAAGGCATAAGAAAAATAAGGAATCAAACTGTACTCAGTGGGAAGCAAATTGCTATTCCACAGGCCTAACAGAGAGGAGAGACTCAGGGAGAGCAAAGGGACTGGAATCAGAGAGGTAGATAAGATGGGGAAGTGGGTTCAAGAGAGTAGGTGGAGCAGAGGCTGGAGAATGCCCTGAGTCCGTGGAGTCAGACAGTGGACACCTTCCTCGGAGGTCCTGGCTGTCACTAACACCGGGTCTGTTCCCGGTGAATCTCAGAGTGGAGAAAGGATGAAAAATGGGAACTCTGACTTCTAGAGACAATCAGCTTCAAAAATTTACTTATTGGAACTGATATAAAGAGAGACAGTACACACGAGAACAACTAGATCTGAGTAAGATGGCAGGCAAAGTGACCACAGGAAGAATTGCCAAGCATTTTTTTTCTGGCTCTCTACCCCTCATTTTAGAGTTGTGAAGTTCTAATCATGCAGCTCCAAAAAAAAAAAAAAAAAAAAAAGAGGAAAAGAAAAAGAAAAAGAAAGAAACAAAGGAAATGCACACTCAAAATCATGCAAATTAATCCATCCATCCTTTCACTTACTAAATTATCAAGAGCTCTTCAAGTTCCTGGGTGATGCTGTGTACTCAGGATATAATGGTGAAAAAGACATGGATACTGTCTTCCTGCTTCCTGTAGTCAAAGAATGAGGTAGATGAGCAAACATGCAATTGACATACACAGTGCAGTAGCACCACGCCCAGGAGGACCCTCTAGAACAGTGATGTCTTGGACAAGATGCGAGTTAACTAGGCTGAGGGGAGACGGTGGCTTGTGGGGAAGGATCATTGCACTGGGCAGAGTTCATAAGCAAAGACCTAGCTTGTACAAAAGAGTTAATTATGCCTTTTGAAACCTGAAGTCATATAGGCTAGTTTTGTGCAAGAACTGCAGAAGGGTGGTGAATGTCAGTGGCAAGAGATTACTCTGGAACGTTAAGCCTAAGGAACTATTTCAGAGCCACTGAAGTATTTTAAGCAGGGGAATAAAACAATCAGTTGGAATGATCTTAAAAGAATGAATTATGGATGTGTTGATGGATTACCTTCTTGAGGGCCACATAATTTGCTATTTTATATTCTCCTGCTCTGGCTCTTAAAGTAATGTTTCTAGCCATGTATGCAGAAAGTATGGAGTGAAATGGTATGAGACATTAAGGAGTGGTGGTGACTCTGGCAAAGTCAGGCATCTAGGCCCACCTTCAGGGAAGGCATTATTCACTTCTAGCTAAATAATGATGTACAGCAACATCAGCCAGAGATTTGGATTATAAATTTTTTCATCTGTCTGTTAAAAAAAAAAAAAATCTGTGAACCAGGATTTTCTCTCAAGCCACCAGTTTGCGGCCTCTGTTTTAAAACTTTGGTCAATTTACAGACCAGTCCAGCTTGAAGCATATTTATTATGTTCAGCCTGGTTTCTGCAGGCGAAGAAATGTCTTTTTACTCCTAGAGAGGAAATATCTTTTATCTCACCTACACTACTACAGTTGACTCTTTGAAGAAGTATTAAAGAAACAACTCTTTATTTTGTGTGCTCTTTGTTGTAGCCCCTCCGTAGCCTCAGGCATAAATCTGTTAAAAGTAACCTTCACTTCCGGTATTTTAACATTGCCAGTTTTGCATCCTGAAGCTTTAAATTAAGGTATTTTAGGAGGCTTCTCCATCCTCACGATGCAAATAGACTCCAGTTAGGCTGCCTAACCAACTCTACAGAGAGATTCAGATCTACCTGAATCTTTGGGTGAACAGAGAT
Organism: Choloepus didactylus; assembly: GCF_015220235.1. NCBI lineage: Eukaryota > Metazoa > Chordata > Mammalia > Pilosa > Megalonychidae > Choloepus > Choloepus didactylus. The sequence continues at coordinate 66,960,593 of NC_051318.1, read as the reverse complement.
AGATTCTAAGCTTGGATATGGTCACACTACAATCTTCCCTCACAATAGCTACCTACCTCCTAACTCTACCTGAATTATCTACATAATTGATTTCACTATTTGTTTCATTTAGATAATAGAGTGTGTTACAGTCACTCTAGTTAGGAAAATCTGTAAAACAATCACTTTTTGGTCTCCAGAGAAAAGAAGAGTATTGTCATTTAATTCCAAGAAGAATAGTCATTGGTGAGATTTTCCTTATTTGTTTCCTACAAAAATTCTCAGCCTAATAAGAGGAATGGTTTAATTCAGGGTTCAGGTATGCAGTGAGTTTCATGGTGAAACATAGAACCAACCATGATTTCAGTACATTGAAAAGAAATTTAAGTATTAAGCTGAGAATGAAGAGTGTGGCCAAGGATAATACAAATTTTCTACTTAGCCAGACAGAAAGTTCAAGATGAAACTAAAATGTTAGAGGAGGATGATATGAAAGATGACAAGAGGAAGGTGATGGTAGAATGGAGAAACAATTGCTCTTTTCTATCACCTAATAGATATAATATATGCTTAGGATGACATCAATTGCTTGAAATTTAAATGCTCCTTTGTAATGCCTTCATAAAATCAACATCATAATTTCATTTTCATTGTAGTTTATAATATTAACACTTTGCATTTCTCTTGTGTTTTACACTTATAAAAATTTTGTTGTTCAGCAGGATTTGGTCAAAAGTGAATAGGAATTGGAATTGTTCTCTAACAATAACTCTATCTCCAGTAACACAATCCATTTGCATAATGTAAATGGTACCCTAGGAATTTATGCAAACTGGTGATGCTGTCTATGAATAAAACGTGTAATTCTTGGTCAAGACTCTTAACTATTTGGATCTCCCAGCCTCTTATTTGTAAAAATAAATAAATAAATAAATAAATAAATAGTTTTGGCTTGGGTTAAGAAAAATTATATAAAACTTGGAAATAAGGCAAAAATTTGGGCCTTATGTTCTTTCAATGTCACATTGGGACAGTTTTTAAGAAATTTTGTTATTATTTGATTAGACCCTAGAGTACACTACTGACGAAATGGGGAATATTTTTTAAAAATTGATATATAAAAATCTCTTTGGTGAAATTGGGAAATCTATTTAACTCTATTTTGATGCATCTACATTTTAGTGATCTAATCCCTGCAGTTTATTTTAAATTAAAGTCTCAATTGCAATTATTTTTTGAATTTGAATTTGACTTATTTCACTGGCTTTAGCAAGAATTTTCTCCCTAAGAAACAAATTAAATTATTCTGGAAAAACATACTCCAATAAAAGTTAAGAAAAACCACTAAGGGCATTTGTTTTTTATAAATAATATACCCAGCTGTTGCAATGTTGGCAAGGACACATGCCAGAGAACTCAAAATTTGCTACTACAAACTGTTCTGTTCACCCTTTATCCAGTAACAGCTGGTAAAATGGTATTTAAGAACAGTTTGATTTAATCTAATGAGGAACTCTGCTACAATGCACGATACTGCTTGCAGAAAATAATTGGACAAACATTGATCTTTATGTTGCAATAACAGCTACATTTTCAATAAATAGGAATTTATATGCATATGTATTTGGTAACATTTCTCCACATGTGAGAGCTACTAATTGGTTCTTACACACACACACACACACACACACACACACAGCACAAACACATACATATCCAAGCATACTCATCTCCTTACATACAAACACATAAATTAATACCCACTACATACAATAAAATTTTGGTTTTATTGCTGCCAGATTTAAGAAAAGAAAAAAACTCTTTGAAATACAGTTTTAAATTTTGTGGCTCTCTTTGAAACTAGAATTATCCACAGAGAAGGCACTAGTTAGAGAAAGAGATACACTAACACAACTCAACAGCCATAAGAGCAGCAAACACTAAACAGAGTCCCTGGAAACAAATAACAAAATAATACACAGTTCACGGCCTTTGGAATGACTGAAGAGAAGTGTCCTGAATCTTTTTACATTGCAGCATAGAAACCACAGTAGATCCTTATGAAAGAGTTAATATAGTGTGTGGTTGCTCACACATGCATGCTCCTCTCTTTATTTTTCTTATATCTCTATTCCAGATTCTGGCAGGCATTGTAATGAGGAAATCTGCTCCTGTGGTATTTCTATCTTGACCTGCTATGGAAAGTACTTGAAACCACAGATGATCATATGTCAAAATTTGAATCAGGTTTTATTGATGCACAAGTTTCAAATTGTTTGCAAAACACCCAAACCTTTAAATAGTATCCAAGATGGACATTTTTTTTGGAAAAATATATATAATATCCCCAGAAAGGATAATAGTAGTACTGCTGCATGTAAGTTTCCATGCAGTACAGATATCTTTTCATAAACCTTTTCCAAATTCTTATAATCTCCATGAAATCATTGAATTATTCATTTATAAACCATCTTTTATTGTTCTATAATTGTTCCATGTCTTTTTATCCATAATTCATTTTAGATTGCAATCTTTTTATGATAGGCTATAATACCTAAATAGGGCTGAATTCGTAATATGTATTATGTTTGGTAAGACCTATTTATATAAAAATGTTATGGAATGAATTTTATTTTTTCATCATCTTGAATGAAAATTTCTAAGAAGAAGAGATTAACCTTTGCTGAGAGAATGTTTCAAATCCTCTGGGTAGGAGGCAGACCCTCATGAGCTTGTGGTCTTGTACCCTCTTGGGTCATACTTGGGCTTGAGAGAATCCAGGGAAAATGCTATGTAGGAGACCCAGAGACCAATGTATTTACCCTGTGAAATGGTAGGAAGAAAAATTCCCAGTAGTGTGTCAGGGTCTGGAACAAGAGAGAGTAGACACTTGAGCCAGGCCTTAAAAACTAAGTGGAATTGTTTGAATAAAAAGAAAATTTTAAAATTCTAAGTGAAGTCAGAGTGCATGTGGTGTTTCTTATGAATAAAAAAAAGACCAAATGTCCTAGACCAGAGATCATATATTGGGAGTAGAAGAAAATATGGTTAGAAGGAACAAATTAGCAAAGATGTTAAAATCCATGCACATTACAATTGTGCCTAAGAGCCTCCCCTGAGAACCTCTTTGTTGCTCAGATGTGGCCCTCTCTCTCCAGCTGACCGCACTGAGCAGGTGAACTCAATGCCCTCCCCCCTACATGGGACCTGACTCCCAGGGGTGTAAATCTCCCTGGCAACACAGAATGTGACTTCAGAGGATGAATCTGGACCCAACATTGTGAGATTGAGAACATCTTCTTGACCAAAAGAGGGATGCGAAATGAAACAAAATAAAGTTTCAGTGGCTGAGAGATTCCAAATGGAGTTGAGAGATCACTCTGGTGGGCACTCTCATGCACTATATAGATAACCCTTTTCAGGTTTCAGTGTACTGGGGTGGCTAGAAGTAAATACCTGAGGCTATCAAACTGCAACCCAGTTGCCTTGATTCTTGAGGATGATTGTATAATAATGTAGATTACAAGGGGTGGCAGTGTGATTGGGAAAGGCTTGTGGATTGCATTCCCTTTATCCAGTGTATGGATGGATGAGTAGAAAAATGGGGACAAAAAAACTAAATGAAAAATAGAGCGGGAGGGGAGGAATGATTTGGGTGTTCTTTTTTATTTTTATTTTTTATTCTTATTTTTACTTTTTCTGGTATAAGGAAACTGTTCAAAAAATAGATTAGGGTTATGAATGCACAATTATATGATGGTACTGTGAACAGTTGATTGTACACCACAGATGACTGTATGATATGTAAATATATCTCAATAAAAATGAATTTAAAAAATCCATGCACAAAAGCTTTATTTTATTAAATGTGAAGGGTAAGAGGAAATTGATAAAGTTTTTGAAGTAGAATGGCACAAGGTGAAGGATATTGATGGGAGAACTAATCTGGCAATAATCTGTAGGACGCTTTGGGGAGGGAAATGGAAGTTAGTCAGTCAAGGTGATCATTTCACAGGCCACAGCAAGAAACCAGATGTCAAATAATAGTATTTAGGCTTTTGATAGTAGAGAGGATATAAGAAAGAAGGATGGGTTTCTGCTTTCAGTCCTTGGAATAACTGGGACTAGACTTAACCTCTCCCCATAAAAAGCTTAAAACAAATAGATAAAATAAACATAAGTTTTTATACCTTATGCAACAGGCAGTAAAAGACTATGGCGTCCGAGAAAAGGAAAACAAAGGAGGTAGTTCTTCAGTTGGCCTGGATTTCTAACTGGAGGCACTTTCTGATTGTGAGGCAGAGTAAGAGTTTCCAAATTAAGTTGTGGGGAAAGAGATCAAAAGTTTGAGGAGGCACAGACAGCTAGAATTTGCAATGCAGAGGACCAGAGAAGAGGGAGTGACACAGAGAAAGAGAACAGAGAAATTCAGAAATAGAAAACTTGTGGAAGTAACCATGTTTGTCAGCTAGAATGGGATGAATTCATAACAATAGCTTCATTCATTGTTCTGAAAAAGTACAAAAAGTGCATGATAACTTATAACTTACCAGATAAATGCCAAGGTTCCCTCTGGGTTCTAGACAATTTCAGTTCAAACTCCTCTACCTATAACAATATACAAAATAGAAAAATATACTGGCATCCAGGGGCCCTGCAAAAGGCTAATATGACTCCTGAATTAACAAAGAAAAATACAATTTAATGTTATTTTTGCTGTTTTTTTTTTTTTTTCATTTTTTTTTAATGGGTAACTCCTGCATGATTTATACTGCAATGTTTTGAAAATCAGAATATACAGGGAAAATTTTCAAACTATTGTGGAATAAGTGAAAATTGTACATGCTAACAGTAAAATAGTCAAGGCATATAATGAAATAATGATGAATACCAAATTTAAGCATATATAACCTTAACTTCTAATCTTCACAACAAAACTGCAAAGTTAGAGCTACTATTTCCACTTTATAGAGGAGAAAATTGAAGCTGAGAAAAATGTACAAATTTGCAAATAACCTCAAAACCAGTAAGTCCAACAATTGAAATTAAAACCCTTAGCCTTGATAGCTTTCCTTGCTCAGCTTGCCATCTTAAAGTTGACCCTTTCTGGGAACTATTATCAGAAGCCTCTGGCAGAGTTAATCACTCTCATCTGTGTCCCCCAAATATTTTGGGCACAGTCTTATTAGAAAACTTTTATTATTCATATGCCTAAGTCTTTTAAATAGACACAGTTCCTTAAAGGTAGGTATTAGGCCTTAGTCATTCATTATATTCACAGCAGGTAGCAGTGTCTGGCACATATTTAGTGGACAATAAATGGTGTTTTAAGTAATGAATAACTGAAAGAAATGTAGAAGTGAACATTGAGGAATGTAAGAGGTAGATTTATTTACATTATCCAAAATTGTATTTTAAAAAAAGAAAAGTAAATACTATAACTAAAAACTATACATGACACCAACCACTATAGTCCCTGAACCATAGCTGCAGTCAGTAAATATTTGCTGAATTAATGTGTAACAGTAACAGTACAGTACTCCTTATTTTTTTTTATTAGAGAAGGTGTGGTTTTACAGGAAAATCATGTATACATTACAGGGTTCCATATACCACCCTATTAACATCTTGCATTGGCATGGTATGGTGCATTTGTTGTAATTGATAAAAGTGCATTTTTTATAATTGTACTATTAACTATAGTCCCTAGTTTAATTTAGAGTTCACTGTTTGTGTTATTCAGTTCCACGGATTTTTTAATTCTAGTATCACATATATTACATAAAATTTCCCCTTTAAACTACATTGAAATATGTAATTCAGTACTGTTTATTATGTTTACAGTGTAATGTAATATAGTGCAATATACTATTATATAAGAAGCAATTTTAAAGTTTTTTGTTGTTGTTGTTGGTTTTATATGAAATGGCTTAAATTTTTATCTTTGGCTGTTTCAGGTCAGGAGATGAAGAAATGAAAACAGGAATCTGTCTGTTTTTTGGGGACCTGTTATGATTATTCTACCCATTGCAGAGAAGAAATCATGCTGAGTGTATTTAGGCTAAGATATTGACTTTTGAATGTGGCTTAAAATGTGGAATATATTGTACTGGTTTGTGCAACTTATTCATATATACGTTTTTGTTCCCAATTATCCAATGTCAATGAGTTTGGACAAAGTTGCTACCTTGTCTTGGTTCTAGCTGGAGCTGTTTTGACAAATATAAGACAATGGATTGGCTTAAAAAGGGGAATTTAGTGTTTCATAGTTTTGGAGGCCAGAAGTCCAAAATCAGGATGTCTACAAGGCCGTGCTTTCTCCTGAAATAGGTAGTGTTCTGGTGATGGCATCCTTTATTACATGGCCATCTGCCTCACCGTCTCCTCCTGTGATGTGGCTTCCAGCCTCTACGTCTTCTGGTTTCTTCCATTTTCTGGTTTCTACTGACTGACTGCATCAGAATTTCCTGTCTTTGTAAAGCTTCCATTAATAGGGATTAAGACCTACCCTTATTCAATTTGGCCACACTTTAACTAAAATCAACATCTCCAGAAGTCCTATTTACAAACAGAGTCATACCTATGAGAACATGGATTAACATTAAGATTAAGACCATGTCTCTTGTTGGGGTTGTGATTCGATCTCCCACATGCTTTAATCAGTGTTTGCTCATAGGGAGATGTCTTGAGTGGAGAGAGAAGGCTGTAATCCTTTTCTTTTGTCTCTGACATTGAACTTCAACTCTGCCCTCGTTGCTGAATTGGAGAGGGGGCCCAGGAGATGGAGGCCTAGGGTCTGGTGTGGTACCTGGATCAGTGATGGGCTAGATCAGCAGCCAGTGCCCTAATTGGCACCCAGGTCAAAAGCACGAACCTTCAGCACATTAGGGGAGCTGGAGGAGAGCGGGTCTCTATCCCTTCACAGATGTGAGACCTTTTATAAACCACTTAACCCTCCTATAAACATCATGTCCCAGTGATTAAGATATAAGGAATATAGTAAGTTATCTCCGAAGATCATTTCAGTTTTAGCAACCTATGAGGCAATTTTTGAGGGTCTATGTGTTTATCTGCAGCACATTTTTGACAATGTAGATTTTATCTTATCATCATTTTCAGATTTCAAAAGTAATATCTTCACATTTATTTTAAAGTTGCAGTCAAGAAGCAAGCAACCTTAAAGCCCTGAGGATACAGAGCTGAACAAAACTGAACTCTGACTCTTAGAGGATACCTTTAAGTGAGCTGGCTCCATTTTTTTTTCCTTTATCCTCACTAAAAGAATTGGCATCTACCCAATGGTATAGCTTTTGGCAGTGTTTTCAAAGTGGCTTGAATATAATAGAGTAGATATTTAGTAAGTAGCTTGAATTGCAAGCTATGTTATCGTTGAGAGTCCTCACTTAAGATTTGAACTTCAAAATTACCTGTGTTTATTTGTCACTAGTGTACATGCCAGCCGATGGACAGTTAGCATGCTTCTCTTGTTTCTCTTTGATCCTCAGAAGTATGAAGGAAGAAGTACTTTTATCTTGGAAAGCCTGAAAGCATAATGGATAGAGATTATTTGTTTTTTTGCATCATTAGGTCCATTTCTCTACTGCTGTGAATCAGTGAGTAACTATGCTGTCGACATCCAAAGAATAAGTTATCCAGTCTAGGCCATCAGTAGCCACAATGCAAAGTCTATTACTGCTTTTTTTTTTCTCAGTTAGTAGCATTGAGCTTAATTCTACAATTATTCCATATGAGAAACTCTCACTGAAGTCAATGGGTATCTCAAATAAATTTGATTACAAGATTTGGTCCATTGAGCAAACGAATGGAATTTGGCTTTTATTAATTTGGAATTTCTCAGTTAGGATCTCAACTTCTCAGGCAATTTATGGTTAACTTTCTAATAGTGCCTATTTGTACCCAAAATGACAAGAAGAGATTTCTTTCCCCCTCCTATGGAATGCATTTTGCTTTCTGAATTTAAAAAACAATGTTTTCTGAAATGTTAACTGGAAGTAAATTCTTAAACAACAAAAATGAATAAAATGACATTATTCCTTCCATTTTATATTAGTAAAATACAAAGCTACAAAGCCCTATACACCTGCAGAAATTTTTCTCTGTTTCTGATGAAGCTTGTGATTATATTTTTCAGGTTTGGTTTGGAAAGCTACGACATCTGTTTATCCAACGCATACAGAATAACTCTCATGTCTCCTCATCTCTGAAGATTTCAAAGGCTTTCACTCTGGTTTAAATCCTTTGAAGAAGCAATAATCAAAGACAAAAAATTATCAGAGGTATATTTTGGTTTTCCAAACAATGAAAATAACAACACAATCTCCTTGGATTTCAGGTATTAACATAAAACTTCAAAACTAGAGATTTGCCATTTAAATAAAAAAGTGATATAGATAAACAGCAGCAGAAAAGCAAACTGAGAGAGCATTTTCTGTACTTCATTTTATTGCATAAATTTAAATTCCATGTGAATAATTTAAAGAAAATAATAAAATCACAACATCAAACAGCATACACTAGCATGGTGAGACAGAAAGCATCTGGCTGGTGTGTGAGTTCAGATAAAAATTAGTTTAAGTACTAGGTTTTTAATTTTGGTGCATTTTGCAAATTGAAAAGATTGAAATAATAGCAGTGAAAACCACATGGATGATAATAAAGCAAACTGTAGCACACAAATAAAGCAAAAACATTCATAATGAAGCTATGCTTAGGGGACTGAAGTCACTGAAATACTAACAGTCCTTCCTGCCCTTCATTAGCTTCAGAATATATAATTTGACCTTCAGCACACTTAAATTCATTTATTAAGGAGCTGCATTATAACCCATTCCATCATCCTCTTTTCAAAGAAAATGATATTAAAAATAATGTATATTGCCCTTTTGACCCTGTTTAGTTAAGAGGAAAGGTTTTGAGCTTTCACCTCCTTCCACATTAGGAAAATTGAAAGTAGACCTTTAGGACATAGGCTGACATGGGAGCTTCACCTGGGGTAGAAGTGGTAGCCATATTGTATTAAAGAGAGGACAAGAAAAATTCACTTTTCCTGCCCAGAGCCTAATGAGAACAATTAGAGGATTACTAGATTCCACCCCAATATTGCTCCCTTTTCCAACAAAAAGAATAGAGATTCACATCTTATATTTGAGAGGGGGAAATGACCTCAGGATTGGGATGAAGTTTTAGTCATTCAAGTTGCAAATAGAGATTATTCTGGAGTCCAGAGAAAGAGGAAGCATCAAAAGAAGAGGGAATAATAAAGGCTCCTCACCAATAGAGGGAGGTAGATGAACCCAAGCCAGAGTCAAGTCCTGTGAAGTGGGGGTGTAGACTGACTCTATAAACATTTAATCACCTGGGGAGCTTTTTAAAATCTCAGTACTCAGGCTGTATTCCAGACTAATTAAATCAAAATTGCTGGAGGTAGGACCCAGGCATCAGTATTTTTAAAACATGATCAATTTCAACAACTAGAGAATAAAGAGAGAAATTGGGAGACAAAGGGAAAAAGTGTTTCAAGAAAAAGAGAGCCATCAACAGGGAGATATGCTGCTAGAAAACCAAGTAAGGTGAGGACTTAAAATGGCCACTGGATTTAGCAACATGGATGTCAGTAGTGATCTTAGCAAGAACTGTTTTGATGGACTGAGAAGTGCGTGCTAAGTTAGCAAACATAGACTTTAAGTGTAAGTGATCATTTCAAGAAATTTGGTTTCCAAACACAGATTGGAGCCAAAGAAATTAAAATTACTCACATTAAATAATTTGAGATTTAAAGCATTTTGCTGCGAGTTTTCTGATGCTAATGACAGAATGTTTAGATCATGTGGTCTAAATTTTAGTTCACATATCACCTTTTATTTAAAAAACTTCTGATTTTACAGACAAAAAGTGAAATGCCTCTCTTAGATGACAGAGTTTTGAAGCTGACTAACATAAGCATGATCCATTGTACTGAAGTTTTGCTTTTTTCCACAAAACAAAGCAACAAAACTTTTCACTACATATATGATTTTTTAATAAATTAGACCACCCTTCTCCCCTTGTTCTACCGGCAATTACAATGTTTGAGGTGATACCTAGCCGTGTTGCCTTATCCCAGCCTTGGGGTGTCATTTTAGTCAAATTTACATAAATCTCAATATTTACATTACTTTCAGTCTTTCAGCATCAAGCTGTATGGATAGCTTTCTTTCAGAATGAAAAAGAATAAAGTTAAAAGTTAAGACAACAAAGATGGTCATAGAGAGGAGTGGAAGCTAGTTACTCTCCCTGGAACAACTAATAAACAACCAGGAACAACTAGTAAATAATCTGGAATAACTGTGGGGGGACAAACTCGACTGTCCACTGATCATACACCAACTTGAATTGGGAGGACTGCCCAAGATTGCAGGATAGTATCTGTAAGTAAAAACTGCAGATCCAAGCTGAGAGCCCCCTCCCCCAACATCTCTGGGAATTAAATGACAGCACGAAATGTGAAATGTATGTGTCATGGGTGTCCCAGAAGAAGAAGAGAAGGGAAAAGGAGCAGAAGCAATAATAGAGGAAATAATCAATGAAAATTTCCCATCTCTTATGAAAGACATAAAATTATGGACCCAAGAAGCACAGTATACCCCAAACAGAATAGTTCTGAATAGGCCTACATCAAGACACTTAATAATCAGATTATCAAACATCAAAGATAAAAAGAGAATCCTGAAAGCAGCAAGAGAAAAGCAATCCATCACATACAAAGGAAGCTTGATAAGACTATGCACAGATTTCTTAATAGAAACCATGGAGGCAAGAAGGAAGTGGAGTGATATATTTAAGGTACTGAAAGAGAAAAACCACCAATGAAGAATGCTATATCCAGCAAAACTGTCCTTCAAATATGTGGGAGAGATTAAAATACTCTCTGACAGAGATAATGACAGAGTTTGTGAACAAGATACCTGCCCTACAGGAAACACTAAAAGGAGCCCTACAGACAGAAAGGAAAAGACAGGAGTGGGAGGTTTGGAACACAATATTGGGAGCTAGTAGCACAGCAAGGTAAGTACATTGAACAAAGATGACTGTGCATATGGTTGAAAGAGGAAAGTTGGGACCATGTGGGACAGCAGAACAAAAGATGAAGGATAAAGACTGGGACTGTGTAACTCAGGGAAACCTAGGGTGCTCAACGATTGTAATAAAAGGTACAAATATGTTTTTACATGAGGTAGAACAAATGAATATCAACATTGCAAGGTGTTAAAAATAGAGTGAGATTGGGGGAAAACTACAATCAATTAAAACTAGAAAAAAAAAGTTAAGACGAACAGAAAAAAATTTTGAAAACTCAGAAATTTATAGTTTTCAATTTGACCAATGGAGACAAATATTTTAAGTTCTAATATGTAGTGAACCAAAATATATTAATACATATTTCCATATAGTAATGTGTGTATTAATATATATCTTAAAGTTTCAGGCTAAACAACTATAACAAAATGGGCACATGAGTAGAAGTTCATTTTTTTCTAATGAAACAGCCAGGTGCTCCAGAACTGGCAGGGCAGCTCTGCTCACAGGCCACTCCAGGGACCCAGGTTTCTCTCTAACAGTTGCTCAGCCCTCCTGGAGGCTCTGTTCCCTGTCGGCTGTATTGAAGCTGGTTTATTAGAGCCACATCTACATTTCAGCCTACAAGAAAGGAGAGATGAGAGAATAAAGGACAAGTAATTTCCTTACATGAATCTCATCTGGAAGCTGCACACATAGCTTCTACTCATACCCGTTTGGTCTGTTCTTAGATGTAGACTAAACCCTGGTTGCAAAGAAGGCTGAGAAATGTGATCCTCACTTGGGTAACCAAGTGCCCATCCAAAATTTGCTGAGGTTTGCTTTGTTACCCAGATTCTGGTCAGTTTTTGCAAATGATCCACATGCTTGGAAATAATGTATTTTTCTGTAGGTTTTGGATGCAGAATTATTTACATATTCCTTTGGGTCAAGTTTGCTCATCTTGTTTAAACTTTCTGTACTGTGGCTGGTAAGTGTCTGCTTATTAAGTCAGTAAGTAAGAAAACTTTTTAAAATCTCTCAATTTTTTTTTGTCTTTTCCTCCCGGTTTTCTGCTAATTTTGGCTCTGAGGTTGTGTTACTAGATTCTTTAAAAATTAGAAATGTTATATATTTCTCGTAAATTGAACATTTTATCATCATGAAGTGCCTCTAGTAGGAATTTTAAAAGTCTGCTTTAATACTAATATAGCTACTATAGCTTTCATTTGGATTCTGCATGATATATATTTTCTATCCTTTTCTTTTCAAATATTTTTATTATTTTATTTTACATATGTCTCTAGAAGTATCACATGGTTGGATTTTGTTTTGGATCCAGTAAGATTCTTTATCTTTAATTGGAGCATTTAGTGCATGTATATTTGATATAATTACTGATATAATTGAGTTTAATATGCAATCATACTCAGTGCTTTCTATTTTTACACCCAAGTTATGTTTCTTCTCTTCTTTCTTGCCTCCTTTTCAATTGGTTATTTTATTAGTTCATTCATTCCCCTCCCCATTTGCTTGGAAGATATGTATTCCTTGACCATTATTTCAGTCATGTTCCTAGAGATTACAACATAAAATTCTTAGATTGCAAAGCCTAAATTTTTGTTGTTGTTGTTATTTTCTCCTTTTCTTAATTAATGCCAGGCCTTTACAACACCTTAGGTCTATTTATCCATCCTCTAACTTATCTGCTATTGTTACCATCTATTCCATTTTTATGTTTTAAATCCTACAAGACATTATTATTACTATCAGTCAAATTATATTTACCCACATATTTACCCTTTTAGCATGTTTTAAATGTATCTTTAAAACTTTCATCATTTTAAAATTTTAACTTCATTATTCTATTGAGAAGTCAGTTTACTATCTAATTGTGGATTGTTTTCAGATTACCTTTGTTTTTCTAACTGCTTTTAAGATTTTTCTTTTTGGAATTAGATTTTGGAAATTTTACTCTGAATTGTAATAGGTGTGTGTGGCTTTTGTTGTATTCTAATTTGTGCTAGTAGGGTTCATTGAATATATGGCTTGATGTCCCTCATCAACTTCTGAAAGATCTTATCCATTATATTCCATTATTTCTTATCCAATATGACTTTTGTCTTATTGTCTCTCTCCTTTTCTTTCTGTGCTTCATTAACATGTATGATAGTCCTTCTCACTCTATCCTTTTTGCCTCTTATGCTGTATTTTGTATTTTTCATCCTTTTGTCTCTGTGCTTCCTGCTGGATATATTTTTTTGATGTATCTTCCAATACACTAAGTTTCTCTTCAGTTCTAGCTAATCTGTTGTTATACTTATCTAACAAGGTCTTATTTCACTTATTTTCAGTCCTAGAATTTCTTTTTTATTATTTACAGGCCTCTGCCCAAATTCCCAATCTAGTGTTTTATCTCCTTGAACATAGAAAATATGGTGATTTTAAAGTCTATTACTGATTATATCAATTGGAGAACATATGGGTCTCTTTTTATTATTTCTTGTTTCTGCTGATTTTAATTCATGATGTCTTGCCTCTGTGCCCCCCTTTTTTTTTATTTATTGTGTGGAAAGCACTGTAGTTGCAAAAATTATACATAGAAATTCTGTAAGAGAGAATTTAGGTTTCATTAAGTAAGGACATGTGACAACTGGGTATCTGGATCACTTTAAACTGGTTTCCAGGATTAAAAAATTGAAAGCTGAATTACACTTTTTGTAAAAGTTGATCTTTTTTTTTTTTTTTTTGGTTCATCATCAAAGCTATAGAGGCTCAATATAAAGGGGGATTATGTAGGCTTTGCTTTGAGAGGCCCTAATTCCAATTTCTGCCTGTCAGTTCCACAAGACTTTCAAAATCATTGCATGGCTTCTGCCTGCTCTGGTTTAGCAAAAGTCCTCTGGGTGAAAGTGACCCTAAATATCAGATTACCCCAGCTCCACCTCACCTCTGTCCTCCATTATATCCTGTCTGCTTTTCCTTCACCATCTTGTAAGTTTTCTGAAGCACTTGAGTAAATAAATTTTTTTCTTGTGTATTTAATGAAGTGCAATCTGAATTACCTAAAATCCATTAACTGAAGCAGAATTTATCTCTTATTCTTTTCTTTAAAATATCCTTGAAATGAGCTTGAACACTCATTTCTACTGCAGATATCATTTAACCCATGTATATGTAAAGCTGCTTTGTCTATTTATTTGTAGGACTTACATGGATTAGAAAAAAATTTATATACATATAATTATGGTTTTTAAAAATGAAATCCTTTGGGTAAAACCTGGAAAAGTTTAATTTGAAGGGAAAAGGAATGGATTGAATAAATGTAATTACCTTGTTGGATATCAGCCTTTTCTGTATCCTTTGTGTGAGTCTTGGTGGAAGTCAAAGTCCCTCCCACTCCTCCCAATCAAAGGCAAAAAGGAAGCTCCAGTCTCTCTGTTCTAGTTTGCTAATGCTGCCAGAATGCAGAACACCAGAGATGGATTGGCTTTTATAAAAGGGGGTTTATTTGGTTACACAGTTACACTCTTAAGGCCATAAAGTGTCCAAGGTAACACATCAGCAATCAGGTACCTTCACTGGAGGATGGCCAGTGGTGTCCAGAAAACCTCTGTTAGCTGGGAAGGCATGTGGCTGGTGTCTCCTCCAAAGTTCTGATTTCAAAATGGCTTTCTCCCAGGACGTTCCTCTCTAGGCTTCAGCTCCTCCAAAATGTCACTCTTAGTTGCACTTGGGGTATTTGTCCTCTCTTAGCTTCTCTGGAGCAAAAGTCTGCTTTCAACGGCCGTCTTCAACTGTCTCTCATTTGCAGCTTCTGTACTTTCTTCAAAGTGTCCCTCTTGGCTGTAACTCCTCTTCAAAACAACACTCACAGCTGCACTGAGTTCCCTCTGCCCCTCAGCTCATTTATAGGGCTCTACTGATCAAGGCCCACCCTGAATGGGTGGGGCCACGCCTCCCTGGAAATATCTCATCAGAGTTATCACCTACAGGTGGGTGGGGCACATTTCCATGCAAATCTAATCAGCACCGAAACGTCTGCCCCACAAGACTGCATCAAAGGATATGGCTTTTTCTGGGGGATATAATACATTCAAACTGGCACACCCTCCTTACCTATAGGGAGCCTGTGGAGCGAGTTCCTATATGGTGCATCATGGGAACATAGGCTGAGGCACAATAGAAACTCTCAACAAATGACCACTTTATTACTTATCCAGCACTAGTGTCCAAAGAGCAAGGGAAGAGGTCCCATTGTGACTGGACCCCAGACATGCATACTGACTGGGTCAGGGTTGGTGGATGGTGGCTCTGTATGCTTTGCTTTGTGTCAGAGAGGAAGGATGCCTTTGTTGCCTGAGACTTAGATAGTCATACACTCCAGGGGGAAGAGACCCTGCCACAGAGCAAAAAGCATGCATCAAGCAACCTTTGTGCAGTTTCCACCATGATAAGCAGCTGGGGCTGCTTGTTGGCAGTTTTGTGCTCAAGGTACATTCAGGCTGTTCCACTAAACCTAATGTCTCGGGGGCTGCAAAATGGAAACATATTAAAACATCTGCACATGAAGAAAAGGAAGAGGGGCAGGTGAGAGTTTGGAGATGGCTGCTGAGCATGTCCATGGCTTCCTCAGAAGAGCCAGGGCAAAAGTGAACAAAGGTCAGGTGTTCAGACTCTCCTTCTCATGGCTTGACTCTTAGGAGAATGATAATGAGACTGAGAATAAATAAGAAATTTCTAATAGTGTAGACTGCTGAGTTGAGAGTCTGATAATAAAAGACACATGTGGTGTTGAGCTTCAGTGTCTGCATGAACATCCAGCAGTATAGTGTACAGGGGTCCAATCCACAATATTATCCTGGTTTGGCTGATTGACTTCCAAGTTCTCTTTTCCTTGCATATTTGTAGAGCCTGGCTATTCAGTTTTCTGCTTGATATTCTTCCAATAAATTGCTCTTCTCTTTAAATTAGCCAGCATTAATTTCTGTTGCTTGGAAATTGGTTAAGTGGAGATCAATTAATAAAATTTCTACTGAAGAGTGTAAAATAACAGTGTTTCTTATAATGAGTATACATAATTTGCTAAGATGTATGTGCTCTAAATTACATGTACATATTTCAACAATAATTCTGATTCAAAAGAAACAGATACTACTGCAAAAATTATGCATATTTTTAAAAGATTCTTATTTATGGGTTTTAACAAATTAAAATTGAGTTAGAAGATACAAAATCAATCATTGAAATAATTTCCTCAGTGATGTGGCATGTTAACAATTGAAGGTATAGATCTGAGAAGCTGTTAAGAGACATTAAGTTCCATTTCTTTAAGTTTATTGCAAAATTCAGTTTTATGTGTCACTGTATTAAATTCAAACTTCGGAATTTGACGTTTAACTGATTTCAATTTTCTGAGGAAGGGCTAGGATGCTACTCTATACTCTAAACTGAGATGATTAGACAGAAAAGCACCAGGGATGACTGACTTAAATTAAGAGACTGAAAAGGGAGGTTTTGTTTAATAGAAAATCAAGGTGCGCAATGGATGGGAATAGCATTATCAGGCATTGTTCACGCAAACAACTGCTGTGATGGTCCAAGAGAGGGTCGGGAGACAATGATACTAATGGGAATCCAGAGCAGCCATTAATATTTAGGAGTATGGTGTCTATGTAGGAGATGTCAACCAACAGGATGGGAATGGGATTCAATGTGAAAGAAAGGAAACCTTGGTGGGAAGAAGGGAGACAACCAGAAAGAAACGGCACGACCATAATCGTAGGAATATAATGTTATCTACCTTCACAATTTCCCAGCCCTAGGAAGAGACTGGGCCATCAGGCAGGTTCACAGAAGGTTTCTGAAACGAGGACAAAAAATTAAAAAAGAAATTCCAAACATATGATTTGAGGCACTTGGGGGAAAGGAAGAGACATGTAAGGTGAGGATCCTGGATCTCAGCCTCCATTGTCAGAATAGAATACCACAGTGCCCTGTCCATGAGAAAAATACAGGGCCCTGGTGGTCCACACCATCTGCCTCCCAGGCAGTCCTCCAAGAATGACTTTAATCTATGGAGATCTCTGCCCTTGAGCCAAGGATCAGAATAGAAGATCCCCTACTCCCGAATCTCTCTCTCTCTTTTTACTGATGTTGTTTCTGTGTGAAAAGAGATAGTAGAGAAGAAGCAATCTATCTTTGAAAAAAGCCACCACCTGTGCCTTTCTTCTTGGTCCCTAAGAAATCTTGTCACAAATCTGATTAAAACAAAGAAAAATAGTATAATAACTTCAGTGGAGGTTTTTAATACAAACCAATCACACGAAAGTAAGACACTGGATATCTTGTAAGCACTCAATAAGTGGTAAATATTTTTAATGAGTAAACTGGATGGGACTTTCTCCTCCTACAACCCGTCTTAAGGCATCCCAATTAGTCTGCATCTAACACTCTAACCATCTCAGGTGATAAGACTGACAAGATTAGAGGAGAATTATCTACATAAATCCCTGAGAAACAACAGAAATTAATGCAGAACCCATTATCAGAAAGCATAGTATAGCTGGTACACAACTCTGATCATTGCAAATGAGGTTTCAACTAGACCCCAGAGCACTTTAACTTCTTTGGACGTGTTTTCCAAATCAGAAAATCTTTCTCTTAAAAGCTTCTCTGAAAATTAACATGGATCTTGACCAAAGATGATTGGTCTCTTCCCAAGGAAGTATTATCCTTATTAGGTTATGCTAAGTAGCCTGGTATGAGCTACACTATTTTAACATGTTTTCCATACAAAAATTCTCTGAAAGTCATCAAATATTGTTTTAACCAATTCTTGCAGGTGAACATACAAACTGAGTATAACATGGACAAAAGGACGTAATTACTTTTGGGAATAACAACATGATTTTCTTTTATGGAAAGAAAAGTCACTGTGGCAACTAGGGATGGCTTGAATTCTAAATTTCTCTGGTTGACATCCTCTTAATTCCCAATGAGATCACAGGAGCAAATATTAAATCTGTACAGTTAATCAGGTGACTTGAAGTCTTATTTCTGAAGATTATTTTTCATCATAAAATGTCTTATAAAAATATTTTTGGAAAATAAAGAAACTTGGAAAGGCAACTGCAATTCCACTATCCCATTAAGTTTGATCATAAAACATTTATAATATTATATCCTTCCTAAATGCTTGTGGCAGACATTATTGTGAGATTTCATATATTATAACTCTTTAAAAGTTCGTTACATAATATTATATATATTGTTACCTACATTTTACAAATGAAAGAAAGATTGGTCATGCAACTTGCCCAAGGTCTTTCAAGACTCAGTGTGAACTCTTTCTGTCCTCCTAATATCTATGCCACATTATAAGCATTTTGAATGGCTGTTCAATATTCCATAGACTGACTATGCCATCCTCTTTGTTTTTGGAAATTTAGTTTGTTTGCAAACTCTGTCTATTGATTTAATGAGCTTTCATATTTGGAAATATGACCTGAGATTAGATTTCCAAGAGTGGAATTACTAAATCAAAAGATTTGAATATTTTCTTTTGACATTGAGAATTTTAAAAATTTTAAGTAATTAAATCTATCAGTCTTTTCCATCATGATTACTCCAATTATTGCTTCATTGCTTATAAAGAATAAATTTTGCATGTTATAGAGTACAGGACTTTCAGAGGCATAAGAATGAATGTTGTCACTGTACCATATGTTGATAAATCCATCATTGCATTTATGATTACGTATTTAGGAATGTAACATTATCTGTAGAGAAGAATCCCAAAAAGACCTTTGGTCATTATCTATGTAGAAGTTACATAGACAATGTATTGAATAATGATGAAACTTTTTGACTCCTGAGGTAACTACAAATTCTCCTTCGTCAATATGCATATTGACCTGTTCTGAATGTGACACTGTTCTCAATGCTCTTTGGCATTTGGAGATTAAGCATAGCTCTCATAGGAGATATGTCAATGGTAAAAGTTAATAAAACTTTTTTTGTTTCAATTGGAATTATTTGCTTTCATGTAACAGAAAGGAAAACAAAAAGAACTTGATTGGAAGGGTAGTGGGTAGCTCATAGTCTTAAAGGAAATAGAAACCAATCCAGACTGGATCTTGAAAAGAATTAGATAAGCATTGGAGTTCCTAGTCGAGACCTCTTGGACAGTTTCTTTTGAATTCTAGTGATGGAATAAATTTTGTATTTTGTAATTTCATTGGAGAGTCAGATTCTTGGGAAAGAGAGTTTGATTGTCTTATCCCTTAAGTGAGGCTGGGAGAGGGAGTTGGTGAAGGTGGAACTTGATACTACAAGGATTTAAAGAAAGTGGAGCAAGCATGAGCAACAGATATAAAATTTAATAGTATTATCAGACAGTGGTAGCAGAAGCGCCGAAGTTAATTTCTTAATAGAGAGAAAGTATTTTCGTATAGGCAAATCCGTGATATGAAAGGTCTTGATCTCTGGGTGCAAACAATCTATGAACATTACAAAATTAAGAAGTAACCCCTTTCTGCCCCCCCACCCACCCACCCAAAGGCCATCACTGACACTTATTTTGCAGCAGAGCTACAGAGAAGATGAGAATCCACTCCTGAGAAGTTATCATTAGAAACCAGCCCTCAAAGGCATTTGAAACCTATAGCCACACACACAGGTGATCCCCACCGAATTCAAGATGTGAATTTTGCTTAAGTGGCCCTGATTGGTAGTAACCCTGGGTGCTCAGAAAAGAGAAGAAAATCTTCTATGGGAATAAATCTTCATCCAAGTCCTCAAAGAATCTTTACAATGATTTTCCAATAAAAGTAACCACATATAAAACAGGAAGTTTTACACACACACACACACACACACACAGAGTAATTGAATTTAAAACCTCAATGGATAAGTTGAATAGTAGCCTAAACATAGAGAGAAAGTTGATGGAATGGAAGATAAATTAGAAGAAATGATCCATAATTCAGTAGAGAGACAAAAGGAGAAAGGCATGAGAGAGAGGTTAAAAGGCATGGAGGATTGAGAAAAAGTCTAACATAGAGCTAATTAGATTTACAGAAGTATAAGAGGAATGAAATAGAGGAAATGAAGAGATAATCAATGAGAATTTTCCATAAATGATGAGGATTCAAGAAGTTCAACAAATCCCAGAATAAGTAAAAAAGAAATACACACCCAGATACAGCACAGTGATAACGCAAAACACCAAAGACAGAGCCACGTTAAAAGAGAAAAAAGACAGACTTTGAAAACAGTGACTTCTCAACAGCATCAGTGGAAGCCGTGAGAGTAGTAAATCTTATCTTCAATATGATAAAAGAAAATAAGTGCCAACAGAAATCTATTCCAAATGAGGGCAAAATAAATATATTTCCTGAGGAAAAAAAAAAATAGGAGCATATACCACTACTAATCCTCACTACAAGAAATTCTAAAGAATATTTTTTAGGAAAAATAATTGCAGAGAAAAGTCCTGGGAGGCGAGAAGAAACAAAGACTAATAGGTAGGTAAAAATGTAAATACAAGCATGATGACTTTATAAATGATGTTTATTAAATATTCAATAATACCCAAGTATTCAACAAGTACTTATCACATGCTAAATAATGTTTTAAATAAGTTTCATATATTAACCCATATCATCCTCACAACTCTATGAGGTAGGTGCTATTTTTGTCATCCCCATTTTAGAGAAGAGGCACAGTTGAAGTTAAGCACCTTGTCCAGGGCCACAGCTGATAATTGATGTAGTCTGGACTTGAACCCTGTAAGTGTGGGTCTGTGTTCTTAATTGCGATGAAATACCAGCTCTCTAAATAAAGGATATCAGCCTAGTCAAGCTTAGCAGACATTAAAATTTTATTTAGAATATATGAAGCAATTCCTTCCCCTCATAGTTAGTACTTACAAAAATGACTGTATTGATTTAATGGACTCTTTCTAAAATTAGATTTGAAAGATATTGGATTGCACGAGACTGTGTGTGATAGCTACACTTGGCTCTGACGGCCGTACAAATTGACACAAGGGTTGGATCCAGCAACCAGAGCAGTGGCCAGAGGCCAAGGCAAAAATCACACCTAAAAAAATAAAAAGGGTCCTATTAGAGAAATAACTCTAAGAAGTAAATCAAGGTCCAGAAATAACAAAGATAGACGTGAGGATGCACTTAGGCAGAGTGTTAAGAAAGTTAGTTGAAAGAGTCTGGGTTGCTCACAGCTTCCTCTATTGAATGCTGGAGACATGGCAGCAGCCTTGTTTAGCAAGAGTGGATGTCCAGGGATGGGGTGAACTAGCTCAGCTTCTTGGATTTGATAACTCTTCTTTTCAGGGTAAGTGTATTGGACCAACTGATTTTAAAGATGCATCCAATACCCCCCTACGTGGGATCAGACACCCAGGGGAGTGAATCTCCCTGGCAACGTGGAATATGACTCCCGGGGAGGAATCTAGACCCGGCATCGTGGGACGGAGAACATCTTGACCAAAAGAGGAATGTGAATGGAAATGAAATAAGTTTCAGTGGCAGAGAGATTCCAAAAGGAGCCAAGAGGTCACTCTGGTGGGCACTTTTTTTTTTTTTTTGAAACATTCCGTTTTCTTCAGGTGTATTTATTCTCTTTCCTGTGAATATACATCAATTATTTCCTTCACCTGTATAAATTAGAAAACTGCTGAACCATCTTTAAAAACTATTCCCCAAATTCTGTTTTATTCAGAGATTCTTCCTGCTGATATTGACTTTATGAGCTTGAGGTGAGATAGGCCGATAATTATTTTGCCCGCACTGCGGTTATTTTTTTTTTTTTTTAATGCAATTTTATTGAGATATATTCACATAACATACAATCCTTCAAAGTGTACCATCAATTGTTCACAGTATCATCATATAGTTGTACATTCATCACCACAGTCAATCTTTGAACATTTTCATTACTCAAAAAGATAAAATAAAAATTAAAATAAAAAAGAACATCCAAAACATTCCATTCCCCCGCTTCCCCCAATACTGATTTACTTTTTTAAAATTAAATTCAGTTTTAATGAGATATATTCACATACCATACAATCATCTATGGTGTACAATCAGTTGTTGTTCACAGTACCATCACATAGTTACAACTTAATCACTCCAATCTACTTTTTTTTTTTTTAATCTTCATTTTATTGAGATATATTCACATACCATGCAGTCATACAAAACAAATCGTACTTTCGATTGTTTACAGTACCATTACATAGTGGTACATTCATCACCCAAATCAATCCCTGACACCTTCATTAGCACACACACAAAAATAACAAGAATAATAATTAGAGTGAAAAAGAGCAATTGAAGTAAAAAAGAACACTGGGTACCTTTGTCTGTTTGTTTCCTTCCCCTATTTTTCTACTCATCCATCCATAAACTAGACAAAGTGGAGTGTGGTCCTTATGGCTTTCCCAATCCCATTGTCACCCCTCATAAGCTACATTTTTATACAACTGTCTTCGAGATTCATGGGTTCTGGGTTGTAGTTTGATAGTTTCAGGTATCCACCACCAGCTACCCCAATTCTTTAGAACCTAAAAAGGGTTGTCTAAAGTGTGCATAAGAATGCCCACCAGAGTGACCTCTTGGATCCTTTTGGAATCTCTCTGCCACTGAAGCTTATTTCATTTCCTTTCACATCCCCCTTTTGGTCAAGAAGATGTTCTCCGTCCCACGATGCCAGGTCTACATTCCTCCCCGGGAGTCATATTCCACGTTGCCAGGGAGATTCACTCCCCTGGGTGTCTGATCCCACGTAGGGGGGAGGGCAGTGATTTCACCTTTCAAGTTGGCTTAGCTAGAGAGACAGGGCCACATCTGAGCAACAAAGAGGCATTCGGGAGGAGGCTCTTAGGCACAACCATAGGGAGGCCTAGCCTCTCCTTTGCAGCAACCGTCTTCCCAAGGGTAAAACCTGTGGTAGAGGGCTCAACCCATCAAACCACCAGTCCCCTATGTCTGTGGTCATGTTAGCAACCATTGAGGTGGGGTAGGCCAATACCCCTGCATTCTCCACAGGCTCCTCAAGGGGGCACTACATCTTTTTTTTTTCCTTGTTTTTCTGTTTTTTTTTTTTTTTTTTTAACTTTCCCTTCTTTTTTAAATCAACTGTATGGAAAAAAAGTTAAAAAGAAAACAAACATACAATAAAAGAACATTTCAAAGGGACCATAACAAGGGAGTAAGAAAAAGACAACTAACCTAAGATAACTGCTTAACTTCCAACATGTTCCTACTTTACCCCAAGAAAGTTACCTAATATAGCAACATTTCTGTGAACTTGCTCCTACTATATCCATCAGAAATTAACAGACCATAGTCATTCCTGGGCATCCCCAGAACGTTAAATAGCTTATCTGTTCTTCTTGGATTATTTTTCCGCTTTCCTTAATTGCTCTCTATCGCTAGTTCCCCTACATTCTACATTATAAACCATTTGTTTTACATTTTTCAAAGTTCACATTAGTGGTAGCATATAATATTTCTCTTTTTGTGCCTGGCTTATTTCACTCAGCATTATGTCTTCAAGGTTCATCCATGTTGTCATATGTTTCACAAGATCGTTCCTTCTTACTGCCGTGTAGTATTCCATCGTGTGTATATACCACATTTTATTTATCCACTCATCTGTTGAAGGACATTTGGGTTGTTTCCATCTCTTGGCAATTGTGAATAATGCTGCTATGAACATTGGCGTGCAGATATCTGTTCGTGTCACTGCTTTCCGATCTTCCGGGTATATACCGATAAGTACAATCGCTGGATCGAATGGTAACTCTATATCTAGTTTTCTAAGGAACTGCCAGACTGACTTCCAGAGTGGCTCAACCATTATACAGTCCCACCAACAATGAATAAGAGTTCCAATTTCTCCAAATCCCCTCCAGCATTTTTAGTTTCCTGTTTGTTTAATGGCAGCCATTCTAACCAGTGTTAGATGGTATCTCATTGTGGTCTTAATTTGCATCTCTCTAATAGCTAGTGAAGTTGAACATTTTTTCATGTGTTTCTTGGCCATTTGTATTTCCTCTTCAGAGAACTGTCTTTTCATATCTTTTGCCCATTTTATAATTGGGCCGACTGTACTATTGTCATTGAGTTGTAGGATTTCTTTATATATGCAAGATATCAGTCTTTTGTCAGATACATGGTTTCCAAAATTTTTTTCCCATTGAGTTGGCTGCCTCTTTACCTTTTTGAGAAATTCCTTTCAGGTGCAGAAACTTCTAAGCTTGAGGAGTTCCCATTTATCTATTTTCTCTTTTGTTGCTTGTGCTTTGGGTGTAAAGTCTAGGAAGTGGCCGCCTAATACAAGGTCTTGAAGATGTTTTCCTACATTATCTTCTAGGAGTTTTATGGTACTTTCTTTTATATTGAGATCTTTGGTCCATTTTGAGTTAATTTTTGTGTTGGGGGTGAGGTAGGGGTCCTCTTTCATTCTTTTGGATATGGATATCCAACTCTCCCAGCCCCATTTGTTGAAAAGACCATTATGACCCAGTTCAGTGATTTTGGGGGCCTTACCAAAGATCAGTCGGCCATAGATCTGAGGGTCTATCTCTGAATTCTCAATTCAATTCCATTGATCTATATGTCTATCTTTGTGCCAGTACCATGCTGTTTTGGCAACTGTGGCTTTATAATAAGCTTCAAAGTCAGGGAGTGTAAGTCCTCCCACTTCGTTTTTCTTTTTTAGAGTGTCTTTAGCAATTCGAGGCATCTTCCCTTTCCAAATAAATTTGATAACTAGCTTTTCCAAGTCTGCAAAGTAGGTTGTTGGAATTTTGATTGGGATTGCATTGAATCTGTAGATGAGTTTGGGTAGAATTGACATCTTAATGACATTTAGTCTTCCTATCCATGAACATGGAATATTTTTCCATCTTTTAAGGTCCCCTTCTATTTCTTTTAGTAGAGTTATGTAGTTTTCTTTGTATAGGTCTTTTACATCTTTGGTTAAGTTTATTCCTAGGTACTTGATTTTTTTAGTTGCTATTGAAAATGGTATCTTTTTCTTGAGTGTCTCTTCAGTTTGTTCATTTCTAGCATATAGAAACATTACTGACTTATGTGCATTAACCTTGTATCCCGCTACTTTGCTAAATTTGTTTATTAGGTCTAGTAGCTGTATCGTCGATTTCTCAGGGTTTTCCAGATATAAGATCATATCATCTGCAAACAATAACAGTTTTACTTCTTCTTTTCCAATTTGGATGCCTTTTATTTCTTTGTCTTGCCGGATTGCCCTGGCTAGCACTTCCAGCACAATGTTGAATAACAGTGGTGACAGCAGGCATCCTTGTCTTGTTCCTGATCTTAGAGGGAAGGCTTTCAGTCTCTCACCATTGAGTACTATGCTGGCTGTGGGTTTTTCATATATGCGCTTTATCATGTTGAGGAAGTTTCCTTCAATTCCTACCTTTTGAAGTGTTTTTATCAAAAAGGGATGTTGGATTTTGTCAAATGCTTTTTCAGCATCTATTGAGATGATCATTTGATTTTTCCCTTTTGACTTGTTAATGTGTTGTAATACATTGATTGATTTTCTTATGTTGAACCATCCTTGCATGCCTGGAATGAACCCCACTTGGTCATGGTGTATGATATTTTTAATGTGTCTTTGGATTCGATTTGCAAGTATTTTATTGAGGATTTTTGCATCTATATTCATTAGGGAGATTGGCCGGTAGTTTTCCTTTTTTGTAGCATCTTTGCCTGGTTTTGGTATTAGATTGATGTTAGCTTCATAAAATGAGTTAGGTAGTGTTCCATTTTCTTCAATGTTTTGAAAGAGTTTGAGTAAGATTGGTGTCAGTTCTTTCTGGAAAGTTTGGTAGAATTCCCCTGTGAAGCCATCTGGTCCTGGGCATTTATTTGTGGGAAGATTTTTGATGACTGATTGGATCTCTTTGCTTGTGATGGGTTGGTTGAGGTCTTCTATTTCTTCTCTGGTCAGTCTAAGCTGTTCATATGTTTCCAGGAAATTGTCCATTTCTTCTACATTATCCAGTTTGTTGCCATACAGTTGTTCATAGTATCCTCTTATAATTTTTTTAATTTCTTCAGGATCTGCAGTTATGTCACCTTTTTCATTCATTATTTTGTTTATATGGGCCTTCTCTCTTTTTGATTTTGTCAGTCTAGCTAGGGGCTTGTCAATCTTGTTGATCGTCTCAAAGAACCAACTTTTGGTGATATTTATCCTCTCTATTGTTTTTTGTTCTCTATGTCATTTATTTCTGCTTTAATCCTTGTTATTTCTTTTCTTGTACTTGGTTTGGGATTGGTTTGTTGTTCATTTTCTAGCTTCTTTAGTTGATCCATTAGTTCTTTGATTTTGGCTCTTTCTTCCTTTTTAATATATGCGTTTAGTGCTATAAATTTCCCCCTTAGCACTGCTTTTGCTGCATCCCATAAGTTTTGGTATGTTGTGTTCTCATTTTCATTCGTCTCTATATATTTAGCAATTTCTCTTGCTATTTCTTCGTTAACTCACTGATTGTTTAGGAGTGTGTTGTTTAACCTCCAGGTATTTGTGAATTTTCTAAGTCTCTGATGGTTATTGACTTCTAATTGTATTCCATTGTGGTCAGAGAATGTGCTTTGAATAATTTCAATCTTTTTAAATTTATTGAGGCTTGTTTTATGTCCCAGTATATGATCTATTCTGGAGAAAGTTCCGTGAGCACTAGAAAAGTATGTGTATCCTGCTGATTTGGGATGTAATGTCCTGTATATGTCTGTTAAATCCAATTCATTTATCAGATTGTTTAGTTTTCAATTTCCTTATTGGTCTTCTGTCTGGTTGATCTATCTATAGGAGAGAGTGATGTGTTGAAGTCTCCCACAATTATTGTGGAAACATCAATTGCTTCCTTTAGTTTTGCCAGTGTTTCTCTCATGTATTTTGTGGCACCTTGATTGGGTGCATAGACATTTACGATTGTTATTTCTTCTTGCTGAATTGCCCCTTTTATTAGTATGTAGTGGCCTTCTTTGTCTCTCAAAACATCCCTGCATTTGAAGTCTATTTTATCTGAGATTAATATTGCTACACCTGCTTTCTTTTGGCTGTATCTTGCATGAAATACTTTTTTCCATCCTTTCACTTTCAGTTTCTTTGTGTCCCTGTGTCTAAGATGAGTCTCTTGTATGCAACATATTGATGGTTCATTTTTTTTGATCCATTCTGCGAATCTATATCTTTTAATTGGGGAGTTTAATCCATTTACATTCAACGTTATAACCGTGAAGGCATTTCTTGAATCAGCCATCTTATCCTTTGGTTTATGTTTGTCATATTTTTCCCCTCTGTCTATTAATATCCTTTATTGTACCCATACCGAATCTCTTTAGTACTGAACCTTTCTCCAAGTGTCTCTGTCCTTTCTTTGTTTCTCTGTCTGTAGGGCTCCCTTGAGTATCTCCAGTAGGGCAGGTCTCTTGTTAGCAAATTCTCTCAGCATTTGTTTGTCTGTGAAAAATTTAAGCTCTCCCTCAAATTTGGAGGAGAGCTTTGCTGGATAAAGTATTCTTGGCTGGAAATTTTTCTCACTCAGAATTTTAAATATATCGTGCCACTGCCTTCTCGCCTCCATGGTGGCTGCTGAGTAGTCACTACTTAGTCTTATGCTGTTTCCTTTGTATGTGGTGAATTGCTTTTCTCTTGCTGCTTTCAGAACTTGTTCCTTCTCTTCTGTGTTTGATAGTGTGATCAGTATATGTCTCGGAGTGGGTTTATTTGGATTTATTCTATTTGGAGTTCGCTGAGCATTTATGATTTGTGTATTTATGTTGTTTAGAAGATTTGGGAAGTTTTCCCCAACAATTTCTTTGAATACTCTTCCTAGACCTTTACCCTTTTCTTCCCCTTCTGGGACACCAATGAGTCTTATATTTGGACGTTTCATATTATCTATCATATCCCTGAGGTCCATTTCGATTTTTTCAATTTTTTTCCCCATTCTTTCTTTTATGCTTTCATTTTCCATTCTGTCATCTTCCAGGTCACTGATTCGTTGTTCAACTTCCTCTAGTCTTGTACTATGAGTGTCCAGAATCTTTTTAATTTGGTCAACAGTTTCTTTAATTTCCATAAGATCATCCATTTTTTTATTTAGTCTTGCAATGTCTTCTTTATGCTCTTCTAGGGTCTTCTTGATTTCCTTTACCTCCCGTACTATGGTCTCATTGTTCATCTTTAGTTCTTTGTGTAGCTGCTCTAGGTGCTGTGTCTCTTCTGGTCTTTTGATTTGGGTGCTTGAGCTTGGGTTATCCATATCGTCTGGTTTTTTCATATGCTTTATAATTTTCTGTTGTTTTCGGCCTTGTGGCATTTGCTGAACTTGATAGGGTTCTTTTAGGATTTGTAGACCAATTGAAGTCCTTATCTCTAATTTATCAGATCTACAGCTTCGTGGAGTACACTTTCTCTAACTAACCAGCAGGTGGCGTCCACGAGCCACCTGTTCTCCACAAGCCAGTTCTCTCCTGCTTAGCCTTTTTGGTGAGTGGGGGAGTGAGTCTTGTGGGGCCCAATTGGTGTACCAAGCTTGCATGTGTAGTTGGTGTTGCCTGCCCTGTATATGGGGCGTGTTTCTGGGCAGTCAGGGAGGGGGGGGGGTGGCTCTAACAATCAAATCTCCCTGGTGATCCTAGAGTTTTAAAGCTGTTGCAATAGTCTAATCCTTCAGTTCAGTCGTGCCACAGTTTGTCTCTGCCACTGACCCACAAGCCCTTGGTATTGGCGTATGGCTCCTGAGACTTGCAAGTGGGCCCCTCTTCCAGGCCGTGCACCTCCTGGTCCTCTGTTGAGGGATGACTGTGCTATGTCACAGGTGAGTGCCGTCCCCCCAGGGCAGTTCTGGGCTGCTGGGCTGTGTAGGGAGGCTCCCAGTCTGCTGAAATGATGGCTGAATGGGGCTTTGTTAATTCACACTGCTCTACCTTCCCAACTCTGGGACAATCAGCTGAGGTTGCCGGGAAGGCTAATGTCCACGCCCAGTTTTGTGGTGTGTGCCTGTTATTTGAAGCACTTCCGTCACACTGGGTTGTCTGGGGCAGTTCTGGGCTATGGGGCTGGCGATGGGCAGGAGTGTTTCCTGTCCACCAGGATGATGGCTGTGAGCGGACACCCCCCTTTTCTTGGGAAGTTGTGGTGTTTTGTGAATTTTCTCAGCCACTGGATTATTGCGTTTTGTCTCAGAGCTCTCCTAGTTCTGCTCTTGACTTGACCTGCCCAAATTGCAAGTCTTTGAAGCTTTCTGTATTGGGCTTCTTAGAGTAATTGTTTTAGAAAAAGGAAAAAGGATTAAAAAAAAAAAAAAAAAAAAGGGCCCTCCTCAGAGATCTAATGGATTATTGAAATGCTAAGAGACAAAGCAACCAGGGCCATTAAGGAAAGGTCCACAGGGCAGAGAGATCAGCTTTTCTTGGGGATTTGCATATGCGCCTCAGGGCCTGAGCTCGGGCCTGAGCTCTGCCCTTCCCCTTTCTATGTTCACCAGAACTCCAAAAATCCTCCGCTTTTATTTTGGAGTTTTTCGTGTTGTTTTTTTTCTATGCCTGTCTCCTCTCTGCTGGGCTGGCTGCTCTCAGATTCTCTGGTGTCTCGTCTCAGTCTATCTATGGTTGGAGTTTGGATCAGCAGAATGAGTTTCCCATAAGGGCTGCCACTGCAGTTCTCCCTTCTCCTTCCCGGAGCTGACAGCCCCTCCTCCCACAGGACTGAGCCTGGCAGGGAGGGGCGTGGGTCCCCTGGCCGCAAAAACTTACAAATTTCGCTGATCTTAGCAGTTCCACGTTTTCATGAGTGTTGTATGAAGTATGCCCAAAGTCAGATTGCTCTGTGGTGTCCAGTCCACGCAGTTCCTGGCTCTCTACCTACTTTCCTGGAGGAGTAACTAAAACATACAGCTCACCAGTCTGCCATCTTCTGGTGGGCACTTTTATGCACAATATAGACAACCCTTTTTAGGTTCTAGTAAATTGGAGTAGCTAGCAGTAAATACCTGAAACTATCAAACTACAACCCAGAACCCATGAATTGTATAAAAATGTAGCTTATGAGGGGTGACAATGTGATTGGGAAAGCCATATGGACCACACTCCCCTTTGTCTAGTTTATGGATGAATGAGTAGAAAAATGGGGGAAGGAAAACAAACAAACAAACAAACAAAGGCACTCAGTGTTCTTTTTTATTTCAATTGCTCTTTTTCACTTTAATTTTTATTATTGTTATTTTTGTGTATGTGGTAATGAAGGTGTCAGGGATTGATTTTGGTGATAAATGCACAACTCTGTAATGTTACTGTGAACAATTAAATGTACTCTTTGTTTTGTATGACTGCATGGTATGTGAATATATCTCAACAAAATGAATTTAAAAAAAAAGACACATTCAACTTAACATACACTTTGTTGCAGACTGAATAGACAGAAATGCTCCAACTGCTGGTCATGCTGGGAAATGGGGTGTATATGAAGGTACCAAGTCAGAGTGATTTGTTTGTTTGCTTCATTAGGTTCTGTGAATAGTACAACATTAAGCCTATGTTACATTTGAAATAAGTAGACTATGAGGAGACTTAACTTGGTATGTAGGTGTGCTGGTTTGTGTATATTGTGTCCCCCAGAAAAAGCCATATTCTTTAATGCAGTCTTGTGTGGGCAGACGTATTGATGTTGATTAGATTGTAATTCTTTGAGTGTTTCCATGGAGATGTGACCCACCCAACTGTAGGTGATAACTCTGATTGGATAATTTCCATGGATGTGTGGCCCCACCCATTCAGCATGAGCCTTGATTAATTTATTGGAGCCCTATGTAAGCTCAGACAGAAGGAGCAAGCTTGCGACAGCCAAGAGGGACACTTTGAAGAACGCACAGTTGCTGAGAGAAGCTTCAGCTTACAGAGACATTTTGCAGGTGGCCTTTGAAAGCAGACTTTTGCTCCAGAGAAGCTTAGAGAGGACAAACACCCCAAGAGCAACTAAGAGTGACATTTTTGAGGAGCTGCAGCCTAGAGAGGAATGTCCTGGGAGAAAGCTATTTTGAAACCAGAACTTTGGAGTAGATGCCAGCCACGTGCCTTCCCAGATAACAGAGGTTTTCTGGAGGCCATTGCCCATCCTCCAGTGAAAGTACCCTTGGTTAATGGACACTTTATGGCCTTAAGATTGTAACTGTGTAACCAAATAAACGCCTTTATAAAAGTGAGTCCTTTTCTGGTATTTTGCATCCCAGCAGCATTAGCAAACTGGAACAGTAGAGTACAGGGTCTCAGCAGAAAGGGGACTCAGAATTTCCCTTGGGCTGAGAAATGTGGCATTATTTGTGGCATGGCTCATAAGAATCTTCCTGCTAATTATATTTGGAAGAGTTAAGTATTACAGACCAGGAATTGGAAAGGGATGGGAAGACTAAAAATATTCTCCACAAATTTGGATTTTTGCCTTAAATCCAAGAAAAAAGTGTCCAGTCCATCTGGAAGACTGATTCTAGATAGGTGAAAATTAAGATTGCATCTCCCAAAAGTAGACGGTCTGTGGTTGGGAAAGAAGACAAGCTACACCTGTATTTTTGGTCCTAAATATAATAATCTTGGGATTGGCAATCCTACAATTTGGAAAAGTAATTGCAAGGACGATGTTTGCATTTTCTCTAATCATTTTCCTTTTTGTTCCTATTTAGCATATGTTAAATTCCTCATGAAATTACAGTGTCTCAGCAGTACAAAAGAAAAACAAGGGCGATGTCTTTGGCTTTGTTTGCCACAGTTGGTTCCACAATTAAAGGGAAGCAGCATAATTCTAGGGATGAAGTAGGATGGTGTATGTGATACTAAAATGAAAAGTATAAAAACAAAATAAAACTAAGAGTGCAGAAGTCAGGACCTCCTTTTTTAAGATCTTTGTCACCATACCCACCCCCCTCTCTCCACCAGCATATGCGGGGCTGATGTGCAGTCACCTGATGTTCCTCAAGGGCATCCGGAGCGCGATATGACAAGTTGGGCTCAGTCTAGACTCCTTTGGCAGAAGCAGAGTCTCGATCACTCACTCGATCACAGGTGTAGTCACTTCCTGGCTCTGCCAGTTGACCCTCCTCACCTCTGCCATCCATGGCACTCCTGTTGCCACTAATACTTTCTTCTCAGAAATGCTGATTCTCCCCTTGGGCTGCAATTATGGTGATAGTTAGGAAGGTGAATATTGAAGAAATGTTTTGTAGATAAAATTGATAGAACGTATGGGATGTCCTAGAGAAAAGGATTCTGCGTGACTCCCAGGTTTCTGGTGTGGTTAACGGGGTGAGTGGCAGCGATGTAACTGAGACTGGAGTATTAGAAGGAGGAAAGATTGTTAGATTTAGGAGTGATGGGATGAGTTCTGGAAACAATAAAAATAAATGCTCCCTTTAATTGAGCATCAGCTTCATTTCAGGCAATATTCTCAATGTTTTACGTTGATTGGTTCTACTTCTCGTTAAGATAAGTGCATTTTGAGTCTGATACAATTTCTGGGACATCCTAGTGACTATATCCAGCAGGTAGTTGGATTTTAAGGTCTAATATTTAGAAAAAGGGTCAGAGCTAGAGATATAGAATTGTAAAAGATGATTGTTAAAATGATGAAAGTAGATTCAACACCAAATTGTACATGTCAAATAAAGAAAGTAGTCAGCCAAGAACAGCCAACATGATATGGGGAAGGAGCACAGGATTTGGAGCCAGGTGGATGTGGATTTGAATCCTGGCTGAAGTCTTTTTTTCTCTGCCCATTTAACCGACTATTTTCTAGTTTTAGCCTCTGTTTTCTAGTTGAACTAAGGACCCTACCTGACCCTTACTCTACCGAAGTTTACTGGACCAAGCATAAAAACCTGGCTCAAGGAATTCAATGTAGAGGTTGAGCTGAGGTAATCAGATTTCCCTGGAACATTTGGACTAAGTACCTCAGAAACTGTGTCCCTCAACTAATTGCCAAGCACTCCTGTCCTCTGCTTTTGACCAGAACACTTTGTAATGATTCCACCTCTGAGCAGGAACTGCTGTGAAAATATTGTTTATAAATGTAGATTGCTGTTTGTGAAATAATAGAAAGTCATTTGAATTACTCAGAAATTTACAGTTGGTAAACTACTTAAGATGACTGTCAAGGCTGAGATAGAATGCCAACAAAAGTGATCTTTTGTACAAAGTAAAATCTAGGAGGGAGAGCCCCAGAGTTCTGGGTAGGTGAGGAGACAGCACAGATGGGAGATATCTAGACTGCCCTGAGGCAGGTCTAACAACTGAGACAGACTGTCCAGATCCCCGATGTCCTACATCCCCAATAGGAGTAACATCCTTGAGCAAGCCTGCCAAATTAGATCAGCTTGAGAAAACATTCTCTCCTTGACTTTCACTCTACTGTTCAGCTTATTTGCTCAAGGAGCCCAGAAATTTTGCTCTGATTTACCACATGTTGGGCTGAGGAGAGCTAAGAAGCAGAAGAAGGACTCCTATGTCCACTTCTTCCTCCATCCCTATATTCCAAATTTCCCTCAAGGAGTCCATGTCCAGTGTTTCTTGGTCATACCCAGAGTATCATTGCCTGGTGTATCACAGTTTGGTCATGCTGCAAGCTGGGTACCTAAGAAACATAATCCCTTTATAATACTTCCAAGCAATCAGTTTTCTAGGTCAATTGGCTTTCCTTCAGTGAACAGCACTACATTTTGAGTATCCTAAATTAAGCAGTTGTTTAAAAGTAACAGAATGAGTGGTGCTCCTTTTTTGTACAAAAGATGATTAAAATGTGTAATATTTTCTATCCAAAATTATATTTTTTTATCAAACTATAGTTTTGGTCCCAGAAAACTTGTTTTTGATGTAGGGCAGGCAATATATTCTATATTTTTATATTTAAGAGCATCACTAATTTAGAAAATATATAAATCACTTTTATTCAGTTGGCAAGTGTTCTTTGCCTGCATATTACAGACTATATTTTTAAATATCTACTCCTGCAAGTTGCAGCCTTTTCTCGTGTTAATGTGTTATATTATTTTTGTTAGAAGATGCTAAGGAGCTTCAGTGTAAACTCTACATGCAAGGCTATCTTAAAACATATCCTCTAGGAAGTCTTCAAAATTGTAATATTAAGACAGATAGTAGATAGCTTTTCAGGGTGAGTGCTAATGACTTCACAATGTTTGGTTATTCCATTTGTGAGATTGGACAATAACTGATGGAGCTGGTGAGAAAAAAAGCTCTTAATAGCCCTGGAAGTTCAGCTCCTTTCTTAATTCCAGCTGACGTGCACACATTGAAATACCTTATTTCACTAAATACACCTATTTAGTGGGTGTGTGTATGTGTGTGTCCCAAAAAGGGTTAGGAAAACTGTACCCATATGCAAACCCTTGTTATTTTGGTTTGCTTATTTGATTATTGCTTCAAAATGAACTGAAGTCTGTTTAGTATATGAATATTGAAGGCAGTTTGGTTTACACAAATATTGTCAATGTCTTGCTAATCAGCACTGGAAATAGAGGATCTGTTTGGTTCCAGGGCAGAGTCCTTAGTCAGTTATTTACCTTCATGCTTGAGACTAGATTCCCACTGCTTTTAGTTTCAGATTTTCTTTGAATCAAATTACTAATCATTTAACCAGAAGATGATGTTCTGGGAACTTCAGGTATTTGGTTATGCTTGGAAAAATCTTAAAATTATTGACCAAAAGGTCTATACGCAAAAGATTGGGAGTCAGGCATGATCAATAGAAATCTACAAAATGTGGCTTGATTTTAGAAACCCAAGGTTATGCCCTGTGCCTAAGAAAATATCATCTGTATTTCCAACTGAGATGTGAAATTCTATAGTAAGCAATTTCATTTTTTAGCTTAAGGCTTTTTTATTTGTTAGGTTTTTTACAGGTAAAATGCAAATCCTGTTTATGGTTATTTTCTCCATATGTACTTTACCTTAAATATCCTCAAGGTACTATTTAAAAAGTGGTTATTAATAGGTACTAATCCACTATCTTTGGATTGCTGAGGCAGACATAAGATACTATCCATTGCAGGGTGGGAGATGAGGTTGGGTAGAGCCAAAACCTAGTGGACTAGAGACAAGAGAAAACTTTCTAAAAATATTTGTTGAAACCCCAATTTTTGGGCAGTAAGTTTGCTAAGCTCTGACAATACAAAAAGAAAATAAGTGGCTTTCATATCCTTATAGAGCATATAGTCAAGTGTATTAGTTTCCTGAGGCTGCTGAACAAATTACCATAAATTTGTGGCTTAAATCAAGAGAAAAGTATTCTCTCATAGTTCTGCAACAAGAATTACAAATCAAAGTGTTGTCAGGGCCATGCCCCCTCTGAAGTCCCTAAGAAAGAAAGCTTCCTTGCCTTGTCCACCTTCTGCTGGCCCCAGGTGTTCCGTGGCTTGTGGTTGCACAGCTCCAGTCTCTTTTACATAGTCTTCTCCCATCTGTCTCTGTGTCCTCTTTCCTTCTTATAAGGACACTCATCATTGGATTTAGAGCCCACTGTAAGCCCTAAATCCAGGATGACTCCATCTCAAGATCCTTAACTAATTATATCTGCAAAGACCTTATTTCTTTCTATATTAGGCCACATTCTGAGATTCTGATGGACATGAATTTGTGGATGACACTATTCTTCCCATTACCTCAAAGAAGCAATACAAAAAATACCCATTTGTATTAGGAAAGATGATAGGGAGCACCTAAGAAGGGCAAAGAAGAGAGGAAGAGTATTTTAGGCAGACACAATTTTGAAAGAGCAAACTAACATGGAGTGGTCCACAAGAAGTTCAGGATGGTGGGAGCCCATGGAAATACAGGGGATAGAGGGAATTAGAATGACAAAAATGAGGCTGAAGAGGTAAAGAGGGGCAGCTTATAAAGGCATTGCAGGGTTTTATGTTGGGTATCATTGTCCTGTTTACGTTTGTGTTATAGGAACGTCACACTGGCTTTATGTGCAGAGTGGGATGGAGGGAAGTAAGACTAAAAACAATGAGATCAGAGAGGAGGATGTCACACTACATCTCGGCTCCCTGCCCAGCATCTAATCAGCCCTTAAACTGGTGAACCTACACCTTGTCAACAGTTGCACACGTGACTCAAGCTAGGTCATTCAAATACTCTCTTCATGGAGTTTTATCCTTGAAATGAATGAACAAAAAAAGTAAAAATTTTGTTGTTTAATCAACACCTAATTATTTTCTCAAGCCTAATTATTCTGCCTGAGAGCTACCCCCAGATCCACTCTGTTTTATTTTCCTAGGCTGCTTAAAGCAAGAAATGGTTTGGCTTAAGCAATGGGAATTTATTATCTTATGGTTTGAAGCTAATTTTCTCAGTGTCCAAATCAAGTCATCATCAAGGTGATGCTTTCTTCCTAAAGATGAGCTGCCAGCCATCCTGGACTCCTCTGTCACACGGCAAGTCACATGGCAGCATCTTCTGGTCTTTACCTTCTCTTCCGGGTTTCACTGATTTCAGTTTCTTATTTCTGTGGCTTTCTCTATCTCTCTGTATTTACAAAGGACTCCAGTAATAAGATTACATCCCATCCTGAAAGAGATGGGTCATGCCTTGAAGTAGGCTCATCAGAAGTTCCTACTTACAACTGGTCCACACCCACTGGATTGGATTAACTTGAAGACCATGTTTTTCTGGAGTACATACAGCTTCAAACTTCCATAGTCTCCAAAATCTCAAGTTTTTGCTTGATAATGACATAGTTTCTCTTGCTTGCAGCAGTGAAGCCCAAATAAAACACCCTCATTTACACAAAAGATGACAGTGACATAAACTAAAGTGGGGGAGTGATGAAGTGTGGATGGATTTGCACAAGACTTAGGAGGTATCATTGTTCTGACTTGGTGATGGATGAGATGTGGGTAGTTAGGGAGTAGGGCCAAGGATGAACATGGTGCCACAGGCAAATAGCAGAACAAGTAACAGAGATGAGACCTATGAGAAGAAGGTTAGGTAGGGAATTTAATGCATACTGCTTCAAAAAATGAATTTGAGGTGATTGCAGGACATCCGATTGAAGGTGGCCAAGAAGCATTTGAATATAGGTATAAAATTTAGAAGTCTGGGTGGGAGAACATATATGTGAGTATTATTAATCCATAGAAGCTGACACCTAGGACCTGGCTGCTAGAATCACAGAGGCAGCAGACAACACCCAGTGAATGACTTATTCTTAGTCCTTAATGGTTCTCTTTTCTTCTATTGTGTTTTCAATCACTACTTTTTTTCCAGTCATTTCTTTTTCATGATTTTTTATAATCTTTCAACACTTCAAGTAAAAAAAAAAAAAGAAAAAAGAAAAAAGAAACCTATAGGATAGGTAATATAAATACAGATTGGGAAAATTCCTTTTCTTTCCCTTTCTCCTGGCCAACATCATTTTTCTCAGAGAATATGTCTCTAATTTTCAATATTTGGCAAGTTTGGACATCTTTGCTGTATTTAAATTGTCTCTTGATTAAATTTGGGGTCCATGAACACTGGGACACTGTTTTTCTTTTCTTAATTAGTTCCATAAAGGATCTATTATAGTGTAAAGCATTCAGTGGGCATTTACATATATACTGATGATAGTTTTAAGGTGGCAGTATTTACAAGTAGAAATAGACACGAGAAGAAACACAATATGGCTTAAATTTTCTAAGATTGTAATTATGATTATAGAACATAAAAAGGAAGTGAAAAGAGACACCAAACACAAATATGATTAGTGAATCATTTTGCTTTCTTTTGTAAATAATTTTTCACGCACAATTACACTTACACCTGCATGTACTAAATTCATTTTTCCATGTTGATGAGTAAGGAATAATGAATGCCATCTGAGAAATGCTGCTCCATTTCAAGCCCAGATTGCCTTATGCTATCTTGTTCAGGATCAGAAGAGAGGTGAGATGAAGTGCCATGAGAAATGTTCTCTTTATGATTTGCTTTAAATCTTTAACTTTGTGGCATTTGTGTTACTGTCAGAAATATAAAACTACATGCATCAAGAATAAGTTTTCTCTTCACTCAAAGCTAGCTTCACTTTTTTCTGATATTTCTGCCTGAACTTAGGCTGGTGATCATAGTACTTGGCACATGAATCATTTTCTTCATCTTCAAAGAGCCTATGAACATTACATAATTAGTCCTCACAATACTTCTACAAAGTAGGTATTTCTTTTCCCCATCCCATTTTACAGACCTCAAAACTGAGAGACAAAAGCAAAGTAGGCATCCTATGATCCAAGATTAAAAATAATAAAAATAACAACCTTTTGAATCCCAACCACCTTTTCTCTTTCTATTTTGGTTCCTTCTATGGACTTAAAAGATATAAGAAAGGGATTAGGAAAAAAATATTAACTCTCTGATGTTTTCAAAGGAAAGAAAAAAATTCACACCTTTTTAACTGCCATTCAGTGGCAGGTAAAGAATCTAACAGCTTGTGGAGTGCTAATTAGAGCCCATTATAACTTGATTGACCTGCACTGGCAGCAGTATTTGCTGTGTCCTTGCAAGATGGAGATTTTGCTGCTTTGCACAGATCTGATTCGGGTAACTTGGCTTCACGACTATAGAAGCAGTGATAATTCAGAGGCAGCAGTCAGAAATGGTCTGCCTAAATCAATATTTAAAATGGAATTTTCCTTTGGATGCTTTTGGGAATAATAAGCAACAAATACTGTTCAATACTTCCAATTGCCCAAATGTTATCACACTTACTGCATGAAGATACAGAAAATAGAGGTTCATTATCTGTCTTTACGTTTTAATTAACAAAGTCAGAGACTATCAAGAAGCAAAATAACTGTATTTGGCCTCCGAGACTTTTGATCTTTACTATTTGCAAAAGAAATCAAGTATGTATATTTATAAGGCAAATGTTTTGTACTCAAGTGGCAAAATGAACTTTTCTGGATAAGTACATAGTTGGGTGGAAAGTGTTTTCTTTCTGCTTCATTGGTTTATTTTCTTGATGATCTGAGGGGATTTTCTTCTGCCTCTGACAATTAAATTTAATATTTTTCTGTGTATTGTTCTCTAACCTTTTCTGTAGACCCACATTTCTATTTGCTTCTTGGACAGAAACTTATGTCAAAAAGGCATTCCTACGTCTTCTACCCTCTTCGATCCCACAAATAATTCTTCCATCTCCCCTGTCTCTAATGTCCTACTTCTAGGACTTCAGACTAAATATTTGAATAAGTATTCAAAATTAACATTAGAAAACCCTAAAATCACTTTAACAGTTTTCTTTCTCTTTCATGACCCTATCACCAGTTCTACCTGCTCTAGTCTACTCTGTACTATGCTTTCAAAAACACCTTCCTAAAAGACAATTTTCTACTAACATTTGTTGAACTCTTGCCTGGTGCCATCATCACCAGATCCTGGTCTCGGGAGGGCAGAGCCCCTTTCTCCCTTGTACCTCTGTCCTCTGTCTCTCTAGTCATCAGCAAAGTGCCAGGAGCTTGCTAGAAGCTCAGTAAGTATTTGCTGAATGACTAAGTAAATTGTGTTTTTTGCTAACACCTTTAAGAGTCTTTGTTTTAGCCAATGTACTTGCTACCATCCAGCAACATGTTATTAACTCCATGCATTATGGAATTAATTGTAATCCAATTCCGTCAATTAGTACCAGGCCCTTGTACACCAAAAGCAGAAGATAAAATGGCATTGAGGGCAAAAGAAGAAAGAGACCCAAGCAGTATAGTCAAATACTTGTTATCCTGAGATATTCTGCATCATTTTCCAGCCAAAATAGCTGAAATGTAGTGTTTCCCTTTTTCTATGGAATTCAGATTGATGGTATAACTCTTTGCCACAAACTATCTAGTGAAACCAGTTAATGTATACATTATCTTATACTCATCCTGTCCCAATGTGAATTTGTAGTGGGCTGCAAAGATATTTAACCAGGTAAAATAATTTTTAAATAACTAGGAAAAATGAGGCAAAAGAAAAAAGGTAAATGATTAAGGTAGCATCAGAAAGGAGGTTACTATGCAGAATGCTTGGCATAATGTCCTTTACACTTGTGGGGGATGAACCACAAAACTGAGCTTCCTGGCAGCCATCTGTAGAGTCACACCTAGCCTTATGTCTCAGTTTGTGGCCTTTGCTTGACACCATGTTGTTGTGTTTCTAACTCTGCTCTACAAACTTAATTCCAGTTTCTGGTCTCCTTTTCTTGGGGGTTTAGTTTTGAGGGACTTGCTCCTGACCACGATATTTTTGTTGTCAAGAGTCCCAGAACAAGGTTCTCTTGGATGGGACGCACAAGCACCAGGTATGTAATAAGATAGTTCCTGGATTTAATGACCTGTAAGCCTTCTCCTCTATCAAAAACTAGACCAAAAACTCCAGCTCCAGTCCCCAGAAGCCATTTCTTTCTACTAAAATATACCTCGAATTCCTGCTATCTCAGTGGAATCTTCTTTTGCTAACCCCCTCCCTCTTTGATTACTACTTTATTTTAGGTTTTACTTTTAGATTTTATTTTAAAGTTTGAGGCATAACAATGTGTTAGGGTATGAAGTTTTAAACAAATGTTAGAAGACTTATGTCTAAACAGAAGGTGATGCTTTCCTGATGATGGTCACTTTGTAAAAAAAGAAAAACAAATATTCTAGCTCTATCTTTTCAACTTAGTTTTAAAAATCCTGGCATTTTCTTTAAAGCCCAATTTACATCATTTGAAGGTGAATTTGAATATTGGGAAGACAACCAAAAGTCATTTTGAACCTTGGGTAATACTTATTTAAGTCAAAACAAAATGCATCTCCAAAGTAATGAAAATTTTTCTTTCATAATTTAACTCAGAAAATAGTTCCAAAAGAAGAGTACCCACAAGTTATGGAATATAAAAACTCACTACAGTGAGTATTTAGCTTTCCAGTTTGACTACTTGGGGAAAAAATCCACTCTGTGTGTATGAGTGTGTACATCTGTAATAATATAGAGTTGCTACTTTATAATCACACCTGCATCCAATTTGCTTGATCTACCTACTAACTTGTCTGTTGCTTTGTGCAAGGTTTAATTTATTCACTTGTGCACCTTGTAAATTCTCATCAAAAGCTTAAAACTTAGGTATAAATAGTTACTATGGTGTTGGAGGATTAAACTAGAGAATGAATGCCAAAGTCATTTTAAAATTATTAAGTAGTATTTAAAGGCTAGTTATTAAAACATTATTATTTTTCATCTTCTACTTAGATCCTAGTAGAGGATGAACCATGGTCTGCATAGTCAGTCTGTTGCCTGGCCCTGCAACAATGTGATTAAGATTGTTTTTAAGTTTTTAGTAATGAGTAATAATTCTATGGTTGAAAATTTTGCTTGTGTATCATTTCAAAAGCATGACAGTGTTTCATTGCTCTAAAAATGAGCTCATGACTCTCAATCCTCCACCATTCTCTCCAGCCCATTATGTTGTGTTTTATTGTATATTAACATGAATATGCACTTCCCTTGACGGAAAAAAAAAATAAATTTAAGAAAAACTCACACACACTACAGTGTATATTTATGCCAGTGAATGATTCAAAGTAGTATTTACTTTTGTATGTTAAACAAAAACATTTGCTTTGATGTTAAGAATGCTGCCCTAATGACTGGCAATTATGGATAGCTATCGTTTGACAGTAAATACTCTCATGATATTTTCATACTCCTGGGACCAAGTTTTGCCTTCACGACTCCCACATTTTCATGAGATCCAGGGCAGAGTTGTAGTTTAACACAAGAGGAGGTTTCCTATTTTCTTTCCTTTTCATTACTAAAGAATATGAAACAGAGGAAATGAATACTCTTTTCTTACCTCAAATTTAAAATAATACATTCAAAATAATGAATACCAAATAAAAGGCAAGAAATGATATTTAAATTACATCCTGGTGTTATAGGAAATTATTTCCCACACACTTTCTTATTGTTGTGATATTTCTTTATAAAAAGGAATTATAATGCAAAGAAAATACAAGAATTTAACCCCTTTTCCCCGTCTGATTGGGCTCTTGTCCCTGATCGCCATCTTGCAAAGCACACTAACCCAGTATTTCCATTGAAATTCTCTTTCTGTCCCTTTTCTTTCCCCATATGCTCACAAATGAATTCTTTTTCAGCTTGTCTAAGTTGTGCTTAAAGATTGCATCACTTTCTCTTCCTCCTGAAATGTCTGTCATGCAGATTTCACACAGAATACCCAGGAAGAGAAAGGTATAAATATTTTTTGCTGCTTATTTTACTTACTTTAAAGTTGTTTCAATATTTAAGGTCATAGGAATAAAACTAAGGTTGCAATATGCTAAATTCTACTAATCTCTATTTGAGAGAGTTAAATCAACTTGTGAAAATGCTCAACTTGTTTCCAGGGAGTAATTTATATTCTGGTAGTATCTAATGGAATTAAAAAAGTATAGAAAAGAGAAATAAAGAAAAGGGAATTGTAGGAAGAAATAAAAAGACATCTGTCTGGATGCATTTTATTTGTTTCTTTCTTTCAACATTTAATAGGGAAGGATAGTGTTTTAGTTTGTTAGACTGCCAAAAGCAGATACTATAAAATGGGTTGGCTTTCAGATAAGCCCTGAAATTTAGAGGTACCAGTCTCTTCCAGAACATCAACCAGTTGCAATCTCCTACCCCATAATGTCAACACCCCTTTCAGCATGAAGAAGTTAGAATGGTCATTACCCAAATATCCCTGAAGACAGAGAAAATGATCAAATGAGAGGGAGGAGTTGTCACAGAGAAGTTAGGATTTAACAGATGATTATGACTACTGAATCATTATATAGATATTTCTTTTTAGTTTCTAGTATATTAGAACAATCAGAAGGACATACCAGAAATGGTAGAACTATATTTCTTTTTAGTTTCTAGTATATCAGAACAATCAGAAGGACATACCAGAAATGGTAGAACTATAACTCATACCATACTTTGAAATTTGTTCTATAACTACCTGTTAAACTATATTTTGAAATTTATCATTTTCCTGTATATATGTTATATTTCACAATAAAAAATGTTTTTAAAAAATCGGTTGTTTTTTAACAATAGGAATTTATTAGCTTACAAGTTTACAGTTTTGAGGCTGTGAAAATGTTCAGATCAAGTCATCATCAAGGTAGATGTTTCTTCCCAAAGACTGGCTGCTTGTGATCCTTGAGTCCTCGGCCACATGGTAAGGCACATGGCAGCATCTGCTCAACTCTCCCTTCCCTTCCAGTTTTGTTGCTTTCAACTTCTAGCTTCCATGGTGTTCCAGTTTGCTAATGCTGCCTTTTCGCAAAACACCAGGAATGCATCGACTTTTATAAAAGGGGTTTATTTGGTTACAAAGTTACAGTCTTAAGGCCATGAAGTGCCCAAGATAAGGCATAAACAATCAGGTACCTTCACTGGAGGATGGCCAATGACATCCAGAAAACCTCTGTTTGCTGGGAAGGCACGTGGCTGGCGACTGCTCCAGAGTTCTGGTTTCAAAATGGCTTTCTCCCAGGATGTTCCTCTCTAAGCTCCTGTGGATTCTTCAAAGTGTCCCTCTTGGCTGTAGCAAGCTTGTTCC
Source organism: Choloepus didactylus (assembly GCF_015220235.1). Taxonomy (NCBI): domain Eukaryota; kingdom Metazoa; phylum Chordata; class Mammalia; order Pilosa; family Megalonychidae; genus Choloepus; species Choloepus didactylus. The sequence continues at coordinate 66,916,886 of NC_051318.1, read as the reverse complement.
TTCTGTCTGAGCCTATAGAGTGCTCCAGGAAACTAATCAAGGCCCATGCTGAATGGGCAGGGCCAAGCCTCCATGGAAATTATCTACTCACATTATCACCTACAGTTAGGTGGGTCACATCTCCATGGAAACACTTAATCAAAGAATTGCAATCTAATCAACACTAATATGTCTGCCCCCACAAAACTGCATCAAAGAATATGGCTTTTGGTGGGACATAATTTTTCCAAACTAGCACACATGGTTTAATATGTATTCATCCTGTTTATAGAGGACTCCAGTAAGAAGATTAAGACCCACCCTGGGCCATGCCTTAACTGAAGTAACCTCATGAAAATCTACATACAATAGGTTTACACTCCCAGGAATGGATTAGGTTTTAGATTTTCTGGGGTACATACAGTTCCAAACCACCACAGATGGTACATTATGAATTCATTGCTTCACTAGGGCTCTCCACGTCATATATACCCTGGGCAATTTTTTCCCAACTCTTTATAACATACTTTTATATAATTGATCTTTTTTCTTTTCTTGCTTTCTTTGTTTTTGCATTAAATTCTATTCTACCTAAGTTTGGGTCTTCTCAAAATGTTACTATCTCTTCATTCTGTCCTTTTCTCATCATAATTTTTGACACAATGTTTCATAATTTATTTTCAATTTTTTCCTACATTTACCCCACTTCCCATGGCTTCCTCCCTATCACTCTCCAATGTTAGAATAATTAACCATTGATACCTGTATTTTAAGTAATATCAAATATGTCAGCTGAATTATTTCTCTTTTAATTGTTTCTTTTACTAGGATTTTATAATTGTTATCTACACTGTTAGTTATGTTAGAGATTACAAAAACTGGATTTGAATTTTAGGTTGGTTCAAATGTGTAGTATTCTGGGCCAGAATACTGGTAGGCCTATGCATCAGCCGGGGTCCAACTAGAGAAGCAGATCTAGTAAGAATAGATGAAACTGTGAGTATAATTAATAGCACTGACTTTGTGTGTGAATGCAGTTAAAAGGGGAAGTTTTAGGTCATATATACATGTTACTAGAATAAAAATTAAAAGATAAAACATAAGACTATAACACAATGCACCCTATTGTAAAAGATGGACTATAACTAATAGTACGAGTATAAAAACATTCTTTCATGAATCATAACAAATGTACCACACTATTGCAAGGTTTTAATAATAGGGTGGGGAAAATACACTCAATGTAAACTATGGACTATAGTTAACAGTACAATTTTAATATTCTTACATCAGTTGTAACAAAGGTACCACACTAATGCAAAGTGTCAATGACAGGGGGTATATGGGAACACTGTATTTTTTTACATGATCTTTCTGAAAACTACAACTTCTCTAATTAAAAAATTTAAACAAATATAGAAAAAGAATGGATGGATAGATAAATACGTGAGAAAGATAGATAGATGATAGATGGAGACAAAGACTTATTTTGAGGAATTGGCTTACACAAATGTGGAGGCTGGCAAAGCAAGCTGGAAGTCTATAGCACATGCAGTCAGGAAGGTAAGATCATGAGCAGTCTGGAACCCATGAGCTAAAGCTAGTTGTCCACATGTAGAGAGTCAGGAAAGGAAGGGAATTTTATCAGCAAGCTGGAATCCCAGGAGGATGGGCTGAAGCTTGGAGTCTCCCAGCTCAGGAAAGCCCTGAGCCCTCTTTTTAAAGGATTTCCAACTGATGGAGTCAGGCCACCTAGGAAAATCTCCCTTTCAATTAACTTCAGGTCAACTGGTTAGGGACTTAATTATATCTCCAAAATCACTTCATAGCAGCACCTAGATTAGCGGATGATTGCATAACTGGGAAAAGGGATGTGTATACTACAAAAGGGCTGCTGCCTCCCTTCCATCTCTAACCTTTCTGAGGGAATATCCCTCTTAGGCCACACTAACCTCAAATATACTAGAAAGGTGGGGATTGCAGTCCTGTCTAGCCAAGTGGACACATCACAAAGCCATCACAGTGAGGTTTGACCAGATCCTGCTGCATAGTTCACTGAGAGTATTTGATTCTCTGTGATATATACCTAACAAACAAGTGCTCATAAAGAACGATGGAAAAAGGCCCATTTAATGATAATACATAATATTTATTCCATAAGGAATTACTCTGTCAAGCATTCTTTTAAACATTTTAAATGTATTTACTCAATCCACATACCAACCCTATGAAGGAGGATACTACTATTATCCCCATTTTTAGTTGGGAACCCTGAAGCACAGACAGGTTAAGTAACTTGCCTGAAGTCACACAGCTTGTGAGTGACAGAGCCAAGGTATGAACACACAGAATGTAATACCAGAGTCCATAGGCTTTACCATTATGCTATGCTTAAACATCAAAATAGCCCTACATATTTTATTTTGTCACAAAACAGCTTTAAATGTCCTCACTCAGCTCTCTTTCTTGGGACTACAATGTCTAGTCAGTCTGTTTCATATATAATAAGACATCCAGCTAGGATAAGAGCTCATGTTTGCTTCTCTACTAAATCCTTGCACTTTTTTTTTTTCCACACTCTGGACTGCTATGTTTTGTCACCTTTCTGGGCCCAGTGAGCCCATTTAGTTAGGGAAGTGCTTCCTTAAAGAGCAGGCCAGGCCTGTAATGTCTCGGTCCCCAAGGGGATGCACGACTCACACTCACTTGAATCCAACCTGGTTCCCTACAGGATATAGAACACTTTATATCATACACAGTCTTCTCCTCAGAGGCAGATTCAAACATGCAATGAAGGATGAAGGAGGGAACAAACTGAAGGATTTTAGTAAAACTACTTACTGTAAGTGGGACAGACTTGGATGGGGTGGGAGAGGGTAGAGGACTCTGAAAAATCGCTGGTGGCTACTCTGCTTCATCTCACTTATGCCAAAGTTATTTCTGCAAATGAAATTACTTGGTAAAGCCAAGGATTTCCTTCTGTAAGGTTTGTGGCTATTAAGGAACCGAAAGACGGGGGTGTCATTAGGTAGAGACTTAAAGGTGGGGGGGTCTGTTCAATCACTGTATATCACATTACCAAGTTATACAAAATTACTCTAATTCTTGAATCAACTCCCAATCTGCCTTTTTTTCTGTATTTTTTTTTCATAGACACAATATCCACACTTGATGCCTGAATTCTTAGACAGTAAAAATCTTGCCATAAAATAGGAGATGTTAGGGGCTTCTTATGGAATAATGGGGAAATAGAAATTAGTGTCACAGTGATGTCATGACTTCAGAACTTTGTTGGTACAGGTGCCTGACAAGCATCCTCAACACACTCTATAATGACAGTAAGAAAGCAAAAATAATGTGACAATGACTTTCTATAGGACATATGAAGAATGACTGCATGGGGGCTGCACAACATATGCGAATCTCAAGTAGAAGATGCATTTCCTCTCTAAGACATCAATATTTATGAGGTTTATTGATTATTTTGTCTTGTGTAATATATGTACTTAACCGTATTATTTAAGGGTCAATTGGAGTCACAGGGACACATATGAGAGAGCAGCAGCAGCAGCAAGCAGGACAGGAGACACATTGTCACATTCTTTGTCAATTCTTATTGCTCTAAGCAGATCCTCTCTTTCTAAGAAAATAAATCATTATAAATTTAAAACCAATTCTCACAGAGAAAATACCAGATCAAGAGGGTTTTGCGGACAAAGTTAACTAAAACTATTCAAAGAACAATAATATTAATCTTGGGTAAATACTTTCACTCTTCTTTGAGAATTTTATAAGTGTATTATTCACTGTATGCATGAAGTCATGTGATTTTAGAACTGGAAGAAACTGTACTGATCATTTAGCTCAACTCCTTCAAGATGAAGATGTACTCAATATCATAGAACTAATTAGTTGTAGAACTGATCCTGTACTTCCAACAACTTTACACCAGGGTAAATCAGGATTGCATTTGGCTACAACTATTGCATCATGTACCAAGAGATCTGGGTAGATGGTCCTAGACTTGTAGGCAGATCATCAATGTCATTGAAGTTCCAGGCCCGGAACTTCCCAGCACATAAGTATGTGGCTTTGGACCTTGTGACAGAATGTTGGCTGCTGCACCTCTAGATATCGTCTGCATTATAGGAAGGAAGAAGGAAGAAAGGAAACAGACTGAATTAACAGATATCCACTCATTGGCAGAGGTCAGTCACATGGCCACCTCTAGTTGCAAGTGACACTCAAGTTTTACAGTTTCATAACAGAGACAGTAAGTCAGAAGGGGGTTGAAAATGAAAGCTGGGAGTCAGCCAACCTATAGTGTCTGCCATACTGACAAATGGAGACATACAGACATTCATTCATTCATTGAACAAGAATTTAGTAAACACCTACAACATCCTGATCACTGAGACACATGCAAGGGCTTGAGATGAACATGACACAGACTCGTCTAGTAGGCAGGTAGCAGGAAAAATAACCAACAATAATAACAGTGTGATAATTACTCTCAGAAGTAGATACAGATTGTTACTGAGCTACAAAGAGGAGGCAACACAAGCGTGACCTAATGGCACAGCAGCAGGGAGGGCATTAGGGGGTTTCTGAGAGTGATTGGCCTCTGCACATCAGGCAAGTTACTTAATCTCTCTAAAATTCTGTGGAAATGGGAGTAATAATTAAATCAACCACATCTATTTGTGTCAATTTAATGAGATAAAAACAACATGGATACGATAATAGGATACTGCACAGTGCCTGACATTTGGAAAGCATTCAGAAAAATTATAACTGCATCAAATAAGAGGTCAACAAACTTTTCCTGTAAAAGGACTCAAAAGCAAATTATAGGATTTGTGGGCCATGCAGTCTCTGTTGCAGCTAGTCAGCTCTGCTGTTGTAGTGTGGAATCAGTTACAGTCAATACATAAATATATTTGCATGGCTGCATTCCAATAAAACTTTATTTACAAAAACAGAAGGTGGGCCAGGCTTGGCACATCCTATGGCAGATACATAACTTCAAGTCATTTGAAGCATTATTTTGAGACATTGCTTTTTACCTGTGGTAGAAAATGCACTTTGGCTGTAAGGTTAAGCCAAGCGTATAGCTATATGAGTGTCTTTTGGCATACACCTGGACCACATCTGTGAACACTCAATCTCTCAGGTGTTTTCCCTTTTAGATTTGTCTCAGGACAAGAGAGGGCTTAGCAGCAAACAACTATGTGAAGTGAATCTGGCTTTTTTACAGTTAAATTTTTGTTTTCATTCCTACAGTAAAACCTGCCTCAAAGTGTCAAGAACTAGAAGGGTGGGAGGTGGAGTGGAACAACGGATTTTAAAAAGGCAATTTCTGTCTAAGTTTATTTTAACTGAATTCTGGGCACTATACTAGGCCCTAGAAAACCAAAAGAGTAAGATGTAGCCCCAGCCCTCAAGAAGCCTCCAGCACTTGTGGGTTCAGAGAACTATCAGGATTGTTCTCTAGTAATAGAGCAACTGTTTTGTCTAGTTTCTCAAGAGATTATTTAGACTTCTCTCAAGAGTATCTGGATAAAAGCAGTGACGACTTCACTACCCTTTTGATGACAAAGGTTGAAGGAGGCTTTTAGTGGTGGGCTATAATTTCCTCATAATTCAAAAGTGGCCTGTTCAATTTTCAACCTCATATCTCCATAGTCCTTTTCCTTCAATTAGCAAAATAAATCATTGGAGAGTCGGAGCTGACAACTGAAAATTTTGAAGTTGTACAGTTCATCTCTTTTTCTTCCAGAAGGAAGCCTTGACATATTGTTCTCACAAGTTTTAAGCTTCTCTCCCCAGCCACTTGCCAAAGTTGTTTTTCGAGACTAAAGAATTGTGGAGAGAGTAATGATTGTGGGGAGAGACCTTGAGGTAGAATCTTATTATCTTAGGAGACAAGTGGCCTAGGGATTTGCCTTGTATTCTTTTATATAGAAATAAAACACCAACACCAAGCTTGTGTTCGCAAGCAGCCCAGATGCTCTGACTCTTTTTCCTTTTGATGTATATTTGTGTATGAAAGCTTAATTTTCTTTGTTCCAGTGATTGAAGGAGTTTGGTCTTTTCAGTATAAAGCATTTTCTTTCATTTCCTTTATTGAAACAGATATTTACCTTATAGAGAATTGTCCATATTTGTCTATGGAACCTCCTTTCTCTATTCACATATTTCCTGGTTCTATCTTTTTTTTTTTTTCCTTTCCTTTACCAGAAGTCCGTATGGCACACTTCCAATTGTGTTTATCCACTCCAGTTAATTGACAGCCACATAAGTGCAAGTAAGGTGAGGTATTATTGTGAGAGATTTCTGGTTGCCTCTTTAATTAGGCAGTTGTTCACAGGTGCATACAGTTACAACAAAATTAATTGATAGCTTTATATCACACTTCTTAAGCCCACTGCTATTTGATGTTTGCAAACACAACTATTATATTGTTTTATCTTGCATATAGGGAGTATTTCTTATTTTCTTCCAACAGAGGTTAGGACAGGTTGTCCTAAATTCTACATAATCTATCGAAACAGCACAGATAATTTTCCTAAGGAGGAAACAAAGTGAAATGTTTATTTATGGAACATTTTATCACCACTCAGAAGTACAATGAGAAGCTCTTTATGTTTCTGTATGCATAGCAAGTTTCCTGAAAGTCAAAAATCATTGCTACCAAAACCAAATAGCTTCCTGCAAAGGCTGCATGTTTATCTTTCAACGATACGAAGGAGTTACATACACTTACAGCAGGCAACTGGCATTTCCTGGGATTAAATTTTATTAGCAGTCATTTTTCACTTTTTTCTGCATTTTCTCTGAGTACCAAATAAGCATGTTCCCTTTCCCAGTTCATAGTGGGGTTTTCCCCCAAGGAGAAATAAAAACAGATGTACTGCTATTCTGTCTCCAGCTTGATAGAAGGAGCAGGGGGTTGGACTTGGAAGACATCTCAGTCTCACTATCCCTAATCTGGGCAGGTTGGTGGAAGGATTCAAATGCAGCCTCTGAGTGAAACTGAGTTTGAACCTAGCCCTATGATTTATTATCTGTGTTACTTAATATCTCTGTTGTTTGACTTACTCAAGGGTGAATGGCAATAACTAGTACCACAGAGAAATGTGACAATTCAGTGAGTTAATGCAGGTTAAGTCTTACCATAGCAAATGTGGAATAATTTGCAGCAATTATTTCTATAGACTATGTGACTCAATCTGTTTAAACTCTTTGAATTGCAGTTTTCTCACTGTAAATTCAGGATACTAACACTAAATGAATTGTTACTTGTACTAAATCAATATTGATATAATACAAGTAACAATATCAATAATAGTGACATATCAGTAATTTAATTTTTAGTATTAAAAAGACTTCCCAACTTTGACCCTTGGACTTCTGTTTCCAAGAATGTAACACCTATTTTAACAATGTTGTAGATATCTAGCATGTTTCTTATTATTTCTCCTTGCCATCTACTTTCTCATCTGTGGGTTACTTGAGCCCTCTAAAAAGGCTGGTGGTGAAATAGATAAAGACAAAGGACTCACTAAGTGCTTGGAGTGGGGGTGGAGGCTCTCTTTTTTGAAAGGTTCAGTTGCCCCAAAGCCTCTGTTTATTACCAAATTGTTGGTCCTTGCCACTTAAAAGACACTTTAAAGCTTTTATTTAAAAAACCTAGAGAATACAGTATTAAATTGTATAATTAAATCTTAGGAGAAATTCCACTAGCACATTTGAACTTGTGCCACATTTGGATAAATGGCACTATCAGATTAGCAGAATTTCACTTTTAGAGAAGAGCAGAGAGTTGAGGGTATATAATGCTGAACATAGAAGGTTATGTTAGGGATAAGGAGTTTTGTTTATTAGGCCGTTAGGATAGTGAAGTATTTGACACTGTTCCGTGGCTGGGTGAATGCTACGTAGCAGGTTTGATCAGGAGGGTGGTTACGTGACGTGTCCAGAAGTGAATGTAGACAAAGATCAACATAAAATCATATTGAGACAGAAGCACAAAAGATAATATTAGAGACATTAAATCTGTCATCAGATCTAAGGAATGAATTTAGGGTCCAGAGTGGTAGGTGAAATCTAAAAGGTTAGGAGCTAGACAAACGCAGGAGTGGACTTAGAGATAAGGAATAGGGCAAGAAAAAGGCAAGAGGACATAGAACTTTGGCTGGAAACAAGGCTGGATGATGCACAGAGCACTCTCTTCTTGGTGCCCTCTGCAGTATGTGTGAATGGGTCGGCCCCAGCCAAATGAACAAGATGCATGTTCATGAAAGTGATATCACAAATATTTTGCTTTTGTAAATTTTGCATTCAGCACAACTTGAATTTTTCTTCTTGATTTTTACTCTGGATTTGTGAGTTTCTGGGAAAAAATGAGAGGTTTAACACAAATGCCACCCTATTTGCAAGCACAGATTAAGAAAGAAGTGGAATTTTGGATATGCCAAATTCATTGTGTTCACTGCTGGCCAAAACTCAAGGGTTGACTTTAGGGATCAGGACTTGGTACAGGCTGGTAACAGATTATTGAAATAAATCTGCACTGAAGTTCAATTTGGAGGCTGAGACAAGTTAGTTCTATCCAGACTTTCTATCCTTGTCCTCTAAAGTCTTCCCAGACATGGGACCCATGTTTGGCACTAATCTTGCCAAACTCCCATCCCCATTCTGATGTGCTCTCCTCACCTGTACTTATTACCCACACCAATCCCTTCACTGTTAGCTCTGGAAATCTCCTGTACCCTAAACATCTTTTTAAAACATTTTTTTCCATCTTCTTCCTTAACATAAAATGTGCCTGTGTCCTGGACCATTCTACATGTCACAGCTTCCTCATGTCCTTGTATGGACTTCCCAGCACTCAGCTATGGTGTTTAATTCTGAGGCAGTTGACTCATCGTGTTCCTTTCCACTCCACATCCTGTTGTCATCTTGAGCAATTTCAATATTTCTGCAGAACAAGACCAACACCAAAGCCTCAGTATTTACTGACCTTCTGAAGACCTTCAGCTCCACTCCAGGTCAATAACACAGAACTGTGATCACTTTTTGGAACTTGACCACATAGGAAATGGTTCCATTTCTGAAATCTTGAGCCCTTTTGCTTATTTCATATATACTTATGACAATTATTTTACTTGAAATTTATATTACTTAAATAATATCAGATTACAACAACACATTAAGCAGAATAGGATAAAAGAGAGAAGAGGGAATTGGATGAGAGCAAAAATAAGGAGAAGAATATAAAATGCAGCTAGTAGCAAAATTAGTACATGAGAATGCATACCAAAAATTTCTAGTTGCTAGAGGTGGGCTGTTTCCCAAAACAAAGGGAAATTTGATCACAGTTCCTGTAAGGGAAACACAATTCCTGTAAGGGAAACACCGAGTTGTGTGATATCCTTTATGTGTGACAAAAGTGAAAATGTCTTTATTATCCCTACGGTTAGCCCTGCTAATGATCATTTTTCCTTATAATGTTTTTTTCTTATGTCCCTTAATGATGTTTGTGCCATTCTCCTGATAAAATGCAGTAAAAGTAATCATTATTATCTCAAAACAATGTGTTAAAGTATGCAGCTGATCTGACCCCAGAATAAAATTTACAATAGCTGGAATAATTTGTAGATCATATATCCTTCATGAATAATATTTTTTAAAGAGAATTCTTGAAAAGATTTGGACACCAGAGAGTTCAGGGTTAATATTGCTCAACAACAAAAAAGTAAAATACAAGACTTCTATGTTGCAATTTTGAAGTGGAGTTATATACTTGACACTTGACTAGGACAGGATAGATTCGAAATACCTTTTTTAAAAAAATTAACCATGCCACCTTTGCTTGGAGATGGGCCAAGGAGTGACTGTGAAAAGAGTTGAGATTTTCTCAAAAAAAAATCTTTGTCTGTGCTCCAACAAATAGACACACAGCTCAGATTTCTAAGGTGGTAGTTACCGTTCCCCAACATGGCTTTAAAACAGCTCAGAAGAAGTGTCTACAAAACCTCTCATTTGAAGCAGTGTAATTCCTGGTGAACCTTCAAGATAGATTAATTGGGAAAATGTATCCATAGATAACTGAATGATTTGACCTGTTAAGTAGAATTGTTGGATATAAGCCAATTACTGCTGGAGAACATCTGCCAAAACTTATGATTTGAGTTTCGAAGAGTTGATCTTGAGCTACTATTTCTGGCAATAATTAAAACACAGGATCAATTATGTGTTGAGGTCATTTCTAGTACCTGACAGTGAAATCATTTAATCAATGCAGAAAAGAAGACTTTTTTTCTTATTCTCAATAGAAGGCTAGCCTGTAGATAGCAATCTAAAAATAGTATCAAGACATTAAAATATAAAAAATAGGATCCAAAACATATTGCTGTTTTTATCTCATTTGAAAACATTTTTCTGATCTCCTAAGAGACCAGGCCTGCAGACTTTGACACCTGAGGAATAAGATGTGCAAACTATATGAACAATAGTAAACAGTTCTATCTTGAGCTTCTGCAGCTTACCTTGCTCACTGACTCAAAGACCAAGTAAAGGTTTGTAAAAGTTGCAAACAGTCTTAGGTCATCCCAGCTCTCAACATTCCAGGCTACAAAAAAAAATCTGTCAGTGTTTCCACCACTATATGACAATGTCAGTGCCTTGAAAAGCATCTGACATATAGTGGGTGTCTAGTCTAGTTTTTGAATAAAAATTGGACTCTATAATACATTCTGGATTATAGAATCTGAGTTCATTTACTCTGTGTAGAATATTAGCTTGGGAAAATTAGATTTGTAATTTATCAAAGAGAATATTTAGAAAGAATTTAGAAGGAATTCAATGTGAACTGTTCTTTTTTTTTTTTTTTTTTTTTAATTTCAGAGGAATACTAAACATAGTCCTTTAAAAAATAGGACAAATTATATATTAGGCCCATCTTCATGGGATCTTAGCCACAGAGTAAATCATGGCAGACAAAATGTCACAGATGAATACTTATCAGTGGGTATAAACCTTAAAAAATTCTAAAGACAAGAAGACTTTACCAAGAAATTTATTTAACTTCATTTTTAGTCAGATGTCCTATATAAAGAATGTGCCCAATTAAGAAACAACCTGAGTCTAAAAGTTAAAAGACTTATGTTTATATTATTAAGCCAAGAAAAATGGAGATTTCATTTCTGAGACTTCAATAGCTATTGGACCTCCTCAACCATAGTCACTAGAGTTATGTGACAGTCTACAAAATCCCAGAATCTTTTCTTATTCCTCAACTAAATGACCAAATCTAGCTATTCCAGCAAGGATTTATTGTATTTAAGTATCCTGAATAAAATCGGAATATATTTATACAACTTCAATTTTGTTAAAATTTTCATTGTTGTTTATGAATGACGAAATTTCTTTTCAGTTCCCTAATCAAGCTTCTGATGGAGGAACTGCATTCCACTGGGAGCACGCAATGGCTTTCTACAGGGTGTCCAGGTGCAGATAGCCTTGGAATCAATTTCTGGATTCTCAGCTTTCCTGCATACTCCTTTCTACAATTGATTTGCCTGAAAATATGACTATAAATGAGGGGCAATTTCCTCTTTCCTGTCTCTCCTTTCACAGTTGCCCTCAGCTGGCTTCCCAAAGTAGGCATCTCTCTTACTGGTCTTGATTCTTACTCCAGTTATTGCCTCCAAGTATAACATCTTCCCAGGAGCCAAGCAAATGGACAGTTGGGAATACTGCATTTGTGTCTGGCTTCAGAAAGGGCATGGCTTCAATAACTCACAGCAAAGCCTTTTCAAGGCAGTTAGAGTCTGAATTTTGGCTTTGAACAAAACTGAACATTACTTCATGGAGTAGTCAGCTGAAAAATCATTTGAAATATTTATTGATGATGGTCATGAGTTTTTTGCATATGTCTCAGAAGGATGTAAAAAAATTGAGTCATATTGTCAAGGTAGGCTCCATGGACATAAAACCTATGCAGTTGCATTGTGGCCCTGTACTCAGGCAGCCCCATGCTTAGTTTAATGCTCTGCTGATGTTCTCTTGTTTTCTTCTTTTTTTTTAAATTTTTATTCTAGTAACATATACTACCTAAAATTTCTATTTTTAACCACATTGACATATATAATTCAGTGCTGTTAATTATGTTCACAGTGTGGTGCTATCATTACCACCATTCATTACAAAACTTTATGACCTACTGAAAAAGAAACTCTGTACCATTTAAACATTCACTCCCTATTCCCTACCCCGACCCCATCCCCTGGTAATTCTATATTCTAACTCGATGAGTTTGCTTATTCTAATTATTTCATATCAGTGAGGTCATACAATATTTGTCCTTTTGTGTCTGTTTTATTTCATTCAACATGATGTCTTCAAGTTTCCTCCATGTTTTCACACGTATCAGAACTTCATTCCTGTTTATGGCAGAAGGATATACCATTGTATGCATTTGCCACATTTTATTTATCTATTCATTGTTTGAAGTTTGATTGGTTGGGTTTCTTACATCTTTTGGCAATTGTGAATAATGCCGCTATGAACATTGATGTGCAAATGTCTGAGTCCCTGTTTTCAAATTTCGGGCTACATACCTAGAAGTGGGATTGCTGGGCAATATGGTAATTCTATACTTAATATTTTCTCAGGAACCACCAAACTGTCTTCTACAGTGGCTACACAATTTTACATTCCCACCAACAATGAATGAGTGTTTATATTTCTCTGCATCTTCTCCAACATGCTGTTGTTGTTTTTTAATAGTAGCTATTCTAGTGGCTGTGAAATGGTATCACACTGTTTTTTTTTTTATGCAATAGCTTTTTTTTTTACTTTATTAAAAAATTTTAAAAAAACAATTCAAACAAAACAAAACAAATAAGCTAAAATAACTGTATTGCTTCCAACGTGTCCCTACTGTACCCCAAGAAAATTAACAAACCCTAACAAAACAAATCATTGTGGTTTTGATTTGCATTTCTCTAACGGTTAGTAATGTTGAGAATCTTTTCATGTGCATTTTGGCCATTTGTAGATAGTCTTTGGAGAAATGTCTATTCAAGTCTTAGGCCATTTCTTAAATGGGCTGTTTGTCTTTTTATTGTTGATTTGTAAGATTTCTTTGTATATCCCCGCTATTAAACTCTATTGGATATGTGGTTTCCAAATATTTTCTCCCATTGAGTAGGTTTTCTTTTCACTTTCCTGATAAAGACCTTTGACGAAAAAAAGTTTTAAATTTTGATGAGGACCCATATATCTATGTTTTCTTTTGTTGCTTGTGCTTTGGGTGTAAAGTCTAAGAAACCACGGCATAACACAAGGTCCTGAAGATGCTTCCTTATGTTTTCTTCTAGGAGTTTTATAATTCTTGTTCTTGTATTTAGGTCTATGATCCATTTTGACCTGATTTTTGTATAAGTTGTGAGGCAGGGATCCACTTCATTCTTTTGCATATGGACATCCAGTTTTCCCAACACAATTTGTTGAGGAGACTGTTCTTTCCCATTGGAGTGGACTTGACACTCTTGTCAAAAATCAGTTGTTCATGAATGTGAGGGTTGATATCTGAACTCGCAATTTAATTATATTGATCTATGTGTTTTTCCTTGTGCCAATACCATGCTATTTTGATCGCTATAGCTTTGTAGTAAGTGTTAAGATCAGTGTTTTAGTTTGCTAAGTTGCCAAAATGCAATCTGCCACAAATGGACTGGCTTTTAACCATGGGGATATATTAGCTTACAAGCTTACAGCTCTGAGGCCATGAAAATGTCCAAATCAAGGCATCATCAAGACAATATCTGGACTCTGAAGACAGGCTGCTGGTGATCCTCAGTTTCTCTCTTATAGGTCAAGGCATGTGGCAGGTCTGCTGGTCTCTCCCTTCTCTCATGGGTTTTGTTGCTTTCAGCTTCAGGTTTCTCCATCTGTGCCTTCTTTCTCAGCTTCTGTGTCTTCTTCTCTGAATTCTGTGTGTTTCTCTAAATTCAATCTCTTATAAAGGACTCCAGTAAGAGGATTAAGACCCACCTGGGGCACACCTCAAGTGAAATAACCTAATTAAAAGTCCCACCCACAATAGGTCTATACCCACAGGAATGGATTAGCTTTAAGAACATGATCTTTCTTGGAGTCCATAAAACCTCCAAACTATCATGCTTCACCCTCTGGGCCCCCAAAAGGCATGTCCATATGCAAAAGAATGAAGTGGATCCCTGCCTCACAACTTATACAAAAATCAACTCAAAATGGATCATAGACCTAAATATAAGACCTAAATATAAGAACAAGAATTATAAAACTCCTAGAAGAAAACATAAGGAAGCATCTTCAGGACCTTGTGTTATACAGTGGTTTCTTAGACTTTATACCCAAAGCACAAGCAACAAAAGAAAACATAAGCAAAGTATATCACAATATCAAAAAAGCCTTAAATCATTTCAAAAAAATATTAAGAACAAAATCTCATCAAAATCAATTATAGGTGTGGTCTGTCCTAAGGCAAAATTTCCCTCTGACTGTGGACCTGTGAAACTTAGAAAAAGTTGTCTACTTCCAATACACCAAAAAGGAACAGTCAAAGAGTAAACATTCCCATTGACATGTAGAGAAATTAGAAGGAAAATAGGTGTCAAGTGTCCCAAACAGTTCCCAAATCCTGTAGGGCAAACTTCATTAGATTTTGAGTTCTGAGAGTCATCTGTAGTATGATGTCTTGTCATTGGGGCCTGCCTGATGGAGAGGCAGCCCCATCCTTTTCAAGTCCTGTGCAGCAGGCATGCTTTCTCCATGCTTCACAGGGGTGAAGGCTCCAACATCTCCAAGCATTGGGGTGATGGCCAGATTCTAGATCCCATCCTCCTTAAGCATCAGGGTGGTGGCTGGACCCTTTGCAATCTCTGGGACACAGACTCAAACCCCTCAGAACAGTGGGTTGGTGGCCAGACTCTCCCCAATCCCTGGGGAATGTGCTCCATCCTCTCTGAAGACTGGGGAGGCAGCAGTCTTCCTGAACAACACGGTAGCCAAGACCTCCTCAATTCCCCAGGCATCTGAGAACTCTGGGGTGGTAATACTCTTCCTGAACAACAGGGCAGAAGACCCAACCTCTGCAAATGCTGGGGCATACTCACCCTTTCCACATACATAGTGGGTCCACTCCCCTGGCCCAAGGTCTTCGCTCCAGAACTCGTCTTCCATGAAGTCATTTTTCCTTCAATCTATCCCTTTTCTGTTCCTTATAGTCTGGACTGGCAGCAGTTCCATTCATACAGAGCTAGCAAAAAAATATTGGTTTTTCTTGCTGTACACAGGGATCTCAACTGTCAGACAATAGGACTTTCCACAAATCCTTTCTGATTAACTTGCATTTCCAATCCTGACTTGTACTGAAATAGCTGACTGGTTCCATGTTCAGTTAAATCTTCACAAGGGGCACTATTCTCTGGGGACTTGTGTTCTGGTTTGCTAATGCTGCCATTACGCAAAATACCAGAAATGGATTGGCTTTTACAAAGAGGATTTAATTGTTTACAAATTTACAATCCTAAGGCCATAAAAGTGTCCAAACTAAGGCATCAACAAGAGGATACATTTACTGAAGAATGCCGATGGCATCCGGAATACCTCTGTCAGCTGGAAAGGCACGTGGCTGGCCCTTTGCTCCCAGGTTGCTTTGCTTTCAGGTTGTGGTTCCAGTGGCTTTCTCTCTAAGCATCTGGAAGCTCTCTCTTAGCTTCTCCAAGCAAACTCTGGGCTTCATCTCTTAGCTTGGGATCTGCAAACATCCTTCTGTCCACATCTCCAAGCATCTCTAAGCATCAACAAACATCTTGGTCTGTGTCAACCCTTAGCTTCTCTCTTAAATACTTCAGTGAACTAATCAAGACCCACCTGTGATGGGGTCACTCATCCATGGAAATAATCTAATCAAAATTATCACCCACAGTTGCATGAGTCACATTTCCATGAAAACACTCAATCAAAAGTTTCCACCCTAATCAAAAGATTAATAAATCTGTCCCCACAAGACTACACCAAAGAACATGGCTTTTTCGGGGACATAATATATCCAAACTGACACAACTTCCTTTCTGGAAGCTCACAGTTTTCCAAACTATCAATTTCTGGTTTCTTTGTAAACATGAGTTCAGTTCTCAGCTTATCCCTTTCCTCTTGCATTTTATTATAAACTGCAAGGACAAGCCAGGCTGAACTTTCTACATTTAGTGTGGAAATCTCCTCAGCTAAATATTCAGTTTTGTCCCTTTCAACTACTGCCTTCCTTCCATCAGTACTCAATTTTGCTAAATTTTCTGACACTTTAAAACAAGGATCCCTTTACTTCCAGTCGGCAATGATACATTGATCATTTCTGTTTAAGTCTTCCTCAGAAGTAACTTTAGTGTCGGTATTTCTACCACCAGTCTCTTCAAAGCAATCTAGGCCTTTTCTATCAAGCACCTCGCAATTCTTCCAGAATCTTCCCCTTATCCATTTATAAAGACATTCCAGCAATTTTGGTATTTGCAATCTCAACACCCCATTATTCTGGTACCAAAATCTGTTTTAGTTTGCTGAAGTTGCCAAAATGCAATATACCAGAAATGGACTGGCTTTTAACAATTGGGATTTATTAGCTTACAAGCTTATTGTTCTGAGGCTGTGAAATGTCCACATCAAGGCATCATCAAGATGATACCTGGATATGCTGTTGGTGATCCTCAGCTCCTCTGTCACATGGCAAGGCACATGGTGAGTCTGCTAGTCTCTCCCTTCTCTCCCAGGTTTCATTGCTTTTAGCTTTTGGTTTCTCTGTCTGTGGCTTTGTTTTTCAGCTTCTGTCTGTTTTTCTCTGCATTCTGTGTATTTTTCTGAATTTCTCTTATAAAGGACCCCAGTAAGATGATTAAGACCCAGTGGGGCATACCTCAATTGAAATAACCTAACCAAAATCCCACCCACAATAGGCCTACACCCACAGAAATGGATTAACTTAAGAACATGATCTTTCCCTGAGTCCATAAAACCTCCAAACCATCATAACTGGGAAGTGTGAGTCCTCCAACTTTGTTCTCTTTTATCAAGATGACTTTGGCTAATTGGGGCTTCTTATCCTTTCATATAAGTTTGGTGATTGGCTTTTCCAATTCTGCAAAGAAGGATGTTGGAATTTTGATTGGGATTGTGTTTAATCTGTAAATCACTTTGGGTAGAATCTTAACAATATTTAGTTTTCCAATCCATGAACACAGAGTGTCTTTCCATATACTTAAGTCTTTGATTTCTTTTAGCAATGCCTTAAGTTTTCTGTGTACAAATCCTTTACATCCTTGGTTAGATTTATTCCTAGATACTGCGTTCTTTTAATTGCTATTGTAAATAGAATTTTTTTCTTGACTTCTTCTTCAGATTGTTCACTACAAGTATATAGAAACATTATTGATTTTGGCATGTTGACCTTGTACCCTGCTACACTGCTGAATTCATTTATTCCAGCAGTTTGTTGTGGATTTTTCAGGATTTTCTGTATATAGGATCATGTCATCTGCAAATAGGGAAATTTTTACTTCTACCTTTCCTATCTGGATGCTTTTTGTTTCTTTCTCTTGCCTAGTTGCTCTAGCTAGAACTTCCAGTACAATAACACTGTTGAATAACAGTGGTGACAGTTGGCATCCCTGTCTTGTTCCTGATCTTAGAGGGAAAGCTGTCAGTGTCTCATCACTGTGTGTTATGTTAGCTATGGGATTTTCATAGATGCCATTTATCACATTGAGAATGTTTCCTTCTGTTCTTAGTTTTCCAAGAATTTTTTTTTTTAAAACTGGGTACTGGATTTTGTCAAATGCCTTTTCTGCATCAATTGGATTTTCTCTTTTGTTAATTGGTTTGTTACATTTATTGATTTTCTTATGCCAAACCTTTCTTGCATACCTGGGATGAATCCCAGTTGATCATGATGTATAATTCTTTTGATGTGCTGTTGAATTTGGTTTGCTAGTATTAGGCTGATGATTTTAGCATCTATATTCATATGAGATGTTGACCTGTAGTTTTCTTTTCTTGCAGCAACATTATCTGGCTTTGTTATGAGATCAATGTTGGCCTCATAGAAAGAATTAGTGTTCCCTCCTCTTCAATTTTTTGCAGAACTTGAATAGGATAGTTGTTAATTCTTCTTGGAACGTTGGTGAAGTTAACCTGTGAAGCCATCTGGACTTGAGCTTTTCTTTGTTGGGAGGTTTATGATTAATGATTCAATCTCTTTCCTGGTCATTTGTTTGTTAAAATCTTCTATTTCTTCTTGAGTCAGTGTCAGTAGTTTGTGTGTTTCTAGGAATTTGTTGATTTTGTGAAGGTTATCCAATTTGTTGTCATACAGTTGTTAATAGTATCCTCTTATAGTCCTTTTTTGTTTCTGTGGGGTCAGTAGTAATGTCCCTATTTTCATTTCTGATTTTAGTTATCTGTGCCCACCCTTTTTTCAGTCTCACCATTTTTTTGTACTTGTTACAAATGATATCTTTGTACATTGTATGTTCAAAACCATCAATTTATCATAATTTTTATGTATTTGCATTTTAGCACCTGTATAAAGCAAGAAGTGGAATTACATAACAAACAATACAATTACCCATATGGTTACCTTCACTGGAGGTCTTTATTTCTTTATGATGCTTTGATCTACTGTCTAGTATCCTTTCCTTTCAGTCTGAAGAACTTCCTTTAGCACTGCTTGCAGGGCAGGTCTAATAGTGA
Organism: Choloepus didactylus; assembly: GCF_015220235.1. NCBI lineage: Eukaryota > Metazoa > Chordata > Mammalia > Pilosa > Megalonychidae > Choloepus > Choloepus didactylus. The sequence goes on along the minus strand of NC_051318.1, from coordinate 66,898,112 downwards.
CATATCACCTCAACTTTTGTTTATCTTGGAATGTCTTACTCTCTCATTTTTGAAAGGAAGTCTTACCAGATATAAAATTCTTGGTTGACAATTTTTTTTTTCTTTCAGTACTTTAAATATTGGTATCATTGTCTTCTTGCCTTCATGGTTTCTGATGAGAAACCAGAACTTAATCTTATTGGGATTCCATTGTACATAACTTATTGCTATTTTCTTGCACCTTTAAGAACTCTCTTCTTGCATTGGACAGTTTGACTACTATCCATCCGGGCATGGTTCTCTTTTAATTTTTCCTGTATGTGTTTGGTTGGGCTTCTTGAATGCACATATTCATGAATTTTTGTCAAATTTGGGAAGTTTTCTGCCATTATTTCTTTGAATATTTCCTCTACCCCTTTCTTTCTTCTCCTTCTAGGGTTCCCATAATACATACATTGGTACACTTGATGGTGTCCCACAAGTCTCTTATATCTGTTCATTAGTTTTTTATTCTTTTATCTTTCAGTTCCTCAGCCTGAATCATTTCAGTTGTCTTGTCTTTGAGTCCACTGATTCTTCTGCCACCTCCAATCTGCTGTAGAAACCATCTAGGGAATTTTTCATTTCAATTATTGCATTCTTCCACCCCAGTATTTCTCTGGAGAGATTCCCATATTGTTCATTCTTTATTTTTCTAACATCCTTTAGTTCTTTCTCTGTGTTTTCCTTTACTTCCCTGAGCACATTGAGGATCATTATTTTAAAGTCTCTGTCCAGGAAGTATAAAATCTGATCTTTTTCATTGATGGATTCTGGATTTTTATCTTGTTCCTTTGGATGGATCATCATTTCCTGTTTCTTTGTGTGGTAATTTTTTGTTGCACACTGTAATTTTAATATTTTAAAGTGTTAATTCTGGGACTTAGTCCCTGGGCTGTCCCTTAAGTTTTATCCAGCTAGTGATATGACAGAGATTTTCTTGAATGCAAGGAACTAATCAAAACAAACACACCAAGGCAAAAAGTACTTCTCACCCTCTTTGCAAATTGACTCTGCCTTGGCTGATGGTCTCTTCAGAGGTTAGCCCTCCTATCAGATGGTCAGTCTGAGGCAAATGGAAAGAGCAGGGTCCTTTCTTCTTATCTGAGCCTGTGTGGGTGCTGGAGCTGGGGAGATTGCTACTTCTCCCAGGTCTGTGCTCACTAAAGTCCCCAGGAATTCCCCACTTACATTCCACAGTAGTTTGAAGGAACATTCTCTCTACTCTCTTTGAAAGTGAACTCCTCCCCTCCTGAATGCTCTTTAGACTGAATTAACGCAGGTAGTCCTTTGCCCCAGGCCATTTCAACTTAATTGTTTCTAATAAAGTCCCAGCTGTCTGTGAGCAGTGTCTCTGCCCTTGATATGAACTCTGGGAAGGTGAGCCTGAGACAGTCTATCTGACTTCTACCCAGTAGATTGGCCCTGGCATACATGCACCCCTGTATGCACATAGGGTCCACTCTGCTCCCTCTGGAATAGGACGAGGGACCTCTAATGGTAGCACAAACTGGCTTCATCCTATGTTCTGAAGGGGGTGGTGGAGCAGCCAGCAAGTGTGCCAGGAGCTTCTTTAATGACTTTTAAGATACATTTTCTTAATTCAGCACTTGCCCAGTTAATGTAGCCCTTTAACTGTTTTCTGTAGTTTTGAGGAAGATCTTTAAGATCCCTCTGCTGCTTCTGCCCCAGGAGGTTTGGAACAATGGCCCCCCTCAGAGCCAGCCAGCTCCACCCCCCCACCCCACCCCACCCCCCATGATCTGAAGTAGTTGATCAAAGGTAGAGATCTGGGATCAGACCATACTTCCATGGTGTTTGCAGGCCTAGTTTTTTGTATCCTACTCTGGCACCAGCAAACTAAGCCAGGAGCCGGAGCTCTAATTCTCACCGCTGCTGGCCACGAGGCTGAGGGGAGGGGAATGGTAGCTGCTGCAGGGAGGGTGAAACACCTGGTCTTTATCACAAATTACCAGCCTCTTCCTCCTGCTGCTCCCTGGATGCTACACACTGTTCCCCTAGACTCTGGCATTTCAGAGTGGTTGATTCAGATAATTCCTGCCAGTTTGAGTAGAGGAATTAATTCTTGGAGCTTCCTACTCTGTCATCTTCCCACTCGGATGCTCTCTTCAAATTTTTAATAATTTCAATTTTGAACTTTTGTATGTGAACTCCAATGGGCCAATGGAGCAGGTGAATGAACAGAGGAGATATATGTAATGTGTGTGCCCACTGTTCCTTGAGGTTCCATTCTCACATAGCATCCACACTGCCCATGAGCACAAAATTCTGGTGGACCCATGATGTGTAGAAGTTCAGTGGGACCCAAAGAACTTACAAAGTAAGTAGGTTATATCTACAACTGACCAAATGGGAGCACTGACCACTCCAAGAGGCCACACTTTGTTTGAATCAGAAGTGCAGATGACATTCTAACAAACACAAAAGATTCCCTCTATCCTTTCTGATTCATGTTACTTTCCTGTATTGGCCAACGCCTTATGCTAAAAATGATGACATGAACGGAAATAGGAAGTGAGGGCAATCCACAGTTTCTTTTCTATTCAGTGTTTCCTTACTCATCATAAGCCAAAGGTAGAAAATGTGCAATATAAAAAATGAAAGAAAACCACTGGGTTAGTTTCATGCAGGTTTTCCACTCTCCTGATAAGAAAAAAATCCATATGCCTGGATGACTATGAGATACAAACTGTGTAATTTCTGTGCTTCACCATACAAATTGCATGCTTTTTTGTTTGCATTTGAAACTGACATTGTACAACACAAAGATAAGTGGTAAAATTCTTGCTAATAACTTAAAATTTTACTATGTCTTTACTTAAAACATTACATACCAAATAAAAAGTGTCATGATAAGTCAAAAGAGAGACCACAGAATAAAGGAAAAGGCTTCATGTTTATTTAATACTTTAACATCAAATTTTTCCTGCTTTTTGAACAATGGGCTTGCATTTTCATTTTATACTAGGTGGACAAATTTTTTAGCTGACCCTGACTAGTAATATAACAAAACATCCATTCCCATCTACTTATTTTTGTAGATAAATAAGCTAGGTTAACCAATCTTTTACCTACAACTATGAAAGACTGGAATGGAATTCATTCTGAGAACCATCTCATTCTAAAAATTAGTAATAGTCACCCATGGGTATGAGGAATAATATCACCCTGCTTTTTTTGAGTTACATTTTAAATAAAATTTGCCTTTTTTATATTAATTACTATCAAAATATGTGATTTATTTATAATGTTTTGATGATTATAAAAAGGGTAATGGTAACTCAATCCTGAAGCTATTTTTTTTTAAACACCGAGATTATTGTCACAAGAATTAAAAAGCAATAATAGTTTCAAGTCATAGACATTTATATTGCAGAGAAATACCATGGAACAATCAACAAAAGAACTTTGCTCTTAAAATACCTCATATTTTGGGAAACAACACATTATGGAAAACTTAGTAGCTTATAAACACTTACGATTTCACAGTTTCTGTGGGTCAGTATCCAGTTGTGGCTTTGTTGGGTTTTTTTGGATCTGCATCTCTGACAAGGCTGCATCAGTGCATTGGCAGTTTCATCTACTGCTGGAGGCTCTACCTGGGGAATACCCACCTCTAAGCTTACTCATGGTGGTTGGCTGAACTCGATTCTTAGCGGGTTCTTGGACTAAGGGCTTCAGTTATTTGTTTGTTGTTGGAGGGGGGCCTCCTTCAGTTCCTGGCTATGTGGGTATCTCCATAAGGCAGTTTCCTTCCCTCAGAATGGAGTGAGAGACAAAAGAGGTTCTTTCTGTAACCTAACCTCAAAAGTGGCATCCCATCACTTTTGCTATATTGTCTTCATCAGATGTGAATCACTAGGTCCAATCTAAACTCAGGGGCAGGAAATACATAAACATATGAATACCAAGAGGTAGCGATGATTGGAGACCATCTCAGAAACTTCCTTCTGTAATTGGATATATGAAATAATTTTTAAGACTTTTCATTAAAATAAGACCACCTCAAACTCAAACATTTCTATTTCCATTTCATTTTTCTCAATCCTAATCTCATTAAGTAAAAGTCATCCTAATGGTGGGAGAAATAACAATAAAACAAAACAAAACAAAACTAGTAAACTCTCCAAGGAATGGGGACTTTCTGACTTATAAAGCAAGTACCTATATATGTATGTGTGGGGTTGTGTGTGTATATACTAGTAGATTAGACTGTGAATCCCTGAAAGCTGTGTCCATCCAGAAACTGTGGATATGACCTTATTTGGGAAAGGGTTCTTTGTGGATGCATTCAGTTAAGACTCTCAAGACGAGATCATTTTGGATTTAGAGTGGGCAGGTAAGAAAACGGCAAAGGGAGATTTGAGACAAGGAGACACAGAGAGAAGGTCATGTGAAGAGAGAGACAGAGATTGGAGTCAGGCATCTACAAGTCAAAGAATGTCCAGTATTGCCAGGAGTCACCAGAAGCTGGGAGAGAGGCATGGAACAGAGCTTCCAGAAGGCGCCAACTCTGCTGACATCTTGATTTTGAACTTTCAGCCTTCAAAACTGTGAGAAGTTAAGTTTCTGTTGTTTTTAAGCCATGAAGTTTGTGGTAATTTGTTAAGGCAGTCCCAGGAATCTAATATGTGTTTGTACTTGTGTGTGTATACATATCCATATCCATCCATCCATACTTACATGTATTCATGCATATATATATACACACATACATAAGTGAAAGATGTGGAGAAGGGAGAAAGGAAAAAAGGGATGAAATTGGGAAGAATGGATCTTGAATTCAGCTGCGGGTGTGATACGATATTCATAGAGAAATAATCACCAATAAACATTCTATTTCTTAGTTTTGGGATGAAGGATATAGACATGGCAGAAATAATTTAGCTTCCATATGTCTATAATTCCCAATGTTTCTAATGGTAATTAATGCTATATAAAGCCCTTAATCATGATTTTAGTGAAAGCTTTAGCAGAATGGAAGAAAACTCCATTATTTTTTCAGTGCTAAATATTCTGATAACCCTTCAGTGATAACATTACAGATATTTAGTTGCTTCTCCTTTTTTGTCTAAAACCTTTAACTCATTCCTGAGCCATTTCTGATTTTGTTTAGAGGTAAATTTTTTCTATTTTGAATTACAAAGCCTCAGGGAAACAGCCCCCTCCACATACATACATGCATAAAGTAAGTGAATATGTATATGCAAATCCTCAGGGGATCACATACACACACACACACACACACACACACACACACACACACACATATATATTTCTGATGTGTGTCTAGATGGTTCATCATTAAACTAAGAAACAGAGAAGGTCTAATGCTGTATATTTGACTATATACCATATCATGACTTGTAGTCGAATTCAAGATCCATTCTTCCCCATTCCATCACCTTTTCTGCCTTCCTCCTGTCTCTGCTTCTTTCCCTGTCCTGTCATTGTCCTCCTCCCCAGATGGCACAAATCCCTCCCCATCAGCTCTACTCTCTTCTGGGTGGCATCTTAATTCTGAACCCCTGAATTGAAAGATGTGGAGATCCACAGGTCTAGGGACTCCACATTTCCAGCAGGATTTCTGTGCACCTTTGGATTTGCTTTCCCCTTTTCTTAACTGACTTTTACTGTATCTGCCATCAAGTGGTAGGCTCTAAAACTACAACATGACATACAGAAGTCACATTTGACTTGCCTTTGACACGCGTATGTCGAGTCCATATTAGACATCATATATTGCTAATAAATGATAAGTGGAATGCAAACTAGAATGCTGAAATAATGAATGACTAAATACTAAGTTTGTGCTATTATTAGAAAAGAGGAACATTGCACTGTGCTTATGTTAACACTTCCACTCAAACAAGGGTGTTTTACATAAATATTTCTGATTTCAGTTCAATTTCACAGTTTCAATCAAAGTTTTAATTTTCTAAAAGCTGTAATTCCAGTAGAAAACACTAACAGGGATTTACCTTTGTGAATAGAAATGTAAACATAAGTACAAGGATATATTTTTGATAATTCTTTTTTTCCTTTAGATACTAGTTAGCTTTATATTTTTAAGTAACATACAAAATAACCATATGTTTAAAAAAGAATCCAAAGAAGAGTTAGCACAAAAACCATACTGTACCTAAATTCAGAAAAGAAATATTTATTTTGTGAGATTAAAATAGGGGCAATTTTATTAATGGAAAGTTTTAAAAGATTACTTAGGTTATATCAACTGTACAATAAGATTGATTTTTCAAAACATCATACCTATGCATAGGGTTGCAGAGGATAACAGAATAACCTTCCCTGCCCCCATATATATATACACACATATTTTGCTGGTAAATGGACTATTTAATTATATTTCAAGAAGTATGGCAGGCAGGACAGTTACTTAAGATATGGTACAATATCATAACCTATCACATAAACTTCTTTCTAAGTACATTTTAGTCTAGGCATATCTACTTCAAATTATTGGTTACACACAGAGACTTAGTCTTTTGCAGAAAAAGTGAGGTTTTTGATTGATGCTGAGACTCAATATTTATGAAAATCACACTAGATAAAGATCAAAAGTCCTTACTTCAAACTGCCACTTACCAGCTCTAAGAACTTTTTAGAGCTTTAGTTTCTCTGTCTGTAAAATGGGAATGTCACTTGCCTGCTTACTGCAGTCCTGCTCAATTAAACATTTATTAGATGAACCTCCACTCTGCACGCAAACTGTGCTGGCGGCTCACTGATGGAGCCAGCAGATGTGGTCCCTTCGCTCACCCAGGTACCCTGATGGGGAATACAGGCAATTAAACTCATGATAACCGTGCTGTTGTGAGAATCAAAGGGGAGAATGGGTATGGAAGTACTTTACAACCTGTAGAACATTACGTAATTGGGAATCCTCAGTATTTGGGCACTGACTATAGGGAAAAAGAAAAAAAAAAGTCCTACCTGAGTGCAAGGGAGACCAATTATTCTGAATTGAATTTATTGAATTGTTTCCTGTCCACCTATTGATGAGGATTATGTTATCAATGTCCATATCCTGGATTATTGTTGACCATCTCCCTCTCAAGAAGAAAATTTTCTAGAATGGCACAAAGAAAAACAATGAAGCGGAATAATTGGAAATTTTTTTCATCATGATTGAATCCAAATGATTATCAGAAGAAACATAAGTCACATTCCTGCTACTTTCTCAGACATTTTTTTCTCAGTCATTCATTAGTCTCTTCTCAGCCCACAGGGCTGTGACACTTTTGAGTTCAATTGTCCAGCTTCGTGTTCTGAAGAACCCTTTAAAATGCCTTCCCACGATCACATTTTCCTTTGTCATCTAACTCTTGCTGAGAAATAAAACTCTCAGGAGCCATTTGAGTGTGTTGGGCAAGGAAATCATTATCAGAAAAATTGTAATAATAATGATTAATAATGACAAATACTTCCACATTTGTGAAATATTTTTTTTCTTTTGATCATAAGAGTACATTTTCTTCTCTTGTAAACAACACCATGTGTGAACAGCAACTAAGCAACCTTTAATATTTAATATATCTTATAGGAAGAATTCCTTCTATAGGTTTGGATCCCAGCTGCCTATTTCTTGGCAAATGACTTTTTCTGAGGTTCAATTTCCTCTTCTGTACAATGGGAGTATTGATACCTTTTTCAGAGCTGTTGTGACAACTAAATGAAAAAGTGTGTATAAAAGCAATTGTACATAGTAGAGTGCTAAGCAAATCTAAGTTGCTGTCACCTTGCAGACATACTGTCCTCAACCTGTTAATATCCCTGGATGACTCCCTCATCTTTTTTTCACCTGGTCAACAGGAGCAGACCTGTATAAACCTTCTGATCAAGTGCTTTGGAAAGCATGCTTAGATAGGGTTGGAATCTATGCCCAACGTTTCCTATTTCACTGAGAAAATTTAAGCAATCAGAAGGAAACTTCCTTAGATTCTATCACATTTACCAGTGCTATAGATTGAATTGTGTACCTTCCAAAAGATATATTCTGGTCCTAACTCCTGGTCTCATGAATGGGATCCCATTTGGAAATTAGATCTTTGAAGAAGTTATTAGTTAAAATGAGTCCAAACTGAATTAGCGTGGACCTCAATCCAATATGACTGGTGCCCTTATAAGGAGAGGAAATTTAGATACAGAGAAGGGGAGAGAGACAGACAGACACACAGCCACATGACCTCAGCAGAGATTGAATTGTACTGCCACAGCCAAGAAATGGCATGGATTCCCAGCTACCCACCCGAAGCCAGGAGAAAGTCACAGCCCAGAGGACGCATAACCCAGCTGATACCTTTCATTTCGGACTTCCAGTCTCCAGAAATGTGAGACAATAAATAAATGTCTGTGGTTTTAAGCCATCCAGGTTGTGGTACTTTGTTAACAGCATCCCTAGGAAATTAAGCTACCCACCTACCAGCATCTGCACCCATTCACTCTGCCTTTGCTTGAAACCACAAGCAGAGCTAATCCTTACTTCTATCCTAAGTCAGCTTCACCACTGTATCTAGATCCCACCTCTTCTCGTTCCCTCAAGAACACCACTCTTAGGATTCCTTCCTCTCTTCTACATCATCAGTGTTTCATTTTATATTGGATCATTCCTATCAGCAACAAATATCCTATTGTGATTTCTCTCATTTGAAAAAACTATTCTTTCTTTTGATCTTCCTTGTCCCCAGAAGCCACCTCATTTCTCTGCTCCACTTCAAGGTAAGTTCTTTGAGAAAAGTTGTCTATTTTTATTTTCTCCAATTTCTCTCCTCACATTCTCTCCTAAACACACTCCCAAAGTCTCTAATGAAACTGCTCTGGTTATAGTCCATATTACTAAATCAAGTGGTCAATTCTCAGCCCTCATCTTCCTGAACTGTTAGCATTTGACACAACTGATCACTCTTTTTTTTCTTGATGCAACTTCTTCCTTTGTCTTTCCATATACTGAAGTGGTTTTCCTTCCCCCTGTGCTGGTTTGGATGCATTATGTTCCCCAAACTCCATGTTCTTCAATGCAGTCTTGTGGGGGCAGACGTATTAGTGTTGACTAGGTTGGAACCTACTGATTGAGTGTTTCCATGGAGATGTGACTCAATCAACTCTGGGAAAGACTTTGACTAGATAATTTCCTTGGAGGTGTTACTCCACCCATTCAGGGTGGATCTGAATTAAATCACTGGAGCCATACACATGAGCTGACAAACACAAGGAACTCAGAGCAACTGAGAGTGACATTTTGAAGAGGAGCTGCAGCTAAGAGAGGACAAAGTGCCCCAAGAGCAACATTTTGGAGAACACCATTTTGAAATGCAATCTGGGAGCAAGCAGTTGCCAGCCACATGCCTTCCAAGCTAACAGAGGTTTTCTGGATGCCAATGGACATCCACCCTATTGTTGATGCCTTACTTTGGACATTTTTATGGCCTTAAGACTGTAACTTTGTAACCAAATAAACCCCCTTTACAAAAGCCAAACCATTTCTGGTGTTTTGCATTCTGGCAGCATTAGCAATCCAGAACACCCCCCTTCTGATTTCTTGCTTTTTCACCCTCCTTTGCTAGTTCCTTGCCTTCATCACGAGTCTCAAGAGTGGAGAGCTTCAGAGTGCAGTTATATGGACTCAATTCTTCTCCATCTACACACATACTTTTAGCAATTCCAGTCTCATGGCTTCAAATGTCACTTATATGCCAAAGACGTCCACATTTCTATTTCAATTCCATATCTCTCTCCTAAACTCCAGACTAATAAACCAAACTGCCTCCTAGATATCTCCACTGGGTCACATAACAGGCACCTCAAATCCCACAGGTCCAATTCTGAATTTCTGATCACCTGTTACCCCATGTCTGCTCCATTAGCAGCCTAATCTGTCTCTGGTGATGGCAACTCCATCATTCCAGCTGCTCAGGTCAAAAACCTTGGAGCCAGCCTTATCCCCACTCTCACACTCATGCCTTACTCCCACTGAATCAGGAAATCCTGTTAGTTCTTTTCAAATATTCTAGAATTTAGCCACTTCTGGCCACCTCCACTAATACCATCCTGGTTTGAACCACTGCCATTTTTTGCCTAATTTGTTGCAAGTCCCCTACTTGGTGTCCATTTTTTACCTTTGATCTCCTACAATGAATTTCCAATACAGAAGCCAGGATTATCCTGTGAAATATGTCAGCTATGTCACTTCCACCCTTAAATCCCTGTAATGGCTCCCCAGTTCTTACAATGGCCACATTCCTTACAATGACCCAGAAGGCCCTATATGTTCTGGTATCCTAACTCCTCTATTAGCTCATCTCTGAATCTCGCTGACACTGTGCCAGCCACGCTGGCTCCCTTGTAGCTTCTTGGTCATGCCAGGCAGAATTCCAATTTATTAGGACTATTATACTGGTTATTCCCTCTGCAGGTTTCATTTTTCTTGCAGATAAGGTGAACTTCTTACCTCCTTCAATCTTTGATTATCCCCTTGTTGAGGAATCCTACCCTGACAATCTCTCTTAGAACTATTCACCCTTACCTCTTTAACTTTTTCTACTTCCTTTTTCTTTACTTTGTAACATACAGCATAAATAATGTACTTATTATGATTGTTTTTTATTGACTGTTTCCTCTGTTAGAATGTAAGCATGACTGGGGCAGAAAAGCTTTGTTTTGTTCACTGTTGTATTCTAAAGGACCTAGAACAGTGCCTAACAGATAGTAAATACTCAATAAATATTTTTGAAAGGAAGGAGGGAAGGAGAAAAGGAAGGAAGGAAGGAAGGAAGGAAGGAAGGAAAGAAGGAAGGAAAGAAGGAAGGGAGGAAGGGAGGAAGGAAGGAAGGAAGGAAGGATAGAAGGAAGGAAGGAAGGAAGGATGGAAGGAAGGAAGGAAGGAATTGTGAATGCAATGCATCCTGTATATTAAGTGGACTTTTAACAGTTTTTCCCAACCACTTAATTGTTAGTTCCTTTAAGGACAGAGGCTTTTTTCCTCTCTGCCCCCAAGAGTAAATTATGGAATAAAATGAGAAAGGAGCAAAGATGGATGTTGATAGCTAATTACATAACTGCTCTTAACTTTACTCACTATTTGGTTCCTTCTAAAAGAGTTTGGAACTTATATTAACACAGCAGTGAAGGAACTAAATCCACACTTAGTCAAATAACACTGTAGGATATATTTGTTAGGGCAAAAGTAATACAACATAGAATATACTTGGGCATCCTTCATGCGTATAAGATATTAGATTTATGTTTAATATTTTTCACCAGTATGAATAATACAATTCAGTAGCTATAGATGAAATTTTACACAAGATAATCATTAATTTTTACAGACCTTGTATCTTAATGACCTTGGAAAATTTGGTTTTCATTGTTGTTGGAAAAATAATGCAATACAAAATATTATGTTATATGTCAAGTTAGCTTTCGATTGAGGTTAATATTACTGAAATAACTACATCTGCTTTCCTCTCACTGTGATGTTTATCACCTAATAAAAATGCTCAAGTTACCAAGCAAAGATGTTTAATTTGTTCTCACTGCTCAGTTGCATGTTGCATCCTATTTTGTAGTAAATGGCATAATGTCCCAAGTGGGCTGCCATACTGTCAGATACATTATTTATACATAACATTACTGGTTAATCAATGAACAGCAAATGCAGTAGCCTTTTCTTTTCTCCTTTATTTTTAAAGCAATAGCAAGATGAAAACATTTAGAAAAACTTCTAATTATCTGATGTTAAATAATTTTTGTAATTATTTTAAAAAGTGAAGTCTACAAATAGGAACATAATAATTAAAGCACATGCCCTAATGCATTCCAATGAGTAAGAACAATTAACTAGTCAAATCTAAATATGGCTGCTGCTTTTTCTAGCAAAGCATGTAGAAAACATCTTTTCTTATAAGCTGCAAACTACTAAACAAATAAGTTTCTTCCTCCAAAGGGATGTATAGAACTCATCTTAGAAAAAAAATATTAAAAGGGCCATAATAGTCTATTTAGAATCATAAATTCTGTATCTGTTTGTGATTTATCAGCAAACAAAGAAGTGATTAGTATACATGGACGAAATATTGTCAAATAATTGACAATAGTCAAATAGACCAGTAGTCTGGTAATAAATCAAAATGTGCTCAATTTCAATTCATATACAGACAAAATTTTAATTCCACTCTTGTATTTTGAGATACATAAGGCACAATTGGGATAAATTTGCCCTGGGTATAGTCATTCTTTCTCTTCTACCAGAAACAGTATTCTAAAGTTTAAGATTTTTGGTGGGGAAAGTTATAATAGTCTGTTGAGCTTTTTTATTTTTTATTTTTTTTTAAATTTCTCTTTATTTTTGGAAGGATAAAGATGAAGTAAATCACAAACTCTTAATTACACAATATGAAAACTAATAGTAATAACTTATTCAATTAAAGAAAAAGACATAATTTGTAGTACTTAAGCAATATAGTAACAAACATATAAGCAGATATCCAGCTGATTTTCATAGAATAGGTAACCTCCTAATCTGATGAGCCCTTAAATGTCTAATTCCCAAGGAGAAACCATATTACACAACAGCACATTTGAAAATGGTCAAAAACCAAAATAAGACATATATCATCATTGACAATCATCCTTTATGGGGCTCCAACTACATGCAGGCTATTGAATTGTATACATACATCCCCTTCAAAGTGAATCTTTAAAGGCTCCTGATTTAAATAGACATGGTTCCCAAATACAAAATACTATTATTTCTTCTGAGAATTATAATAGCATTTAGAAGCCATATTGAAAGAAAGAAAGAAACAAGAAGGATGGTTTGGTTTTACTTTAGCTTTTCTATTGCATTCTTATTAATAAAAGTTTTAGATCAATACCAAATATTCTGCTCAGTTCCAGTGATTGAATATGCATACATTATGTGCATACAAAAACAGTGATAATCTAAGTTGATACAATAGTTCATTTTGCATTAGTGTCCTAGATGGGACAATGTTAAGAAGCAATTTAAATGAAATTCATTTAAATGTCAGCTCTCATGCTTGCGATTTTTCTATAATTGGTTATTTAATTAAAATAATTCTCATAGTCATTAATTTAGACTAAAACTTGCTGTGCACTGACATGTTTTAATTACATGGTATTAACAAAATTGATATGCTTTAAAAAAGCATGGTTAAATTTTAAACAAGAATAAATTAGAAATCTCATAGATCATCCTACTTAGTGTATTTATGAGAAAGTCGGTCATTTTAAATGTTTATTGCAAAGAAAGTCCCACAATTACTGTGCACGCATTGCAGTTTGTAGCCCATATCCTTTAAGGAGATCTGCTGCATATACAGGGCCCCCATTCTTGAATGTCTTTAACATTGCGTGACATAAACTAAATATTAACAGAAAATCACAAAATGACCCACGGATTGATGAGGAATTAGTGCTTTTAAGATATAGAAGTTCATGGAGTCTTAGAAAAATAATGTAATTTCATACATAAGGAGATAACACCCAAATGGGAAAGATTAAAAAATAAATGGTTCCGTTAAAACCATTGTGCAATCCTCCCTGCAGTGAAAAAATAAATAGGTATATTGGTTCAGCACTTAAAAAAAAAAGGGGAAATTAGTCTTCACATTACATTTGTGAGGTTACATTTGTGACCAGTCACATCCTCAGTTCATTCTTTGTCGAAGGACTAGATAAATATTTTACCCTTTTCAAATCGCAATTACAATCTTTGTCAGGAGTATGAGAAATCAGAATTTTAGAGTTTTCTATGAATTAGAGGATTTCTATATTGCTTTGACCTTTTTAATATTCTGTAATTTAATTGGATGGGCAGTCTACTTTTGCCTAGAATTGCCAGTCTTTCTATTTAATAAACTTACTGACACAAAGCACTGTTTTAAATGGCTGCAGCACCTTTTTCCCTGAGTAGAAGTTTTTGGAATGGTTAAAACACTGCTTTGCCAACTAACATTTCCTTATTTTCTTTTCTCTGTAGATTTTTTAAGATTATTGGGTGGCCAACGTGGGTATTATGGCTTCATTTGTGTTCTGGAACTATAACGGTTGCAGAATCATGTTTCTGACCAATTTCTTCACACTAATTCAGCTGAAAATTACTCTAGGGCCATGGATGGCTTGGTCCAATGAATGATACTCCAAGATGTCGCTTTCCTTGACTTGTTCTGAGGGTTTTTCTAGTGTGTCATGTAAAAGAAAGAGAAGCCATTTCCTTATACCTTTCTTCCGCCTATGTCCCTATGGGAGGAAAAAACTGATTATTCACCATTTTGGGGTTTTGTAATTTAAGTTCTCTTTAAATTCATCCAAGTAGAAAATTCATTTGCAGAAGCCATTCTGATTACCTTTTCATTCTTGCCTTCTCTTTCTCTATGTCTTTTCCTCTTTCTAACCAATATACAATTCTATCATGTAAATGGCATAGTAGGAAGTAAAAGAAAAAAGGATTGATTTTCATTTTCGTTAAAGACATTTTCAGGATTAGAGGGATGAGAGTGGGTATTTTTTTTCTCTCTTCCCCATATTTCCTTACATTTATTGTGAAGTGAATTGAATCAGTTTTTAAAATGATGAAAATTCCAAATTAACATGATAAGAAGGCGAAGATGTTAATTCATTGATGTTTATTTAAATAGCTCCAGGCATATAGTAGTTGTTCAATAAATAGTGGTTGAATGAAAAAGTAAATGACAAAATATGATGATAATGAGCAGGAAATTATAATTAGGTCCTTAAACAGAGATGGGAGAGTGCAATCATTTCCTAAGAACAGAGATGAGCAAATGTAGTGAGCAGCCCTCAGGAACTCTATTCTCCAGACATCGATTTTCTCAAGGGAGTCTGATTCTCAGAGGAGATGCTGCCCTCCAAGTGTGCTGACTCACTGCTCAAACTGTTTGACCCCATATCTTTTCTGCTTTTCTAACAATGCTACTAAAGTATGAGAAATTCTCCTATTTAATCTGTTTTGTAATTTGAGATTTTAGCACATCTGGATCTTTTAAAGCTTGGCAAGCAGATCATTTCAGTGGTTCCTTACCCTAAAATTTACATTGGATTCATTTGTAGTGAGAGCCAGGAATAAGACGGATTTTTCATCTTGCCAAACTCCCTTAAGAATGAAAGTTCATGAAAGGCAGAGAAGTGGCATGGAAGCAGCAGAGAATTATATCCTGGCTCTCGCACTTCTGAGGTCTATGACATTTGGTAACTTATTTCTTTCAGAATTTCCACATCTTCAAAATTGTTATTTCTCTAATGATGCCTACCTTTTAGGGTTAATGATTTGTTACAAGTGTTCTGATTTTGCATCACTAATAAAATTCTTCTCTCCAGTCATAATGTTCTCCTTACCTGCCTTCTCTTTGATGTCCTGTAAGAGGGAAGTAACCTAGCAGAGCTGGCTGTCCAATCAGCATGGGCAGTGTCCTGGACAAATCCAGATACACCTCATGGAATTGTCATAGACGATGACTTACCTACATGAGTGTCCCGGCCGGCAGGACGTTCAATGGAAGCTCCAAATCCTGTGAGGGAGGAATGGTATGGGACAAGAGACGCAAGGAACGACAGCAAGACAGGTTTCTGATCAAGCTGCAAAACTTTATTGAAGAGGCAGGGTATATATACTCTAAGGGTGGAGGGAGTGGCTAGTAAGGACGGGTGGCGGTCTAGGATTGGCTGCTGCTGTTGCTAGGGTGGATGGCAGATGTAAGGCTAGCACAGGATTGGTAGATGCTGTTGCCGGGGTAGAAGGCAGGTAGTAAAGCTAGCACTCTAGGCGCGAATCTTAGGCGCGAACGGCTATCACTTCCGTAAAGAAGGCTGAGGGCAACTTAAGCCGTTATTGCATCAGCCCCAGCGGCCATGTTGCATATCTCCGGCATCGCTGAGGGTGGATTTTATACATGCTACCTTAATCGTCCCCAACACATGAGCCATGATTAAGCACATCATCTGGAAACCTCCCCATGTGTAAGAGAAAGCATATTTGTTCCAAACTAGAAAGTTTCACTTAAGTTGTGTAGCCATGGTTTTGACTGGTTAGTGGTAATGAACAGACACTAGAATACTGACACAGAGTATTGAGAACTATTCAGAAGAAGATGCCATCATTATGAAATCTGAGTATCAGGGTCATGATATGTAGGTTTAAAAAAAATGGGAATGGGAAATTATAAAGAATTGTCTAAAATCCAACAAAGTATCTGCATGAATATTTTAAGGGGAATTTTTTTTCTTAAGTCCAGGGATTCACACACAATGGACACATGAAATTTAGCCAGATGTTTAGAAGTGCTATTGTAAGGATAACAAAAAATGTACGCATCCTTATCCAATTTTCCTGTGGCAAAAACATACCCTGAATTTAAAGAAAATTAATCTTTAATCTTTGTGCTGTATCACTTTTTACAATAGGTGTATACCTATTGACTAAACTGAACCTTTAATAAATTGAATCATATTGTAACTTGCTGTGCAGAGTCATCTGTACACTTGTTGCAAAGTGAACAATTCTACCCAATGTATGCTTTGTAAATAAAGATTTCAATATGTTTGTTTTCATAGAGTGCATCAGATGATTACATTTAGTGGTATTTTACATTAAACAGGGTTGAGGTAGGATATGGATCAGCAATGGGTGGCTATCATACCAGATAGCCAAGAGTGCCAATTTTCTTCCCCCTGTCCCATGTTCTTCCTCTTTTACCCACCTTTCTTCTTCCCTTTTACCAGTAGTGGAGGGTGGGGAAGAAAAGAGGCAGTGATAGTGATTAAGACTATAGAATAGAACAGAATTCACAACAAGCTCTTGGTGTCTTTGTCTTGGGATGCAGGATCATTATATCTACAAGATTCAAGGATGTGTGTCTCATCCTACTTATTAAATAGTATAAATTCAGTATCCCAAATAACAGTTTTGTTTTTTTTTAATAATGGGGGATATCCATGAAATAGCGAGCTTCCAGAATGGACCTAAATGACAAACAATCTATTTGGAAAATGGGCAAAGGAGAAGAACAGATAGTTCACAGAAAATATTTACAATTTATAATAAAGAGAAATACTCAATATTACTAGATCTGAAAATATTATATTATTAATATTTAAATATTGCTTAATGCATATTTAAATTTAAATATAAAAGATTAATATTTAAATATTAAAATGTTGAAATGACAGCTTTTCATTCATCAGACTTGCAAAAGTTAGATATATAAACGCTACCCAGTTTTGGTGAGGATACTGGGAAACAAGCCCTCACATGTATTATTTTCACTATTGCTCAAAAATTTTAAATGTGGATGTACTTTGAATCAGTAATTTTACCTTTAGGAATCCATTCAATAGAAAAATATTCACCCGTGTGCACAAACATACACATACAAGGCTGGCCATCACAGCATTTTTTAGCAATTTTACAGCCTCACAAATATAGAGGAGAAATTATTTTTGGAAACATACTATGGCTATATGACATTGTGAGAAAACACACACACACACATTGAGAAGATTAAATAATTAAATCTTGGTTCTTGATTTAGAACTTGAGAAATATTAGGAAATGTCATATCTAGGAAATTAAAAAAAAAAAAGTTTCATCTTTTTGGTACTTCCTTGCCCATTGAAGTTGCATTTGCTAGCTCACCAGTGGCAAAAGTTAAGGTGTTTAAAATTATTTCTGGGGTATCTGGAATTTTTAATGTAAATTCTATAAATGTATTTTTACTTGTGTGAGTCAATGATCTTCGAATTCCTCAAGTGTGACTAGTAAGAACATTTACAGATCTCATCAAGAAAACCTCCATACCTGTCAGAAGATAACATTTCCTTCTCTTCCCCTGGAGGCACAGAAAGGAATTAGCTAGAAACTAATGCTTGGTCACTTCCTGGAGACCTCTGTGTCCAAGTCATTCACAGTATAGACACATAAATAATAGTATAAATAACTGGTATAACAAGTATCACCCCTTAGATATAAAAAGGATTGCATCTGTTTACAAAATTATTATTCCTAGTTGAAAACTTCTTGGATCCTTACTTGTCCCAAATACTCACAATGTTCAGCAATTGTTGGGACCTCCGATCCATCTGTAGACAGTCCCAGAGCAGGAGAGGGCTTCCATGGCCCAAAGGCTGAGTTTCTTCAAGAGAAGTCTGAGGAAGCTGCGCAATTGCCTGGTGAGCCCCGTACTTCCAGTTGCCATACATCTGTCTCCACCACGTGGCATCATTGTTGAACATGTGTGTCCCAGCACGGCTCTGCGTCATCCCCATCAACCATGGTGGTGGTACCACTGTGGCAATGACAGCTCTTCTAGCGGGGCAGAGGGTTTCAGGGTGGAGGAAAGGAGGGAAGTCTCTTTGAAGCATAGAGGCCTGGAGTCATGTGGCACAGTATTTCACCCACATCCTAGGCTGCACGTGGGTGGCTCCTTGAGGGAAGACACTCTTACTCCCTAGGTGTTATGACAGGTTGAGGCTGTTTCTTACTGCAAGTCTCTATAGCTGTCCTTCCCCTGGTATTGGTGCTTCTTTAGATAGTCTCAAATAGCTACCCCCTCCATCCCAGGCACCAGTCTGTCTTCTCTTTCACTCAAGTCCCCACTCATTTCCTGTCATACAATGGCTGATGCTCTCTCCTTCCCCTAGGAAACTACGCTTGCTTAGCCATATTGTATATGTAATATGGAAAAGGAAGTGGAGCTATGCAGCTCTGCCTTCACCTCCGAGTTTAGCGATCCACTCTAGAGCTGTGTCCTGGGTACTGATGAGGGGTGCCACACAGCCTTTAGGGGAGTGTAGAAGCCTGGAAAATTTCAGTCTCAAGCTTGGATAAGTTTTCGCTTTTTGTAGCAGCTGGAGACCTGAATTCACTCTTGGTGCACATTATTCCTTCCTTGGGGGGAATCACTGGAGTGAATCTTTCAGTTATTCAAAAGCAAATAAAAAACTTTGATGAAATACCTGTGGATTGTCTTAGTTCAATGAAAGCCTAAATTCAAGTTGAAGGATACTCTTAAATTGGGAACACAGACATACTTAATGTCTATCAGTTAAGTTAATTCAGGCTTTAAGGATATTTCCTGCCACCCTCAGGGCTGCTGAGGAGGAAGAGGGAGAGAAAGAGAGTTTGGAGGCAATAATTAGGCACAGGATTTGGGTGCTTGAACTGGGAAGCAAAAAAGGATCCTGCAGGCATAGAAGACAAGACCAAGCTGTATATCCTAATATGTCAGACTGTCTGGGGGAAAGGGTCAAAAAGGCTATTAGTGCTAACAGGGAGACACCACAACAAAATTGAAACTAGTGAGCTATATTTAAACTGCAGCATCCTTTTTACAACTTAGAGTTTATAAATTTTAGCTAATTTTGTAAGCAATGTAGTAACCAAGAGACAAGACCTCATTTAGGGTTGACAAAACAAAGGACACCCAGTTAAATTTGAATTTCCAATAAACAACAAAATATTTTCTTAGTATAAATTTGTCTAAAATAATGTATGGAATATATTAAATTGTTCATCTCAAGTTCAATTTTAACTGGTGTCCTATATTTTTTACTGGTAAAAACAATTTCATTATAAAGTAGTGTTTTCTTTGAATGTAAGTCCCTTCAAAAGGGAATTTCATAGTATTATAAATACAGTATGTGTCCACTCAACCCCCATTTCCAAACCATCTTCTCTCCTGACTTGTTTATTTTGGGAATATGAAAAATCAAGTGCTCAATTTTCTTAGCCACCTTTTTGCAAAGAGTAGCCACGTTACTCAATTATGACCAATGAGGCATATAAGTCTTCTAGGTAGCGTTCCCTTCTAGAATAAAAAGATGATACTTCTTAAGGAGAAGGTGTTTTGATCTTTCCACTTTTGTCCTGCCTGGTACCCAAAAGCAATGGCTGGAGGTGCAGCAACCATCTTGTGATCACAAGGTGACAAGCAGAAGGAAAAATGTCTGCATGTTGACGGAGAAAGAGGAAACAGAAAAATCCAGATGGTATCAAAGAGTCACTCTATTAGCCCTGGACCAACCATGTCTAGGCTTCTCGTTACTGAGAGAAAATAATAACTATCATTTAAAGCTATAATATTTGGGTTTTCTGTTATTTGTAGATTAACGAGATCCTTCCTGATGTGTCTTGAGATTCCTAGCAATAAGGAACATTTTAGCTTCAATAACTAAAAAATCAATTTTTGGAAAGAGAGCATGGCATCAGGGGACACTAATTTACTTTCATAAGGATGCTTTGGATCTGAGGAGAGAGGCTAATAAAAGAAATCTGATGTCCCCCTTCAGATTTTTAGAAGGCTGTATTGAGCAGAAGTGCTCTATGAGAAACTTAGTGAGATAATAAGTTTAGAGGTAAGGACCAGAACAAAAATATTCTTTGTGAAACTTTGGATATCAACAGAGTTGCTTCCAGGCCAAGTGATAGATTATGGCCAGAATTGAGAAAGAGGCTGTTCTTGGCACCTCTTCAGAGAATACACCACTCCCCTGGCACTCAAGGTTGGCCATTGGGGAGGATCCAGAGGCAGGTACTATCTTTAGCATGAGCCCTGGCCACCTCACAATGGGCACCATGACCAAGGGCAGATGAAGACCCTTTCAGAGAGCAGATAGAAACGTGTCACAAGCCTAAACAAGAGAACAGACCCCGTGGAGTATTCGTGACTGACAGGCTGGTGTGTAAGCACAGAAGGAGATGTCTATTTAGAACTCCCAGTAATAACTGGGGGGCACTTTGAAGTGCGCAGAAGTTCATTTATCATGCAGACTAAGGAATGTGATCCATTTCAATTAGTACTGTAAGTTCCTGTGTATTTTGGCACAACTTTTTGGTGGAACAATTTTCCTGTTGACCCAGGAGTTTTAGAATTTAGATGAACTCATCTAAGACTGATATGTTTGAGTGGTATGTGTTTATATTCTTTGATTAATTTTGCAGATTGCATTACAATTATTTGATGGAACGTCTACCCTTCCTGCCACTTTAGTTGAGGTGCTGGTTATTACCTTTTAATAATAGCCTTTTAACTGATCACCGTGCTTCCCTCCTTAACCTTCTCAAATCCATGCTATACTCTACTACCATATCATATCAGTCCCAAATTTAAAACCTTTCAATTGTTCTCTATGGTCTATAAGGTTCAAATTAAATAACCTTTATTATATAGTCTTCGCCGACTTTACAGCCTGATCTGCCAGCACTTCCCAAAATGTACCCTGGCATCCCAGCCAGCTATACCATTCCCTAAATAGTCAATATATCCTTTCATTCACTTGCACATTCTCTTCCCACTTCACGGATCACTATTCTTCTCTTCTGTATCATTTACTCCTACCAATCCTTCAGACATATTCTCACAGTGATTTTGTTTACCAAGTATTTTCCAGGACCCATCAGGGAGACTTAGTTGTTACCTATTTTTGTGGTCCTATAATAATTTATGCATATCCCCATATTGAACCTGTCACATAGTCTTATAATTATTTGATTGCATGTCTCTTCCCTTGTATCATAAGTTCCTTGAAGGCAGATAATCTGATTCTGACCTCATTTTGAAAGCAGCTTCTAAATAGTAGGTGTTTAATAATTTTAAATTATGTAGACCAATTACTCATACTTTTTAAAATAAACTCCTCATCAAGTCCTGTTATTTCTACAGGCAAAGTTTTTCTCAATTGGGTCAGTTTCTCTCCATCCCAACCACCAATACCACAGATTAGAACTTCGTCATCTAGCCTCAGGATTATTTCTGTGGCTGATACTTTTGTCTTCCTTCCATCAAAAGTGTTTTAAAAAGGGAAACTATTTGAGCAGATTTGTGGTTTCAGAAGAATAAGCCTGGTGGCTATGTAGAAGTTGTGTTGTGGCTGGTGAAGAAGGGAGAAAATAAGAGAGTCCACTTTCTACCAGCCGTCAGAGTCATTTTTCTAAAACCCACAATTCTGCTCACTTAACTTCCCTTTTTAAAACACTTCCAATGGAAAACCATGAGCTAAGCGTGTACTTCAACACATTCTTTCACTGTCAAGTGTCTGTTGAGGTTACTAAATTCACATAGAAAGGAGGAAACTAGTTTCAAATGGGAATCCAGCATGGGGTTTAGCAATTGCCTCATTTGGAGCTTGCATTGAACCAGCAGATGTGATCCAGTGAGACTCCCTTTCCTGCTGCCCCTGCACTTCTCAAGACACAAGAGGAGGAAAAGAGGCCCTTTTGCCATCGGATGCAATTAGGAAGACACTGAAACCCAATTTATTATCTTTTGAGCCCATTGGTTAGGACCAAATAGTGTTTCAGTAGCCAGTCTTGTTCAAGGAGGTGAGCCTGTTGAACTGAACTGATCCAAATCAGCTCAGGCAGAAGATCTAGCTAGTCCCACCATTCCACCTTGCCTTGAAAGATGCCTGAGAACCTTTGGGCTCTCCTCAAAAGAGTGGTCCAGCCTGCCAAGCCAATTCTACCAAACACTGGAATTAGAAGCCGTCACAGGTCACTTCCTCCTACAACCATCTACTTCAATTTGGGGGAACCAATCTTGCCCATTCGCCTCCAGCATCCCTGGAAAGAGAAAGGTCCCTGTATTCTAGCCCTCTGATAGTGAGCAATGTTCAGAAAGCCCAGCAGGAAAACCAACCACCACTACACAAGAACTAAAGGAACAAACCACCACTAATGACACTGTTAATCATTATGAGAGCTAGCACTATTTGAGTGCTTACTACATCCCAAGCACTGGCTAAGGGTTCTAAATATATTATTCATTTAAACATCATGACTCCTTTATGTGTTCGGTACTAGTATTATGTTCATATTACAAATAAAGAAACAGAGGTACAGAGAAATAAGTATATTGCCCAGATCGTAAGTGGTACGGCTGGGATTTAAACCCATGAGGCCTGACTGCAGATTTTCTTAACCATCTCTGCAGATCATTCCATACTTATATTTGAAATGATGATCATACAGTGATGGGTCTCGGGTTATATAATGGAAGTCAGCAACATGGAAAAGGGGGTTTAATCTGTGCAATTAGATCAAGCATCGTCTTCATCATGGAGGAGGTGGAAGAGAACTTGAAATGTGCAGTCTCAGTGATATTTGAGAGATGGTGGCATTAAAAATTTATTGTCTGCATCCAGACTGCCACATAAGGGGACAGACCAAGACACAGAAAACAAAACAAAACAAAACAAAACCAAGGCTTTCTAGGACCAGAAAACACAAAAATAAATCCCTTTGTGGAATGAGGAAATAGTGGAATGAATGTGGCCCTAGAATCCATGATCTTAAAGTTCAACATGAGGAATCACACAAGAGTGTAGAGTAGACAGATAGTGAGCAGGGAATTATGAGAGAAAAGATAAGATAGATAATAAACAAATTAGATACTCAAGAAAGAAAGAAAGGTTTGAACAGAAAATTATTTCCTTGAACTGAAAGAACATGTGAAACTTCAGATATAAAATCTCAGTAAGTGCAGGCCAATGTATTTAAAAATGTATATTTTTAAAAATATTCAGGCAGTATTCCAGCCAAATGAAAATTGTATCATGACAAAATTTTCAAGATAGAAGAAAACAAATCGATGAAAAAATTACAGAAAAGCTTGCTGAGCCATGAAACATTTTAAACTGAAAAATTTTTTATTTTATGTTGTAAGGTATAATGCAATAGGTATGAAGGAATCTTGAAATAAAAATGCATGATGTAAGAAAAAATTAACAATAACCTGTTTCTCAAAATTTCAACAAACCTTAGTCAAAGGACAAGAGGAACATGTAAGTATGCTAAAGTTTTATCTTAAGAGAAGTGAAGCCAGTTATTTAATTCATAATATTAATAACTATATCCAAGTTCAAATAAGTTAAACACATAAACACACACTCAATACATAGAATTAGGAAGAAGAACTGCTAGATTTCTAAAGGGAAAAAAATGAAATCCAGCAAAATCAAGAGGGGAAAATAAATATGCACACACACAGACACACACAGAGCATATTTGGTTGACTCAGCGTATTTGGTTGACTCTACCTTCAAAATATATCCTTGTGTTAGTCAGGATTTCCCAGAGAAACAGAACCAATGGGATGTATCTATATCTACATCTACATCTATATATGTAAACATTAAGAGATTTATTATAGGCATTGCTTACATGACTGTGGAGATCAGCAATCCCAATTTCCGTAAGGCAGGTGGCAAGTTGGAAACTCCAGTGAAGGTGAGGTTGAATTACCCAGGAAAAGTTGGCTGGCTGATGTAGAGGCAGAAATTCTTTCTGACTTCTAAAATCCTTAGTTCTGGCTTTAAGACCCTCAACTGATTGTGCGAGGAAATTCCCATCATTGTTGAAGGCAATCTCTCAACTGACTATAGATGCAAATCCATCTACAAACTACCTTCACAGTAGCAATCAGTACAGTGCTTACTTGACCAAACAACTGGACACCATAATCTAGCCAAGTTAACATATTTGAAATGAACCATCATGATCCTTAATTAGACCGCTTCTGACTGTCCCCACTGTTCGTGCCTAGTCAGAGCACCATGTCTCTCTCTGGGAATACACAACATCCTCATAATTTACTTCTCTGTTTCCACTCACTGTGCACTAAAATGTATTCTCCACACACCAACTGGAGTAGTCCTTTAATAGCTGAATCTGGTCATGTTACTCTGTG
Source organism: Choloepus didactylus (assembly GCF_015220235.1). NCBI lineage: Eukaryota > Metazoa > Chordata > Mammalia > Pilosa > Megalonychidae > Choloepus > Choloepus didactylus. The sequence goes on along the minus strand of NC_051318.1, from coordinate 66,873,333 downwards.
CAAAACCCTCAGTGGGGTTCCATCAGAGGGAGAATACTGTGTCCTTATCTTGTCTCACAATGTCCTACTGCCGAAGTGAGCTCCTACAACTGCCCTGTGCTCAGTCTATCTTGGTCACACCAGCCTTTCTGCTCCCTCACGACACTCCCGCCTCTGAGTCCCTGCATGGGCTGTTTCCTTCACCTGGAATGCTGCTGCGAGGGCCGTCTACTCAATCCAGCCCCTCGCTTCCGTCAGCTCTCTACTCCCAGCTCACCAGAGGGATCTTGCCTGACACCCATCCAAAATGTCATTTCTCATCACTATACATCTCTTCACCCTGCTTTATTTTTGTAGCACTTCTAATATATATATATGCATATATTTTCTTTCTTTCTTGCCCCCATCCCCACACAATTAAGGTAAACTCCCTGAAGGTTAAGTCTATCTGTTTCTTTCAATTCTGTATCCCTAATATCTAGAAAAGCACCTTGCACTTGTTAGAATCTCAGTAAATATGAATGGGACAATATGTAAAGTGCTCCTGTAAATCCATGAGAAGGAACAACTGCCCCAAAGCAAAATAAATGAATAAAGAACATGAAAAGGCCGTTAAATATATGAAATTATGCTTACCTTCACTAACAATAAAAAAGTTGAGTCAATCAAAAGGTAGGTCATATAAACAAGCTATAGGCAATGTAAAACACGTCTTTTTAAGGTCAATTTTTCATGGTCTACCCATATTTTTTTGATCCAGAAAATCCGCCCATAAAATTTCTTCCTATTGAAATATGTTCACAATTCTCTAAATATAAAGATGCAAAAATAGTTTGCCACATTGTTTATAAAAGTGAATAATATACCATGCTGATCCCATTTTGTATAGAGAGACAAAATATAGACAAAGATATAGACCTAGAGATGCAGATAGGTTTTTAGATACATAGAAAGAAAAACATGAACTTGCCTCTCTGTTTATCTCAGGAAGGTGGGATTCCTACTTCAGATATTTTTGCCGTACTTGAAATTTTAAAATATTTTTTAAATTCTATAATCAGTGAGAACAAATAAAAGACATGACTATAATTTTAAAAGGATTTGTGGCCTAGTTTTCCCAATGCTGAAGACTTCTCCAAAGAAAGTCTATTTGTCTTTTTAAAATTTCTTAATATATACTCCTGAATTCAATGTGGTGGTATTCCTTTCAGGTTGCTTCACCTACATTCTTTAGTGAGATTACTCTACAGATTTTCTTTGTTTCTTGTCATGCGCTAGCCTAGTTTGGATTAACACAGCTACGTTTGTCTTATAAAATGAACTCTCTAATCAAGCCCCCTGCTGGGTTCAATGTATAATCCAGTCACTCGATATGCTGTTAGAAAAAAGAGAAAACACCATTTTTTCATGTCTCTGTGCCTTTGCTCGTGCTCTTTCCTCTGCGTGGTTGGCTTTTTCCTGTCTCCTTTTCTTCATCAGCTTCAGACTATCTTTTGAGACCCAGACTAAATGTCCCCTTCCCCAGGAACCTTCTTTTTCCGCTCATGTTATAAAGAACATTATCACTAACTCCTTTTATACAGAATGTTATCAACCTGTAGCATTTGTCCCCTTGTAGTGTAATTATTTGTCTGCATGTTTGTCTCATGATTTGACTGGAGATTGTTTTTCATTCACCTTTGCATCTCTAGCTGCGAAGCTAGATCTGGATCATCGTAATTTTTCAATATCAACAAATATCATTTGAATAAGGCAAAGAAGCTCAGAACCACCTGAGAGATTATGAGTTAAAGTAAAAGTTCACCATTTCGTTGCTCATCCTTTCGAATGGTTATTTAATTTTCCAGACTGATAAGGTCAACAGCTACTGCGTTGTAACAAAAGAGTGAGGTGAGGTTTACTGTCATCTCCCCTCAGCTCTCCTATGCCTAGAAACTAGAGAGGTTTCACAGTCCCTGCTGAAGCATGTTAAGTGTCCTTCAGCTTTCAATTCTTCCTTGTTACATACCATCTAGTCGTGGCCGGCTGTTTTTAACTCTGGTTGCCCTTTTCCAAGGGAAGAACACTCTATGGCTCCTCACTGTGCATGCCTCCACTCGTTCCTCAACCGCTAACGTTACGTGGATCCAACCGAGAGCCAAGGACTGTATAAGCCAAAATTAGTGCATCGTCATTGTCGTAATTAATAGAGGATCTGAACAAAATCCTGGCTCTTCCTCCTTCTTTCGTTTCTTAACAGCTTCATTGGTTTTTGCTGATTGTCATTTTTGAGTTTCTGCGTGATTGGTCTCTTTCTTAGTTGTAACTTTTCCACATCTCAAAGTGTAAAGTAGGAGTATCTGAACTAAAATGTAAATGCACCTGGGATGTTCAGAAGTGCTTTTGTTGTTTGTTCACTAAGTGCTATGAAGAGTGGTTTTGTTCTTCACCTAAGGAAAGTGATAAGGGTTGTGGATACAAACATGATACCTGGTTGAACATTTTGGTCCATAGGAAACCTAAGGGTGGACCTATAATAACCATGGAGAACACAGTCCTTGGCAGAAGAAAATGCTTTGGTATGGAGCTCTGTGAGACATGGGGACAACACAAAACTGCTCTGCGCCCGGGGACAACACAAAACTGCTCTGCGCCCAGGGACACTGCCCAACAAGGTGTGTGCAGCAAGGGCCTATGAAAAGAAGGAGCATCTTTGGAGCTTCTTGTGTTTGTAGCTTTGGGAGTACCAGAAACCTACATTCTTGGCACAAACATCAGCTCCAAACACCCAAACAAGCATGCCAGAGACTCCTTTATCTGTATTTCTTTAAAATAATACTTTATTTTAAAAGATGCCTACTCATTGGGAAATTACTGGAAAATACAGAAAAGCAAAATGAAAAAAGTAGCAGTCCCCCTTAATTCCATGACACAGATAAACCTATATGCTTACATGATTTTTATTTTAAATATGATTTTTAGGTTGCCCTTCCACTTAATATCATAGAACTTTTTCAAGACTTACTGTAAACCTTGCTTTCTCTATAAAACTTTTCCTAAGTGGCTCCCCCCCTCCCACCTAGGTAGAGTCACTGTAACTATTTTTGTCCCTTAGTTGTTCTAGTACCTTCTTCTATCAAAAAACATATAATAATTTAGTCAAGCAATTTATTTGTGTGCCTTCCACTTACAGACTAGAAGCACTTTCAACACAAGAACCTAGTCTAGTGTCTGGTACACATTAGACTTCTATTAAGTTAGCTAAATAAATATATGAATAGATAATTATAATCATTTTAGCCACAAGACAAATATCTCTTTATAGACACTATATTAATAGCTTAATGATATTCTATCATATGAACATAACATAAATTACTCATTATTCCCCATTTGTTGGAATGCTTACATCAAATTACTATTGTAGATAACATTGGCAGGGGATATTTTTGTGTGTTAATTTACAACTTTTTGCATGTTTCTGAGTATATATTAGAAGAGGACTTACTGATTAAAAGACATAAATATTACCCACAGCAGAACTGTTTTCCAAAATCATCTGTATCAATTTACATTCCCAGCAATGCACGAGTTTTGATTTCACCTCATCCCCACCAATATTAAGTTTTATATATGTAAATGTATATACAAGATGTTTTTCTTTACCATACACATGTTAATCTGATGATAATTTAATATATTTACATACATTTATGAATATTTTTATTCTATGCATGTATATATGTTACGAAAAATCATGTTGTTTTAAATTTCATTTTTGATTTAATTTTTAAACTACCAAACCTTAGAAACTAATGTTCATTTTCAAATCTTATCAATTTTGAAGGTGGCAGCATTGAACAAAAACAAATGTATATGAAATGATTCAAGAATACTGCTGAGTTACTGATATGTACTCATATGAATATAACTAACCAACCAGATAAAGGCCAAAACACAAGCAAGTTATGTGTTGTCATCCAATGAATGTGAAACCTGTTCCTTTCCTGCTCCTTCTTAGGCCATGGCAGCCACAATACAACTGTCCTGTCTTCCACTTGTAATGCATGTTTAGCCCATTTTGTGGTGGTTGTTTTCCAGGTTTGGTTCACCGAATTATTTTCATTTGACAAGCTCTTTGGAGTTTCTGAAGCATATTTTCTCCCTGCTGTTTAGAGAACATTCATTTTTTCTTACTGTTTGATTGCCATGATGGCAGTGTGGTTATGTGGAAGAGCAAGAGCTTTAATTTTATTTCATTTTATTTTAGTTTGTGGAAATGAAACGACAATTTCAACATAACATTGGGCATTAGTCTTTTTCTTAAAAGCTGTGGATTGTCATTAACTGACAAAATATTCTGCTGCCAAGATCTTGCAAGCATTGTATTTGTTGTCTGACGCCAAACATCCTCTTTAAATGCTAATGAACAAAGTATGGCTTGCATTCTGTTCTTGATAGATTATGCCTATACCGTCTGTGGTCAACAGAAGGGGAATTCCCGGCCCATATGACTTCCATTCTGGTACACTCCATCTCCTTCGTGCTTACAAGCCAGTTAGCATTTAGATGTATTACTCAATCTTATTCTTATACCGAATAGAACAGCCATAGTTTAGCTGCTTCCGCTAAACCTGAAGAGGCAATGCTGTGAAGCTCTTTCCCCTACATCCCCCCTCTCCCCCAAGGCAAATGCAGTAACCTTTCAATTTCACATCTAAACTCCCTTTGGCTGATCCTAAGAAGCCACATTTCAGAAAGCCTTAAACACACTGGTAACTAGCTTGGCTTTTCCTCTTCAGACATTTTGGAGGCACTCAGCGTTTCAAGATGATGTGATGACATGATTTAGCAAAACACTTTAGGGATGGGGGAAAAGTGAAAAGACTGAAGCAAAAGCAATCAGTAGGCTTTTGCAATAATCCAGGTCTGAACTATGATGGTCCGGTGTTGATGCATTAGTCGGGATAGGAAGTGGGAAGATGCAGTCAGGCAGTGTGGTACATTGGCTTCCGGGCTAGGCTATTCTGAATTGGAATCAGGGCTTTATCCAGTAGAGCTGTGTTGATAATACAATTAAACCTCCTTAAACTTCTGTTTTATCTTTTCTTGTTTCACCTGTAAAATGGCTGTAATCATAGATTGTAAGATTCAAAATTGGTATAAAGATTACATGAGGTAATGAACTAAACCTTGTAACAAAATAGCTATAGCTGGCATGTGATAAGTTTCCAATATCTCCATTCGTTTTCTATTCATATATAACAAAGTATCATAAACTTAGCAGGTTAAAACAACATACTTTTTTATTTCGCAGTTTCCATTGGTCAGGGCTCAGGGCTCAGCTAAACTGGATTTTCTGCAAAGGGTCTCAAAAGGCTGCAAAGAAGGTGTTAGCCAGGCCGTGTTCATTTCTGGAGGTGAGGGTCCTCTTCCAAGCTTGCATGGTTGTTGACAGAATTCAGTTCCTGCAGTTGAGCTCTCATTTCCTTGCTGTCAGTTCCCGGAGGCTGCACGCAGTTTCTTGCTACATGGCCCTCTCAGATCCTTTCATATCATGGGAGCTTACTATTTCAAGGTCAGCAAGAAAATCTCTCTTTCCAGTCTGGTAGACAGAGTCCTGTGCCAGTTTGGATGTATTATGTCCCCCAGAAAAGTCATATTCTTTAATGTAGTCTTGTGGGGACAGACTGATTAGTCTGTTGATTAGGGTGGAAACTCTGATTGAATTATTTCCACCATTCAGGGTGGGTCTTGATTAGTTTGCTAGAGTCCTTTAAAAAGAGCTGATACAGACCCTGATGCTTGCTGATTCTTAGAGATGCTTGGAGATGCAGACAGAAGGACGTTTGGAGATGTTAAGCTAAGAGATGAAGCCCAGAGTTTCCCTTGGAGAAGCTAAGAAAAGATCCCCAGACGCTTAGAGAGAAACGTCCTAGGAGGAAGAAGCAAGGATGCACAGGAGCCGAGAAAGAGGAACCCAGACAGATGCCCAGAGACATTTTGGAGAAAGCCATTTTGAAACACAACCTGGGAGCAAAGGACCAGCAGCTGCCAGCCACATGTCTTCCCAGCTGACAAAGGTGTTCCAGACACTATCGGCCATTCTTTAATGAAGGTATCCTCTTGTTGATGCCTTAGTTTGGACACTTTTATTGCCTTAGAACTGTAAATTTGTAACCAAATAAATCCCCTTTATAAAAGCCAGTCCATTTCTGGTGTTTTGCATAGTGGCAGCATTAGAAAACTGGAACAGATTTTGGTACCAGAAAAGTGGGGTGCTGCTGAGTTTGCAAATACCAAACACGTTGAAATGCCTTTTTAAATGGATAAGGGGAAGATTCTGGAAGAATTGTGAGGAGCTTGATAGAAAAGGCCTAGATTGCTTTGCAGGGACTGTTGGTAGAAATATGGACTCTAAAGATACTTCCAATGAAGCCTTGAACAGAAATGATGAAAGTGTCATTGCCAACTGCAAGAAAGGAGATCCTTATTTTAAAGTGATGGAGAATTTGGAAAAATTGAGTGCTGGTGTCAGATGGAAGGCAGAATTTGAAATCAATGAGCTGGGATGTTTAACTGAAGAGATCTCCAAACTAAGTGTGGAAAATGCAGCCTGGCTTCTCCTTGCAGCTTACAGCAAAATGCAATATGAAAGAGATAAGCTGAGAGTGGAACTCTTGGGTTCAAACAAACCAGAAATTGATGGTCTGGAAAACTTTTGGCTTCCAGAAAGTGAACCCTCAGAGGCTACAACCCCATGTGAGGATTCAACAAAACCTGGAACCAGCCAGCCATTTCAGTATAAACCAGGATTGGAGATGGAGTTATCCAGAAAAGATTTGTGGAAAGTCCTATTGTCTGATGGCTTTGACTTCTGTATGCTGCATACCAAGCCAACAAATTTTTTGCAAGATCTGTATAAATAGAACCACTATCAGTCTGGACTAAAAAGGGACAAAAAAGGGACAGACTGGAGGAAAAATTTCTTCAGAGAAGGCAGAACCATGGAAGCCAAGGTCTGAAGCCACAAAATCTTGGGCAAGAAGAGCAGAGCAACCCAAGCACATGGAAAGGGTGAGTTTGCCTAGGGGCTAAGGGCGGGCCTTCTGCCTCAATGCTCAGGAAGAGTGCTGCTGCCCCAGGCCTCAGAGAGGGTGGAGCACATTCCCCAGGGATTGGGGAGACCTGGCCACCACCCCAATGTTTGGAGAGAAGAGAGACTTTGCCCTGGAGATGTGGAGTCGGGGTTGCACCCCAATGCTTGAGGAGGGTGGGGCCGAGAAGAAGGTGGTCTCCCCAGTGCATGGATATGTTGGAACACTCACCCCAGCATTTGAAGAGAAAAGGGCTGCTACAAAGGCCCTTGGAAAGAGTGAAATGGCCACTCTTTCAAGCTCCAAAGATAAAATGTCATTCAATAAATGACTTTCAGACTTGGAAATCTATTGAAGTTTGGTTTGTGGGTTTTAGGAATTGTTTTGGTCCTATATAATTTAACCTTTGGCATACCCTATCAGCTGGAAGAAAGTTATAGTCTTGTCCTCACTCAAGAGAAGTAGATCATCCAGGACATAGATCACTGGGGGGGGGGGGGGTCACCTTAGAATTCTGCTGACCAACAATATACATGTTGGCTCATGTCAGTCATTTTTGTTGTTGTTGTTTTGTTGTTGTAAGATGCAGAAAACCCAGTTTGAACTGGATTAAGCAAAACAGCACTTCAAGAGGGTTGGGGTGGTGTTCATTGGATGTATTTTGGAATCACTCACAGGATTCAACAAAGAGCTGCCAGAATTGGGATAAAATAAATGATTTCAGGAACTCAAACAGGGGACAAAATATCTTAGGGAACATAGTGCATAACATCTCAGCTCCTAAAGAGATAGTTTCCTTATGTGCTTGTTTTGCATCTTTCTCAGTGTTGGATTCACCTTCTCCTGCCTTTCTGTGAAACCCTAGAATCACCTGCTTTAAGGTTTATGATCTCTCACCTTCTCTGTCAGGGTTACAGACTCTTCGCCACTATCTCCAGTAGAAACATGTCAGTAAAGGACTCCAATTAGTTTGCCTTGATCATGTGACTATTCAGAGCCCAAGAACCCTGGCCAGGTAGATGGGGTACCACCATTGACTTAGCCAAGGTAACATACCCACCCTTGTGGTTGGGAGGAGATGTGTCAATTCCCAGAAAGGGTAGCTGGATGTCTGGTAGAGTGATTTTTCTCTCAATAAAATATTATAATTTTTATGCACAAAGGAAAGTTGAAAGAATTATACAGTGAACACTTATATACCCACATGCTAAATTCTATAAATGTTAACATTTTGCTATGTTTGTTTTACTGCATATCTATCCATAAATCCATTTTATTCTTGATCCATTTCAAAGTATGTTGCAGAACTCAGTACACATGATTCTAAACACTTCAGCATGGCTTTCAATTAGTTTGTTAGAGTAAGTGTGAAGTTAAGGTCAAAGCATAAGCAGACCTTCCACTGGATAAATCCAAAAGGATAGGCTTTAATTTCTCATTAACTTGGTTACTGTTTTCCTGCAAAAGTGACAAAAGATTACAGATGTCTTTGGCATTTTGTTAAAATGGATAACTTGGTTGAATACAGTAAATACATTCAAATAATATTAGGTTTTAAAGAGAAAACAATACGGTAACCTTCATTGTTTGAAATGATACTACCATCCACTTATTTGTCTTGATTAGAAGCTTTATAGTCATTTACCTCTCCTTAACCCCTACTTGTCCAGATGGTGGCCAGCCAGGAGCCTCTTTCAATTCTCCACTTCCCCCCCCTCCCACTGTTTCCCTTCTTTCCAATTCTGTTGTTCTATTGCTTTCCAACTGTCTCTCACCTTGCTCTGGCAATAACCTCACAAATTGTCTCTCTGACTCAGGTAACTCCTTTCAATTAACTGATCTCTAAAATGCCACCAGAGTAATCTTTCTAAATGTAGATGTGGCTTTGTCACTCTCTAAAACTTGATACCTTTCTTTTTCCTGCAGGAGAAAGACCAACATGGTAATACAGTAGACAAAGTCCAGTAAAGACCAAGTATTTGTAAACGTCCTAGTTAATATACTATGTAAATTGTACTGATTATTTGTACTATTCACATTTTGGCTATTTTCAATTTGGTTACTTTTAATACCTGTCGATTTTGATTATGTCCAGGAAGCAAATGCCTTGAGTTGGCCCTGAGGTGTTTTGGGTCAGTCTGATATTACTATACATCTTGGAGTGTTGTTATGGAATGATATATGCTTATGAGTACAATAAATAAATATTTATTGTGTTCATTCACTTCAATGGGGTTTATTTGTTATACCATCTAACATATTGTAAATGATACATGGTGCCAAAGGGCAACACGACTATTCTGCCTGCAGTACGTTTATAGAACATGCCTGAGACACATGTCGGCAAAAAAAGTGTTTCAAAATGGTCCTGTGCTATTTAATCTGAAACTGGTGAAAGTGTCAACTGATCAAGGAATGACAATAGAAAATTTATTCTATGGGAATTCTATCCCATATATAGGCATATGTATGGGAAATAAGCCTTTATAAAATACTATATATAAGAAGGGATACTTTTTTGTTAAATTGAATTCTGTACTTATACATTAGAGTGCCTTAATTAGAGAGAATTACTATTAAATTGTCACTATTAAACAGGATTGTATTTTATTTAGCTACAAGTAAATGCATTAGCTTCTAACTAATAGGTCTACTTCTCAAATTACAACACAAATTCTGAATTTTGTAAAGGATGGGAACTTGAATTACCATAGGTTTGATGATACATTGTTACATGAAACATGTTTTGGATTTTCATGAGCTTTGCATTTATAGACTCATTTTTAAACAAGTTAACCAAATCCTCTAGATAGTCAAGATTATTTACAATATATCATACACAATTCCTAGAGAATGATAGTGGAAATTTTGGTCATTTAAAATGTCATTTAGATGTTGGAAATAAACTACTTAGATTTAATAGAAAAATATGTTATATGCTTTCAAATAATTTATTATTATAAGAGCTTTTCCATGACGTCTAATTATCTATCTTTCTAATACACTGTACAGTGAAATCCAATTTTCATAATTTCAACAGATAAAAGACAGCACTTATTAGTGAAATGAAATGCATGTATGTTCACAATCAGAGGTAAAAACTTACAAAATGCATGCATAATTTTAAAAAATCAATTGATATGGATTTCTCTGACAATCAAAGGGTAGCATGAATACTTACTGTCTAAACTGAAGATGCTGCAACTACTGTTACCAGCGATGCACCACATTGTCATAGAAGCAGCATGGGTTTTAAATCAGAAAAATCCTGGTCTTGAAATTCAGTAGAATTCATGAATTTGAGCAGTTAATTACCCCTCTGAATCCCAGTTTTCCATATTAAAGGCAGAGTCAAAATCCTACCAGGTAGTACTTGATGGAGACTGACTCTCATACCCCAGTTTGGACATGTTCTTGTTTTGGTCCACATTCTGGTGGATGTAGACCCGCTGCAAATAAGAGTTCTTCAGGATGTTACCTTCAGTTAAGGTTTGGCCCAACTACATTTGCTGGTTGAAGTCTGTTATGGACCCCAGAAGAGGCCATGATCTTTTAATCCAATCTTGTGGGGTGGGTGGACCTTTTGATTGGATTGTTTCGTGGAGAGGTGACCCACCGAGTTGTGGAGTGGGAACTCTGATTGTATGTATTGTTTTCAGGAGGTGTGACCTGCTTATTCGGGTGAGGTCTGTTTGGTTTATTGGAGTCCTTAAGAGAGCCCGTGAAAGAAGGAGCTCATAGAAACTGAGAGAAACATTTTGGAGAGAAGCTAGGATATGTAATTCAGAGCTTGCCCCTGGAAGAAGCTAAGAGCTCACACAGACCCAGATGCTTGGAGATGTAGAAAGAAAGACATTTGGAGATGCTAAGCTAAGAGATAAAGCCCAGAGTTTTCCCTGGAGAAGCTAAGAGAGGACCCCTAGCTGCTTAGAGAGAAATGCCCTGGGAGAGTAAGGAAGAATGCACAGGAGCTGAGAGAGAGAAACTAAGAGAGACAGAAGCTCAGAGACATTTTGGAGAAAGCCGTTTTGAAACCAGAGCCCAAGAACAATGGACCAGGCGACACCAGCCAGCTGACAGAGATGTTCTGGACACCATCAACCTTTCTTCAGTGAAGGTATCCTCTTGTTGATGCCTTAGTTTGGACACTTTTATGCCTTGGAACTGTGAATTTGTAACCAGATAAATCCCTTTTGTAAAAGCCAATCCATTTCTGGTATTTTGCATAGCGGCAGCTTTACCAAACCAGAGCAGGCTTTATTCTGGATTATTGGAGTCTTTTATAAGCAGAATGAGAGTCAGACAGAGAGAAGCCACAGGGAGCAGTCAGAAGCTGGAAATCCACAGAACCCAGGAGACAACAGAAGACATTGTTATGTGCACTGCCCTGTGATAGAAAAGCCAAGGTTCAAGGATTGCTGGCAGCCAACCTCAGAACACCACAGTCCTCCAGGAGAAAGCATCAACTTGCTGACACCTTGATTTTGGACTTCTAGTCTCAAAACCATGAGCCAATAAATGTCCATTGTTTAAGCCAATGCTATATGTTTTAGCAGCTGGGAAACTGAAACAGGGCTATTGAAAAAATTAAAAGTTCCAATGTATCTAAAACACCTCACACACTCATAAGCACATAGCAGGTCCACAAAAAATATTAGTTCCCTTCCCTTAGTTTCTTGTAAGGAAATGAAAGGCAGAAATTGTCTTCCAAAGAACTAATGATTGGACCTATCCCAAGGCAAAATATAGGCAGATTCAGAATTTGGTGCATATGAACGTCAAACATAGATTCTTGTATGTATTTTTGACAACATGTGACAATGTAGGGATGCTAGAACAACAGACGGGTTCCAGACCTACAACTCTCCCAGCTAGCTTTGCAATTCGAGAAAAAGAGTACATTTCACAGGTCCTCAGCTTTTTCAATGCGATAAATGAGAAAATGAAAGTATTAAGAATGAAGTTCCCCTTCCAGCTCTTTTTCTTTTTGTTTGCTTTTTCCTATGTCAGAAGAAAGTTCTAGAAGATCTGAATAACTTGAAAAGTTTGTTTTTCCTTAGATACCAGTTTATTTTCCTTTCCCTGCTTCCTCTTTCAATAAGGTCCTTACTCCAATATGATAAGTAATGCTCATTCTCACCTTACAAACTTCTTCCTCTGTTTGCTCTTCAGTCTCTTTTTTGAATTTCTGATCTCTCAAATTCTCAAAAAACATTGCTTTTCAAAATGCCTCTACAGAAATCACAGCAAAGCTGATATTTTCAAGACAAGGGGTAAATTCTATTTATTTCTTCCATTAATAACTCTCCCACCTGGTTAATGTAAAACGTGGCATCTGTTACCTCAAGTTGATTATTAACTGTGGACCATGTATAAACTTTTAAGACACAAACTTCCACACAGGTCTTTGTATGCATATCGAAGGAGACAAAGTATTGGATGATAATAAGTGCATTTATAAGCATTATTTCCATAGTGAAAAAAAGGTTAATTTGAAAGTCATTCCTCCATTCAAGAAGAACAATTTTCTCTAGTCTTCTGACTATTTATAGAAAGACCTTTACATGTGCAAACTAATTAATAAATGGGATCAATTTCAAGGTATTTTTTCTGGTTCATCACCACTTAATCATTCAATTTAAAAAACATTTTAAAGGCCAAGTCTAAAATAGATTTGCACCCACGCCCCCGGTGTGAATTTTTCATTCTTTACAACTTGCAGTAGGTACTGTATAATGACCTTTTCTCTGTTTGGAACAGGGATTAGAATAATACATTTGACCCTTTACAGTCACCTGGGAGAGATGTTAGTCTCCATGTTCAATAAACTGAAATATGTCTCAAGTGTCCCAAGGTTAAGGCCATGACTTTAAACTATTTAACACAGAGTGCCATACTGATTCACTTAGACTTTCAGGCTTTTAAAAAAATGATCGGACTGAACTAAACATACTTGATCAGAATAATTTCTTTTCTCCATACAATTAAAGCAAATATTTTACATTGCAAATAAAGCAAGTTAACCTAGATGTGCTGTGCATTATAATAAAATTTATAGCTGCATAAATAGCAGTGTAAACTTACAGAAAGACTAGTAATTATAGTGCCATTGATGGTCTTTGTTGCTTTAATTCTGAGGCAGCCAGAATGATTAAACTGAATCTTAATCGACTTCTCCATTAAAAATGCTGGCAGAGGAGCTCCTTTAACCTTTCCCATTGATTGAACACAACAATCACCATTCAATTATAATGCAAAAGGACATTTGTTATAATGTAGAAAAGATGCATGAGCCATTTCCTTTTACTCAAGACAATCAATGAGATGACTCCTACTTCTGCAAAGGTGAGAATGTTCTACCTGGGAACCTGATAAAGTCAAAACCAAACAGAAACCTCCCCAGTGTACAGAGGAGCAGGAATGTACTGATGAAACTCATCTGGAACAGATTTATTAAGAAGAAACGTATTTTCTATTACTATTTCCAATAGCCACATCTAGCCTTGATATATTGTTTTTCTTCCTAGGATTTCAAAGTACTTAAATTATTATGATCAAAGGTTTAATGGTGAATTAATGAGGGTGGTTATAGGCCTTTTATATGTGTTCTCAGTGCGTGTTTAACAATACAAATCAAGGCAATGCTGGTAATTGGAGTAACAGGATTTTTGACCAGGAAGGAGCCTTCAAGGTTTGCTGATTTTCCTATGGTCAGACAGATTATTGCAACAAACCCTGTGCTAGGAATCGGATCAATCAATTCCCCATTCAACACTTGTTGCATCTTGTCACCTCTGAAGTATTTTTCATTTTTAGTTTCAATTCTTACCTGATTTTGTATTTGTATGGAGTGCTAAATTTCTGTACTTATCTCATGTAACCTAAAACACATAACCAACTATGCGAGCACAGCTGCTCTGCTCCATTTACATAGTGGTGGTAGATTAAAAATGGCCACAGATTCTTTGCTATTCCTCCTCCTGAAAAAAGTGTAATCCCTCTCCTTGCATCTGGGCTAATTTAGTGATTTATTGTTAAATAAAATGTGGTGCCAGTGATGTTCTGGGACTTCAGATGTTAGGTCATAGAAAGCCCTGCATTTTCTCTCCACGCTTCTTTCAGCACTTACTCTGGGGGAAGCCAACTGCGATAAAGGAAATCTGACTACCTCAAATACCGCTATGTTACAAGGAAGCTGAAGCCATCCACATGAAGAGGCTGTGAACAGAGAGAGAAGCCCAGCCACCTCCACTCTTCTGGCCCTCCCAGACCAGGAACGAGACATGTGAGTGCAGAAGGCTTCTTCCACAGTGCAGATCCAGCAGACCTGATGTGGAAAAGAACCAAGAAAACCAGGTGACAACCAGAAACAAGGATGCCGGAACCGTGATGGTCATCTCAGCCATCTTATCCTTCCCATCTGAAGCCCCAGTCATCCAGGAGCAGGACAAAGTCATTACTGCAGGGCTTTGCCCTAATTCCTGACGCACAAGATCACAAGCACAGTGAAATGGATGTTGTTTTATGCCACTAAAGTTTTGGTGTAGTTTGTTATGCAACAATAGATAAAAGAAATCTATTTATTTAATCTATCATTATCATCACTGTCATCATCTCTCCGTCTCTATATCTAGCCAATGTATAATTATCTAATGAAGTTCATGAGCCTCAATTTCTAATTGCCTTCAGTGGAGGTAGAAGTATGAAGAAGTATAAGATTAATGTTATGTTATGTTATGTTATGTTTATGTTATGCTATGTTATGTTATGCTATGTTATGTTACTATATTATGTTTAATTTCTTTGGTGCATGTACTAAGAGTTCAGTGCACTTAGTTACTTAGGAAAACATTCACAACTCTTTAAGCACTTCCCTTATGTGTCCAGTCACTAAAAGTAAAAGATTATTAAATGCATGGTAATTATTTTGCATTCATTTAAGCAATTGTTTATATTAGCCAGCTTCATATCCCCAGATTGCCTCTTATAAAAGTCAGCTGGAATATTCAACTGATAGCAATTAGGATATTTTTAAAGTAAATAAATTACAGTCTAATGAAACAGTAAGAGCACACAAAATTATAAGGTCAACAAAACCAAAACAGTGTTTCCTCTGCAAAGGACCTCTCTTTGCAATCTTTCCAAATTAAGAGAAATCAAGTTTCAAATTTTAGGACCAACAGATAAAACAATTTTTTTAAATAGCAATAAAACTTACAAGAAACACATAATTTACTAGATTGAAATCATCTTACTGTATTTCCAAGACAAAAAGTAAAACTTTTGTGCAGGGAAAATCATTTGCTATTGAAAGAAAACCTAGAATATCTCAACATAAAACCAGTCTGACTTGACTACAGTAACCAGTTTATTCTGAGAATCGCATTATGCAGGAGTCAGTCTTAGTATTCATGTTTGTCAATCAAGCCCTTCCAAAGGTTGTAGCCATATGTCTCATTAACCCCAGTTCCATTATCCTATTTGTAAGGGAGAAAAACTGTCATGATCCATAATCTTGCATATAAAATTAAAATATTTATTCTCAAGAAATTTTTGCTGAATTCACTTACTTGTTATTGAAAATTATAATACTTCCTGTATAAATCTGTAAAAATGTGACTCGTATTGTTTTATTTGTTTTTCATACACTACATATTCATATTATATCTTTTTAATTTTCCAGATCATATGGTACTCATATACACCACATACCTCTTTTGGGAGAGCAAATATCAGGAAAAGAATGCTCCAAATCCTGCTCTCAGGGTGGGCCCCAGCTTCCAAACAAAATGCTAAAACGAGTGTTTGCAGAAGGAATAGTTTAGCTAGAACATGCAGACTAGATTACGTACCTCATCAGACTCCAGGTAGACTTGGAACCTCCTAGGGTAAGCTCTGGGCACAAGGACTTCATGGCAGTGAGTGGGAAGTGAAGTGATAAATTCTTTTCTGTGGGCTGAAAGATTTGCCCCCAAGCTTAGGACACAGAGCCAGCTTTGTCTCCTGAAGAGGTTCTGATCATATCACTCCTGCAGCAGAAAACTTTGAAGAGTGAATGTACCAAGAATTAAAACATTTCCAAAGTCAATCTACTTGCATCACTTTCCACAGATGATGGCTGTGGGGGTATATGTGGAGCCATTTTGTGACAGCTTTGTGCCTTCAGCATGCCACTAGTACTGACTTAGTTTGGCAATATATCCTAGAACTGACGTACTGACTATACCCACTCACTGAGTGGCTTTCTGTACTAAGAGACTACAGAGGTGATAGTGAAAGTGATTTAGATTAGATTTTAAGAAAAAAAAAATCTTTTTGACTATGAAATAAAAAGATTGTTTTAGAAATATATTAGAATCTCTTTCTCTGAAGTATTTTGTCTATGTACATTCTTTTCTGAGGAAGTGTAAGTGACTCAGAGAACAGGCATTTCATCACTTGCTACAGGCATACACAAATAAACCCCAGCCAGACAAAAGACAAAGAGTCTTCCTTGGAGCGCAAGTAGCTAACGTGGTCACCAGGTTTCAGAATCTGACTCCACACATTTGCTGGCTGGCAACTTTAAGATGACAATTTCAGAAACATTTATATTGTTTTGTTTGTTTTGTCTGCTTTACTTTGATTGATTTTGTTAGTTTCCCTGAATTCAAACTTCCTAATGTGTAGTTTTAATTTCCTGATGCAACACTAAGTATATTTAAAAGTTGTGAAGTCCTGAAACTTACAAGGTTTAACTGATGACATGCATCTACACATACATTCATTGAACTTACACTTACTAGGTCAGAAAGAACTAGGTTTAGGAATGGCATTAAACCACAAGTTGAAATAGTGCAGGGTACAAAAGGTGCATATCATATGGAGAGAAAAAATGTACAAAACCTATCCCTGAGATCAGGGAAGGCTTCTTATGGGAAGTGACTTAGGGAATGAGGAGGCAATTCCGAGAATGAGATTATATCAAGTGTAGAAGTTTGCTAAGTGAGTTGCTAGACTTTTGAGGGAAGGAAGGAAGTCAGTTGGAGGACAAAGAAAGGAAGAAAACCCCAGAAAGTCTTATTTTATAAAATGAATTGGGATGGTTTGCGTACTTTGGAGTTTTGCGAAACAGTTATATACATAATAGTTAAGTTTTTCTTGAAAAGTTTAAAGAACTTGCCCATAAATCCATCTCAGCTGAACTTTATAATATCTTTTTTGACCCTTATTTAATATTTGCATTTCTTACTCTGTCATTAGTGCCACTGAGTGATTCATACAATAAAATAATAAATCAGTAAGTTATGTAATGATTTGTATGTAAGCAATTAGTGCTATGGAAAAAAAGACAAATAACATCATTTTAAGGGAGATTGAATGGCTAGGGAAAGATGAGGGCAGGATGTAGTGTTAAACAGATGATCACAATAATCATAATCGGGAAGGTGACATTTGAGCAAGGACTTGAAAGAGGCAAAGGAATTAGTCAAAGGAATTCTGGGCCAGGAAACAGAGCAAAGGCCCTGAGGTGGGAACATACCTGGCATGTTTAAGAAATAGCAAGAAAGCCACTATGGCTGAAATATAGGGAATGAGGAAATAGTAGAGATGACGTAAGAGAAGAAATGGGAGAGAGATGTTCAGGACATGTGGGGACATGTATGTCATGATAATTTCTTTTCCTCTAAGAGCAAGGTAGAACCATTGCAGTTTGTTGTGTTTTTTTTTAAATATAATTTTATTGAGATATATTCATCCACCATATAATCCATCCAAAGTCTACTATCATTGGTTCACAGTATCATCACAAAGTTGTGCATTCATCATGATGAATCATTTTTAGAACATTTGCATTACTCCAGAAAAAGAAATAAAAAGAAAAAAGAAAACCCCAAACATCCCATACCCCTTACCCCCCTCCCCTATTGACCACTAGCATTGCAGTCTACCCAATTTTAAGACTTGCAATAGAGGAAGGTAAATAAAACAGTTTAGTATTGTTAGATAGATAGATAGATAGATAGATAGATAGATAGATAGATAGATAGATCAATCAGTAGAACAGAACAAAACAAACAAAACATTCAGAAGTAGATCCATACAAACATGGACAACTGACTTTTTTTCATTATATAGTTATACAATCATTATCAAAGATCAAGGCTACTAGGCTACGTGGATTACAGCTCAACAGCTGCAGGTGTTTCCTTCTGGCTATTCTAAAACTATTTAGAATAAAGCTATTCTAAAATAGACACTGAAAAGAAGAATCTGTATGGTGAGTCAGGAGTCACAGTCATTTGTTAAATCCTAATTTCTCAGTTACAACTCCTCCCTCTCATTTGATCATTCTCTTAATCTTTAGGGATATCTGGGCAATGACCATTTTAACTTCTTCATGCTGGAAAGGGGTTGACCTTATGGGGTACAGGAATGAAACTTGTTGATGTTCTTAGAGAGACTGGTACCTCTGAGTTCTAGGGCTTATCTGGCATAGGATCCATCTGGAGGCCTAAAGTTTCTGAAAGAATAAACTTACAAAGAAAAACTTTGTGGAGACTTAGATAGAGCCCAGGTCACTCCATAGGGTTTTCAGGAATACTGTTGATTGGGGCTTTGGCTAAAGCTTGCATAAGAGTAAACTCCAGAAAGACCTCTCAACTATTTGAAATCTCTTAGCCACTGAAACTTTATTTTGTTCCATTTCTTTTTGCCAATTTGGTCAAGAAGGCATTCTCAAACCCACAATGCCAGGGCCAGGCTCATCCCTGGGGATCATGTCCCACATTGCAGGGAGACTTACACCCCTGGGAGTCATGTCCCAAAAAGGGAGGAGGGCAGTGAGTTTATTTGCAGAGTTGGCTTAGAGAGAGAGGCCATCTGAGCAACAAAGAGGTTCTCTGGGGGAGACTATTAGGCATAATTACAAGCGGGACTAGCTTCACCATTGCTGAAATAAGTTTCATAAGGGTAAGCCTCAAGATTGAGGTCTTGGCCTATTAAATTGGGAGTCCCTAATGCTTGCTAGAATATCAGGAACTCCCCAGGTGTGGAAGTTTAACAGTTCCACGTTTTTCCTCAGTCCCTCAAGGGGTCTTTGCAAATACTTTTTTTTATTTTCTGTGCAAAACACTCTGGGATGTATCCAGGTATTACATTTACCTGTACAGAATAATAGGATCTCATTCTTTATTCTAGGTTGCACGTAATTAGGTTGTTTAAATAAACTGACCAGACAGGATAAATTAGATAGTGTGCTACAGAAAATTTAAATTTTGGACCAATTAAATATCTCTTCCTTTGGTCTCACAAAGAAGTTGAAGTTTTAAAATACAGACAATATCATCCTTTACCCTGTATTCTGATTTACCTTAGACCTAACCAGGTCCATCTTATTCATATCTCTAATTGAAGTCTGATCTCTTTTTCAGCTTCTTTAATACTAGTTGCATGGAATAATGCTGACTTTCAGAGCTATAGAACTCTAACTCTGAGTCTCAGGTGTCACACAGATACCCAATGTTCTAAGGAACTGCCAAACTATACACAAAGAGCACAGATTCTCGGAATTTAGAAATAACCATTAAATCTCAGGAATAGATGTGGCTGCTACAAGAGCTTACAATCTAGAAACTTTTGCAAAAGACCTTATTTGAACATTCTATACTCCTTAAACATGGATTGCCCAATCTCTGCCCGCTTTCTATCCCCTGATAACCTATGCTCTAGAATTCAATTCTCAGAGTTTGCTCATTATAGTTAGTTTGTATTAGTGAGACCATATATTATTTGTCCTTTTGTTTCTAGCTTATTTCACTCAACATAATGTCCTCAAGGTTCATTCACCTAGTTGCATGACACACGGCTTCATTCCTTCTTGCAGCCACTCAATATTCTGATGTATTTGTATATCACAGTTCACCCTTCCATTCATCAGTTGATATACTCTAAGGCCACCTCCATCCATTGCAAATTGAGAATAATGCTGCTGGCATAAATACCAGTGTGCAAATGCCTATTCATGTTCCTGATTTCAGTTTTTCCAAGTCTTTGTCTAATAACAGGGTTGCAGGATCATATGGAACCCTATTCTTAGCCTCCTGTAGAGCCACCACACTGTCCTCCAGAGTGGCTATACCATTGCACTTCCCTACCATCAATGAATAGGTATATATCTCTCTCCAAATCTTCTCCAGAACTTGTATCCTTCTGTTTATTTTTTTCATTTAGTTTTATTGAGATTGTTCACATACCATACAATTATCCGAAGATCCAAAGTGTACAATGAATTGCCCATAGTACCATCATACAGCTGAACATCTGTCACCACAATTATTTTTTTTTCATTTTTCAGAACATTTTCATTTCTCCAGAAAAGAAATATAGACAAAAAAAAAAGGATACTCAAATCCCCCCATACCCCTAACCCCACACCTCCATTATTGACTCATAGTATTGGTATAGTACATTCGTCATCATTGATGAAAGAATGTTAAAATACTATTAACTACAGTACATAGCTTGCAATAGGTATATTTTTTTCCTATATGCTCCTCTATTATTAACTTCTGGTTATAGTATCATACATTTGTTCTAGTTCATAAAAGAGATTTCTAATATTTGTACAATTAATCATGGACATTGTCCACCACAAGATTTATGGTTGCATACATTCCCATCTTTTAACCTCCAACTTTCCTTCCGGTGACATACTCGACTCTGAGCTTCCCCTTTCCACCACATTCACACACCTTTCAGTGCTGTTAGCTATTCTCACAACATGCTACCATCACCTCTGTCCATTTCCAAAAACTTAAGTTCAACCTAGTTGAACATTCTGCTCCTAATAAGCAACCACTCCCCAATCTTTAGCCTCATTCTATATCCTGGTATCTTGTATTTCATGTCTATGAGTTTACATATTATAATTAGTTCATATAAGTGAGACCCTGAAATATTTGTCCTTATGTTTCTGACTTATTTCACTCAATGTAAGCCCTCAAGGTTTCTTCATCAACCTGTTTTTTTTTAAGACAGTTTTGTTCACACACCATACATTCCATACTATCCATCCTCTATAGTCACATATTTATGTATTCAGCACCACTGCCACTATCTCTATAAGGACATCTCCATTTCTTCCACAAAGAAGGAGGAAGAGTCAAAGAAGGTAGAGAGACAAAAGAAAAAGAAAAAAAAAAAGAGGGAAAAAAAACATGACAGCTAAAAAGCAACAAAAGGCAAGATAGAATTAAACTAATGTAGAATAAAGAGTCAGACAACATCACCAATGCCAAGAGTCCCATAACCCTCCCTTATGTTCCCCTCTTATATGCATTTACCTTTGGTATATTGCCTTTGTTACACTAAAGGAAGCATAATATAATGTTTCTGTTAACTATAGTCTCTAGTTTGCATTGATTGTATTTTTCCCCTAATACCACCCCCTATTTTGAACATCTTGCAGGGTTGACATTCATTTGTTCTCCCTCATGTAAAAACATAGTTGTACATTTTATCATAATTGTTGAACACTCTAGGTTTCACTGAGTTATACAGTCCCAGTCTTTATCATTCCTCTTTCCTTCTGGTATCCCACATGCTCCTAACCTTCCTCTTTCAACCATACTCACAGTCAACTTTGTTGAGTGTACTTACATTGCTGTGCTACCATCACTCAAAACTGTGTTCCAAACCTCTCACTCCTGTCTTTTTCTATCTGCCTGTAGTGGTCCTTTTAGTATTTCCTGTAGAACAGGTATCTTCTTCACAAACTCTGTTATTGTCTGTTTGTCAAAGAATATTTTAAGCTCTCCCTCATGTTTGAAGGACAGTTTTGTCAGATATAGGATTCTTGGTTGGTGGTTTTTCTCTTTCAGTATCTTAAATATATCACAAACTTCCTTCTTTCCTTCATGGTTTCTACTGAGAAATCTGCACATAGTCTTATCAAGCTTCCTGTGTATGTGATGGATAGTTTTTCTCTTGCTGCTTTCAGGATTCTCTCTTTATCTTTGACATTTGATAATCTGATTATTAAGTTTCTTAACATATGTCTATTCAGATCTATTCTGTTTGGGGTACACTGCACTTCTTGGATCTGTAATTTTATGTCTTTCATAAGAGATGGGAAATTTTCATTGATTATTTCCTCTATTATTGCTTCTGCCCTTTATTCCTTCTCTTCTCCTTCTAGGACAACCATGACATGTACATTCATAAGTTTCATGTTGTCATTCAATTCCCAGAGACATTGCTCATTTTTTTCCAATCTTTTCTCTATCTGTTCTTTTGTGTGTAGGAATTCGGGTGTCTTGTTCTCCAGATCCTGAGTGTTTGCTTCTGCTTCTTGAGATCTGCTGTTGTATGTCTCCATTGTGCCTTTCATCTCTTGTGTTATGCCTTTCGTTTCCATAGATTCTGCCAGTTGTTTTTTCAAACTTTCAGTTTCTACCTTATGTTCGCCCAGTGTTTTCATTATACATTTCATCTCTTTTGCCATATCTTCCCTAAACTTGTTGAATTGATTTAGCATTAGTTGTTTAAATTCCTGTATCTCAGTTGAAGTGTAAGTTTGTTGCTTAGACTGGGCTATATCATCATTTTTCTTAGTGTAAGTTGTAGTTTTCTGTTGTCTAGGCATCTGGTTTCCTTAGTTACCCCAAAGAGGTTTTCCCAGACCAGAATGGCCTCAGGTCTCAGTATCAGCTTTCCTTGAGGATGTGTCTTAGAAGATTGACACACCCTGTGAGGCTTCTAGCTGCTGTGCTTTTCTTAACCTGCCCAGCAGGTGGCGCCTGTCACCCTGTCACCCCTGACTGGTGTAAGGAGTTGTGGTCCCCTTAGTTTCTGTTTTGGCTGTTTTCCCCCAGGCTCTGGGGTCTGGTTCTGAATGGAAGGCCGGTAGTAGAACTGGACACCACCTCCTTCCTTTTAGGGAAGATACACCCCCTAGGGAGTTATCATCTGCATTTAAATAGGTTCTTTGTCTCTCTGACTCTGCTATCTCCACCCTTGTCTGGGTCAGAGCACGGTGAACTGGAAATGGCTGAGGTTTTCTCCACTGAGCTGTTCAGGTTGAGAGAGAGAAAAAGTGACAGAAAGCCCCCTTTCAGAGCCAGTCCATGGACCCCCAATTTCACTCATCGGTCAGAGGTAACACCTGGTCTTCTGGGTTCCCCCTCCCAGGACAGCGGAGTCTTCTGGTTCTTTAAGGTCAGTCATTACTAAAAGCCTCTGTCTGCTTGTTGGGGATTTGTAGCTTGTATTGAGCAGTTCACATTTGTTAATTAAGACCTCAGTTGCAGCTGGACTGAGGTATATTTGCTTGTTCAGAGAGTGCTTTCTACCACAGTGAGGTTTTACCTTTTGGCTGCCATGGGAGGAGGGGGCTTCTGGTGTGATTCTGCAGGTTTTACCTGCAGATTTTATGTTGCAATCTCAGGTATTCCTCCCAATTCAGGTTGGAGTACAATGTGTGGACAGTCACAGTTGTCCCCCTGCAGTTATTCCAGATTATTTACTAGTTGCTCCTGGTTGTTTATTAGTTGTTCCAGGGGACTAACTAACTTCCACTCCTCTGTATGCCACCATCATCTGTTTATTTTTTAAACAATTTTATTCACACACCATGCAATTCATCCTAAGTGTACAATCATTGGTTCCTTGTATAATCACATAGTTATGCATTCAACACCACAATCTATATGAGAATATTTCCATTCCTTCCACAAAGCAAGAAGAGGAGGAGAAAGAAAAAGAAAAAAAGAGAAACAACAAGAAACCCATTACTCCCTCCCCCCCCTTATATCTCCCTCTTATTGACTTTTAGCTTTGTTTGGTATATTGCTTTTGCTACAATTAATGAAAGAACATTACAGTGTTACTGTTAACCATAGACCTAGTTTGCATTAATTGTATTTTTTCCATATATCATCTACTTTTTAAGACCTTCATTGCAGGGTTTTGAACAAAATCTGAATATACACATGATTTGACTGTTTTAATGGGCTCTTTCTGTCTGCTGTGTTGCAGGCATACTGGTAGGAGTCAATGGTAGAAGCAGGAGACTTATGTGGACTTGTATGGAGGCAAGAGATGAGGATATCTGAGGTTGGAGTGGCAGCCAAGGAGTTATGATAAATGATGAGGTACTCTACATTTTATATGTAGATTCAACAGGGTTTCCTGATAGTTTGGAGGTACGAAATAAGAGAGTTTTGGTCCTAAGCAACTGGAAGGATAGAGTTGATATCAATTATGTTGTAAAAGGCTACAGGGCAAGGAAGTTTAGGGGGAGAAGATCATTAGACCAGTTTGTATAGGTGAAGTGTTGAGTTGTCTACTAGACATTAAGATGGAGATGTTGAATGGGCAGTTGAATACAGAAATCTAGAGTTCAAGAGATATGTCTGGGTTTGAGAGTTGTATGCAAAATGTATTGGTGTATATATGGTATGGAAAGCAATGAGACAGAAGGAGATCACCAAAGAAATGGTAGAGAAGAAAAGAGAACAAAGGACCAAGCCAGGGATGCCCCATATTCATAAGTTATAGAGACGAGGAGATAAAGCTCAAGAGAATGAGAAGGGGTAGCCAGCAAAGTAGGAGAAAAACCGCAAGTGTGGGATGTTCTGGAAGCTATAGAATGAATTGTTTCAAGGGGGAAATGGTAAGTATTCTTTCCTTATTTCCAGTGATGGAACAAGTGCATCCTTTGTAAAGTATCTGATTATTTCCATTAGGATCTGGGAGGACAGGAGTTTGGAGTTCAAGTGTGTTCAAGTTTTCATCTCATCCAAAATAAAAATATACATTTTTTATGGAACTCTCAAATTATACCTGTGAACCCACATCTCGGAGACATCCTATTTTTTCAAATATAATTAATGGAAAAATAATTTTTTAATGTAGGTGATTAGATATTGTTCTGTAGTCCATGCAAATCCCCACAGGCTATCAGTTAATCTTTTTATAGTCTTTCTTGGGGTCTGTGAAAGGAAAGGTATCCCTTTTCTATATCCACAATAATGAAGGCTACCAAAAAATCTGATGTTATCAAAAGCAGAAAAGTATATAAATGGCATGTTCTGTATTGGGATTTAAAAATGTGTAATAAAGATAAATAGAAATGAGAGAGAAAAAATTCTAATATAGAGTCATGACTACCAAAAGATCAAATTACTTATATTAGCATAGAAACAATACAAATTCCTGATGGATTCTATTAGAACATTTTGATAATATTGTTTTTTCTTTGTAATCAAAATCTTCCTGTGATATGTAAAATCCTGGGAGGTTTTCTGAAACTTTTAATACTCTTCCTTTTTGCTTTTGGGTTCAAAAGATTAAAAGACACTTGGTCATTAAATACCTTTGTAGGTAGTTATCTGCAGGTTTGACTTTGGGGTACGAATATACAGGAACAATTTGTAACCTGGGAAGGTGGTGGTATTGAAGGGTAATATTTGAACAAGATTGCTTGAGGAGGACTCTCCTACTTCAGATAGGCTTCAATAGCATATGGTGAGACCTACCGGGAAATAAATACAAGTATTGGGAAAGGGAATTATATTGTGGCAAATATAAGATCTGATGCAGCAGAAATCTCTCTCTGGAAACTGAAGTTAAATTGCCCATTAATGTTTTATAAACACTTTTTTATGGAAGAGCTAAAATTAATCAGAAAAGAAGGGGTACTTTAGATAGCAAGATCTGTGCAGAAATTTCTCAGGCTCTGCTGGAAACAATAGAATATCTTTTCAGAATTTGTAAAATGAGCAAGTTTATAACATAACTTATGTATTATATATTTTTGGACTTTAAGTTTTCGAATGTAACATTGAATAAAAGGCTTGAGTGTTATATTGAGGAAAGAAAGGCAAAAAAATTTTAAAGGAGTAGTATTGAAGTTTACTTTTCCTAAACTTTTCTGTTTAAAATATGTACATCCTCATCATAATCCCATTGTTAATATATGAATGAACTTATTCAAATCAGTATTGTTCAGTGTCTACTAAAATTAAATTTAAAATAGATTAAAATATGTCAATTAAATTATCTACTGAGAATTTCAAAATCAAAACATCATTTTATAGACACATACGCACACATACATACACACACACCACTGATATATAACTATTATACTTATTTTTTTTTTTTAGCATATTTAGGTTGTTCCTAAATTTGGATGAGTTTTCTATAATTTTTTTTAAAAATTCAGTGGGTATATATTAAGCACCTAACTTTAGGGCATAAAAGCTAGCTGGCACCAAAGTAACAAAATACATATAATTGGCTAGGATTATTTTTTGAGGATTTGAGCAGAAAAGTTGGTTTAAACACATAAGTCACTTAACTATTTAAAATAAATCTGGGAGAATGTGTTAAATATCCAATGAAAGATTGCAATAAATTTTTTTCATTTTCACACAGCATTTGCTATGTATAAATGGATTTGTAGTGAAATCAAGAAAAACCCAACACATCATGTTTACGGAAACTTGAGTTTCATAAATAGAGATATGATACAGGAAGCACTTACAAATAAACACCTGTATACAAAATTAGTACAAACTTTTAAATACCATAGGAAAATGAAATTATTTTAATATAAGAAAGCCAGTTCTTTGTTACTGTCATAATAGATGTCTTAGAAACAACTGTGCATCCCTTTATATAAGGAAAAGAGCCATTTATGCAAAAAATCAGGGAGCAATGTACATTTACTTTATTAGCCAACCAGTGATATGCCTGAGACACAACTGCTTCTGCTATTAAGTTTCTCTGAATATTATGTGTAAATTATCTGCTTCTCCCCAATCAGCCCCATACTCTTCCTACTACATAGCAACAAGGATATCTCATTATCAAAAATGTATTGCATGGGAAGCCTAAACTAAGGCAAATGTGTGAATGTGATAGACATAAAAATCTTTCCATGATTTCCAAAACTCCCTCAGAAGGACTGTCTCTTTTCTTAATGAGTCAGTTGTTTTCATTAACCATTAATTACCTTTTCAAAGCGTAAGGGCTATATATGACAAAGATGATGAAATTACATGGGAAAATATTTTACTGTTAATTGGGAAATATTGTGCCAGCCAAAAACTGTGAACATTCAGGAGATTGTTATAAGTTTGTGGAAAAATTAAAGTACAGACTTGAGAAGTATCATTATCACCACATGAAGACTGAAGACAATTTTCAATCATTATTTTAAAAGAAACTTGCCAAATACTGCTATACTACACTTCTACTAAAACACAATCCAAATTTCAGTGATGATAAAGACTTTGTAGAAGTATATTTAGCATATTATATGTGTCAAACAGAAGGGCCTTTTTTTATTAATTTATTTAATCAGTTCACTGGACTGTTGACTATCATTTTCTCTGACACATACAAAGTAGATTTTGTACTTGTATCTAGCCATATGCTTGACAGTATGAAATACAGTTGGTTCAAACCACTTTCCAAAGAAAGACCAACTTCAGGCAGAATAGGAAACCTGGAAGCTACTATTTGGCTGAATGTTCAATCTTTCAGAAAACTTTTTCACCTAGGAGGTTGTAAGAGCCATAAAATTTCTTGCGACAGGCATTTAGAAGTTCAGGATGCTGATGATGGTACTCTGGAAGCGTTCACATAAACACAAAAGACATGTAAATTGTAGACCATTTTGAAGACTCAGCATAGTGGTAAAGACTTAAAATTAACCTGAAGATAGATCTACCTGCACCAGGGAAATTTGATAACAGTCAAAGATCTTCATTGATGATTCAGAGCTAAAAGTTTGTCAAAGATTCTGCTCTCTCAGCAGTATGCTGTCAAACCAGTAGACTAATAAAAGTGGATCAGAAAAGCCAATTGTTTATTTGCAAAGCTAGGAGAGGGAGAAACACATTCCTACTCCTTCAATTTCCAGAAGCAAGTCAGATGTTGGCTTAACCTTTAAACTTTTATATATTGTTTTTAAGAATTCATACTCTGTCAAGGTATTCTGAAGAGTATTTTAAAATTAAGTTGGTACATGTTCTAAAGGAAAAGAAAACAAGAAGGGGGATTTTAAAAAAGACAGAGAAACTAATGCACAGATTCCTTGTGAGTAGGAACCATATTTTTGTACTCTCAGAATGTAGGAAAATTTCTGTCACTTCATAGGTATGATCTATAAATAGGCAATAAGTGTTTATTGAATTGAAGGCAATAAAGAAGGTTATTTTTTACTTTAATAGTCAGTGGCATTTTGTCTATAGCTAAGACTTAAATTTTTGACAGTTTCATACTGAAATAGCAAATGAGCAATGTAAACATTAAGTACATTATTAGTAAATGTAATTACCATTTACAGTTAAAAATTCTGGTAATGCAACATCCTTGCTTTTGTTTAAAATAATATGTGACTTTTAAAGTTATTTTAAAGATACAAGCTTGTGTTCTACTTTCATTTTACTTTTAAAAAGTCTAAAATGTGACACCACCTTAAACAAGACATATGTCACAAACTTGATACATGTTTGATCAATTGCTTAGGCCCCTATAGAGGATTTGGTTCAAATTATATGAATCTCAAGTATTTACACATATAATTTTTCCTATTAATACATCTTAAATTCCAGAAGCCTAGGATGACACAAATGGATGTCATAGAAAAAAAAACAACAGCAGCAAAAACCTGTATGTCTTAATCCAAATTGTGAAAACAGGAATAGAATCTCTCTTAAATTAAAGAAAGAAGGGAACGTTCTAGATCCAAGAGCATCAGAGCCAACTGCTTGAACATTAGTTTATATCCAGGAATTATGGGAAGACATACACCACTAGACCTCTGTATATGAGCAGTACATAAGGACCCTGAAGTTCACTAAATACCCGTTTCCAGCTGAGGTGAAGCAATGAGTATCAGCATTCAGTGGAATGTTCTGGAATTGAAATTTAATCAGGAATTGATGTGAAGACTAATGCTGAAAAAATACATTGAAAGAATTAAACTAGCTTGTCTCTATAAAGTAAGCGAAAATTCCCAAGACGTTTCCTTCTTATTTCATGGGCTTTTTATTTCTCTGATTATCTTCTGGTCAGGTATTTTGGCAGTGTTTCTCATAAACTTTCACTGAAGTTCATTATGGCTTCTTAGAAGATAGTGAATAAGGAATCTGAAAGTTTAACTATAAGCAGCCCATGAAGAGTCAAAATATCTGGGTGCCATATTCTATTTTAAGACCACATGTAAAATTTGTACTCTTCCCCATAAGATGTTAAGAGTTTTATTATTTTTTTAATGATGATCTGAATTATTATTTGATAACTTACTTTAGCTCCACCCACCTTGCCCCTAATGCTGAGTAAAATTGATTCTCCAGGGAAAAGTGTCAGGCTGGCCATGTGACACTAAGCTTCCCTAACATATCAAGGTGTATTCCACCAGTCAGAGATGTAAAAGTAAGGGACTCTGAATCACAAAAAGATCCTTTCTTCCTCATTATTTTGAAATCCAAACCGAAGGCTGAAATTACACATACAGAATTAGTTTTAAGATTTTCATGGTTCAAACAATCTTCAGTCTGCAAATACGAGTATTTGTTTTTTACATTCTTTTCATTCTATCAAATTGTGATTTTTTTTCTAAAGACTATAAACCTATGCGTGTATATAAGATAGCTTGTAAGAAGCAACCTGTTGAATAATCAATTCATTAAATTAGTTGTGAGGGGAAATATTAAATAAATCAGTTGACTGGTGCCATGCTAAAAAAATCTGACTGTTAATTAGTGAATCCAAACTCTTGCTTTGTCTCTCTGATTGTCTATATGCAAGGAGGCAGGATAATGTCTTTGTTGAGATTATGAGTTGCAAAGCAAGGCTATGCCAGTTCAGATCCCAGAACCACCACTTGCTAGCTGGGTGTCTTTGAAAATTTACTTAAGGCTCAATGTCTTCATCTGTAAAGCAGAAAAATAAAATGCTCCCTCATAGACTTGTTGGAGGGTTAAATGTTCAATGCACGTAATGTATTTTGTAGAGGGCCCAGCACAGAGTAAATGCTTAAAAATGATTATTATTATTTAAACCCATCACAAACAATCCAACAAAAGGAAATAATAACACAATTCCCCAACATGAAAACAGAACTTTAGAGTAAAAGATGTTCAGACTTAAGATATGTATTCAGCATTAAAAAATTGCTTTAGAAATTTTCATACATGGTCTGATGGTGACAAAATATCCTAATGTAGGAAGTAAGAAGTCAGATTATGCCAGGCCAAGCATTGTAAAGGAATAGAAATATCTACTATTTTACTACTCCTTGAAAATACTATTTCTATAGTCAACTAGATTAGATATACAATCCCCCAGTTTACAGATTGTCCCAATCTATATGCTGCCTGAATCCTTTCTTTGAGTATTCAATTTTAGTGATTATGCATTTTATTCTAGAATTAATAGTTGGTTCTTTTTTAAATTTTCTGTCTACACCCTACTGATCCTGTTCTGTTACTGTGGACAATATCTAAATAAAGATTTTACTCCTTCCAGAGTATTTGAAATACATAAATAGAATCCGAGTTCTGTTTTCTACCATCATACCAACTCTCAGCACTTCCACTTCATTTTCGTGAAACAGTATTTAATAATTTTTAAAGAAATTTCCCAGTTGGGGGAACTATTCAATATTTTTCACTTTAAGAAAAATTGAGGACAGCTGTAGAGTCTGGGATCCAAGGGAGAATGAGGTAAGATTCCAGGTGCTCTCTTTGGCTGCCAACTCTCTAAAACAGTATTGTATTAAAATAAATAAATAGATAAACACTGTTCTTTTAATTGACAAGCAGGCAGGTTTTGGAAAAGGCATGTCAAGCCACGTATGCATCCTTGTGCAGCCAGCTTTTAATTTCCTAACTTGTGTCCACTGGCAAGACAGATGATCAGGCTATCTTGGACATTATTGGAACTGGAGAACCTGCTATCTGTGATGGCACTATAAGTGGCATTGCTTTCCCTTTTCTTTCTTTTCTATTTGTCTTTTAAAGATTCTTTTTTTGGGTGAAACAACAACAAAAAAGATATTTAAAAGTTGGTTAATTTCTTGGAAATATTCATCGTGGCAGTTTTTATTTCAGCTTCATCACTTCCGGGTTTATCAAAGCAACTCTGAATTTAAAGCAAGGCCCATCCTCTCTCAAAAAGTCCATTTCACTATGGGCAAATCAGTATGTATTTTTATCTCATGTGAATAATTTTAAAAATTCCTTACCATAAAGCATAGGGAAATTGAGGAAATTAACATAAAAATAAGGAAATCAAAAGGTCCGGTAAGGTCATATGTGATGGAGCATTTGTTTTTGTGGCTTCGAGTTCAATTCTAGAAATTTTCTCAGGACACTATACGGAGCGTGATTAGGAATCAAGTCATGATATAAAGGAATGTGGAGTGTGAGGATCCAGTTGTGGATGGACAAGCATACAGTTACACAGGGAATCATGGACCAGCCTTCTCTAGAAACAGCTGACTGCCTTAAAACAGGGGCAGAAAAAAAGGTTGTCAAACAGAGAAGGTGCCAGTGTAAAGCTAAGAGAGCGAGAGGGCTTCATGGATGAGGGTGGGAGCACCATGGAAGGACCGGCCATGGGTCATTTCAATAAAGGTTAGCAATAGTGCAGAGAAAGGTTATGACTGTTAAGATTGGAGGAAGTGAGTGGAAGACTAGAAATTAGGATCACACAGATGTAATTTTTTTAAAAAGAGGGAATGGGAGAACTTGAAGGCAGGGTTATTTTAGAATTTAACATCTGGGAATGATTGCCTAGAGAGGACTACCATAGAATGGAAATGAAGGTGGCTAAAATTGAGGAGAAGAAGGAAGAGTGAGGCCCAAGTTTGGAAATTTTGTCAGCATGTGTATTGAAGGATGGTGTCAGGCAAAGAAGCACAGAGAAAAATGGTGGTTCACGCTCTACAACTATGTAAGACATTAGAGGCTCATCCTAGATCCTCACAGTTAACCACAATAAGGACCAGGAAAGAACATT
Organism: Choloepus didactylus; assembly: GCF_015220235.1. Lineage (NCBI taxonomy): Eukaryota > Metazoa > Chordata > Mammalia > Pilosa > Megalonychidae > Choloepus > Choloepus didactylus. Next base: position 66,841,261 of record NC_051318.1, on the reverse strand, counting down.
ATAAATGGATCTTGTGAACTTATTGAAAAATACTAGAGGAATAATTAGCAAGAAGTAGCAGTGGTTCTGTCAGTTCTGAGACATTTTTCTCCTTAGTTCCCTCCAGTACCGCCTTCTCTCATATCACCTTGTAATACATGACATCAAAGTTGCTTCTTTAGACTAGACAACACGTGAGTAAGCATTCTTAAAAAAAGAAAAAGTGGGAAATGAACGATATTACCTGGCAAGATAGAGAATATTATATTTAGATTCCCTTGCGCCCTTCTTATGTTAATTCTCAGATTAGCTAATTTTAAATTTGGGAAATTCTGGTATCCTAGATCCAAAAGGATGAGATATTGGAGTTTGAGGTGGGAGGGGTACAAAAGTGAGAGCAGCCAAAGTTGGGGGCAACTTCGGAGGCCAGGCTGGGGAGCCAGAGCAAGGCATTGGGAAGTAAGCAGGTGTCAGGCCATGTGGTAGTTTCTGGATAATGGCGCATCTCAGTCTGAAGTTTGAAAGTGAGAAATGCTGCCACAACAGTAGAACACAGTCTACAATCCCACTTAAGGGATTGCTGGAAGAAGAAAATTATAACGAAAATCAAAATCAGAAACAAAAACAGAAGGGTGTATGTGTGATCAAACTATTTTCTGAATTTTAACTAGGAATAGGCTTATTTTACCTAATTATAGTAAAACATATCAATCTTAGGTAATTGAATATCAGGATTCACATTTTTGGGGTTTAATCAGTTGGGATATTGATTGATGGATGGATAAGTGTTTTTGATTATTATCCCTTAGGAGTTAATCGAGTGGCACAGCCTGATGGTTAAGGACAAGCTCCAGAGCCAGCTTGGCTGGAAAACTGCCCCTTCCCTATTAGCTGAGAAACTTAGGCAAGTTATAAAACATTTCTGTGCCTCAGTTTTCCCTTATCCATAAAATGAGGGCACCTATCTCTAGGGTTGTTGTGAAGAATAAATGAGTTAACCTGTGTAACCTGTGTTTGGCCCACAGAAAGTGTTCAAAATGAAATAGGTATTTATATTTTTTGCTTTAATTTACCAAGTACCTCATTTTTAGAAAATAATTCTTGAATTAAGTTAAGTATAGCTATAATGAATAGAAATAAATTATTTAATTATATTTTAGCATAAACTCTTTTTTATTAAATTTTAAATTAGCTTTTCTTCTGTTTTCTTTATGGGAAAATGGTGCTTTTTTGCATAGGTTTAAAGGAAGTTACTTTACTGACATAGCCTTTTCAGCAGAAACTAGAACAAGCATTTATTAAAATATATTTGTTAATTAGTGCTCTTGTGTACTTAATAAAAACTGTATCTTTCTTTGTGTCTGTTATCTTAAGTATTGTGAATGGTCATAATAGTAGTAATTAGATAATATTGATTGCTTACTAAGTGCCACTCTGCCAAGCACATGATATACATTGTCTCATTTAATTTCCAATACAGTCCCATTAAGTAGCTCATAATATCATTTCTCTCTCTCTCTTTTAAAATAAGGCCAATAAAACACAGAGTGGTTAGGTAATTTGCCCTGGGTCACACAGCTAGCAAATGGTTTAGTCACAAGTCAAAACAGTTTTATCTGCTAATAAAGTCTAAGCTGTTAGCTTCTTTGCTTGCCTTCAAGGTCCCATTTTAATATTTAGAGATTTTTTAAAAGATGAAATATATAAGAATTTTAAAAATCATTTTAAGAATATATTCTTCACATGTAGTTTATTAATCAGATGATCAAAGGACTAAAATATATTACATAAGCATAATTTATTTCCAGTATTTCTAGAAATGGCATGAAATTAATACTTTGTTCTTCAGCAAGGACTGCTTATTAAAAAAAAAGACTTTTTCCTTCAGAAATAAAGAATAATAAATGACAACCAGAAACCTTGCTCCTATTATCATCTCACAAAGTACACTTTGGTCTAAAGAAAAAATTTTAAAGTCAAAAGCCAGAGACGTTGTTATCATTTTTGCAGTATTTTTCATTTCAGCAAACCATGAGACAGCAACCATGAACTCCAGCTTCGATAGACCTTCGTCACCTCTTATTCCTATGGATTTGTTTAGAATTGCTCTCTACCTCTGTCCCTGGGCACATGCTGATTAAAACATTTTAATAAAAATTATGACTACTACAGAAAATTATTGAGGAATTCTTCAGGATGAAAATGCTTAGTGTTGGAAGCTTAATTCCACTGTTCTTGTTTATACCAAGCAATATTTTATTAAAGGTTCGCCTTTGTGTTATATTGGATTTAGTCCCAACAGCTAGAAGGTATTGTTTTTAAAGCAAGGCCAAGCAAGCAGAAAAGTTTGTATGATGATACACATTTGATGAGCTCTTAAACAAAACAAGTTCAGCCAGGTTGGTCTGAGCATTCTAGAATGTGTCCTGTAACTTTCTTTCTTCCACAGCCATCCTTCTGAGAAAGAGTGGGTTTTTGTTACCTTCTGAAATCATTTGTAAAAGGAAGAAGCCGCTTGGTCATATGGATCGTAGTGTCTGGCAGCCGGCACTCAGAAACACTGTATAGACACTGGGATAGAAGCCAAGTTGTTTAGAATTATAATACAGCTCATGAGAGATGAAAATGGGGTAGTGCTGAGAAACTAGTATTACCATCTCTTAGTAAGACTGGGGTCCTGTGTCCTAATTGATGAAACTCTCCACAAAGTAGAAAACCTCACTGCTCTCATTTGAGGGGTTCTGCTCATTGCCTGGTACAGCATTCCTTCTAGCAGCTGGATGCAGTGCAAACAACCTGGAGGGGCCATCTTGGGCTAACCAGGGGAATTAATTAATGCTGATGCTCTTAATCAAGAACAGGCTTTAGCCCAGCCAGGCTTTCACGTGACCTACAGAGTGGCCCATTAACTGGCGCCAGCTCCCTTTATTTGCAAAAGCAGAAGTAACAGAAAATTAGTTTAGTCCAATACTTCTCAAACTTTACTGTGCATATGAATCACCTGGGGATCCTATTAAAATGAAAATTCTGATACTGCAAGTCTTGGGGGAAGCCCAAGAATCTGAACTTCTGTTAGGCACTGGTGATGGAGAAGCTGCTGGTCAATGGACCCTCCATGGTTTTGTCTCTTAGTTTTCTTGGGGCAAGACCACAACTTACCATGCTGGCTGGTGCAAACCCATCTTGATTTAAAGGAAATCTTTTATAGATTGGACTTCTTTCACTAGCAATTCAATTCAAGTGCAACAAACGTTTACTGAATACTAAATACTTTCTTATAGCTAAACTAAACCTTTCACGAAACAGCTTATACCCGTTTTTCTTGGCTTCAACATAACGTTTTTCTATTCTTCTGAATAACTGCCTTTGTCTTCTGTGATAACAAATTTTGTTTAGTTTGTAGTTCTTTTGAATTCTAGAGGCCACACTTACGTGTGGCAAAGTGGAAGAGCTTCTTCCACTTTAAACATTCTTTGGTATGTTCAAGAATTACGTTTAAAAATTGTGAAAGTGAACTCTGCTTCCAGGATCCTTTGTAAGCAGGTATAACTTATAGCAAACCCTGAGGAGATTAAGGTTTATTTAGGCCTCATTCTGTAAAGCAAAAGTTTACCTGGAAGAGGAAAGCAACTTAGAATTACCTGAGGATCTTTGCCCAAACCTCACATGTGTGCACACACAGTTACCTTCTCACTCCCTCCCTTGCCATATTCTGATGGACAACTGGCTTTCCCCCAATCTTCACCTTTCAGTGCACACCCCCCAAAAGAAGAACAACAGTTGGAGAGTTTACTCACTCAGGCCACCAACCTCTTGACCAGCAAGCCTCTACCATGCTTGAGACAGAACTTTAATTATTATTTTTTTTTCACAAAGGGAGAATATATATAAGACTCCAACTTAAGGAGACTGAAAGCCACCTAGAATCTGAGCTTCTTTGGCTCCATAGGACAATAAAAAGGCTAATGAACCACTTTTTCTCATTGCTTTTGGGAATTCCAAATGACAGTGGAGGAAACCAAATCCATGTACCCCAGAATATGATGGTAAGGAAATGTTTAAGAACATAGTCTAGTGGAGTAGATAGACACAAATAAAGATACTTCAGATAATGTATAATAAAAGTTGGGAAAAGTGACTTGAAGGAAGTCTGTATAGATTTATTGATGGGGCATTGGGGTGGTGTCAGAAAGTACACACCAGAAAATGACTTTTGAGCTAAATGTGTTAATTGATGAAGGAGGTGGAAATGGGGAGAAAAACATTCCTTCAGAGAAAAAAGCATGGGCGATGGTCTGATGGCAGAAGAAAACCTGTCACTTTTGAGAAATTAAAGAGATATTGTGGGTGCCTGGAGTAAAAACAAAACAAAACAAAATAGGAAGGAAAATGCTGTTGGGTGAGGTTAGAAATGAGGCATAGCTCATGATAAAAACTTGGGTTTCTATTCAAAGAACAATGGAACGGCCTTGTAAGGATTGTGTGGGGTGAGCAGTGTGGGTGGTGGCAGTGGGGTGAGTGACTGTGAAGTGATCTGATCTGAAGTTTGTAAAAACCACTTTGGCTGCTGTGCTGGTTTGGAAGTATTATGTCCCCCAAAACACCATGTTCACTGATGCAATCTTATGGGGGAAGATGCATTAGTGTTAATTAGGTTGGAACCTATTGATTGTTTCCATGGAGATGAGACTCAATCAACTGTGGGCAAGACTCTGATTGGATAATTTCCATGGAGGTGTTACTCCACTCATTCAGGGTGTGTCTGAATTAAATCTTTGGAGCCATATATATGAGCTTACAAACAGAAGGAACTCAGAGCAGCTGTGAGAGACATTTTGGAGAGTAGCTTAGAGAGACATTTTGAAGATGGCTGTTGGAAGCTGACACTGACATTTTGGAGAGCGCCATTTGAAATGCAACCTGGGAGCAACCAGACACCAGTCACGTGCCTTTCCAGTTAATAGAGGTTTTCAGATGCCAATGGCCTTTCTCCAGTGAAGGTACCCTATTGTTGATGCCTTACCTTGGACGCTTTATGGCCTTAAGACTGTAACTTTGTAACCAAATAAACCCCCTTTATAAAAACCCATCCATTTCTGGTGTTTTACAAAATGGCAGCATTAGCAAACCCTGTTGAGAGTATGTTTGGAGATGAACAAGAAAGAAATTTAAAGCACTATTTGGCAAGGTGATACAGTCATCCAGGTGAGAGATGGCTGGAAGGTAGTGATGCAGAGGGAAAGAGGGAAAGAATGGACAAATTGAAAGATATTTTGGAGGTAAAACCAGCAGGGATAATGATGGATTGTACACAGGGGCTACCATTCGGAAGTGGGAGGAGCCAATGATGAATCCTGGTGCCTGTCCTGACTTGAGCAATGTGACAGTCTCCGATGCTATTTATTAAGATAAGAAGCAAGAGAAGCCCAAGGAAGGGCCATGACCCAGGTTTGGGAAATGCTGAATTGAGATACACCTTTGTAGTGATATCAAGTTGAGAGTTACATAGATGATCAGAGGAGAGAACTAAATATATAAATTTGGAAACCATTAGTGAGTAAACGGTACTTGTGCCGGTTTGAATGTATTATGTCCCCCAAAACACCATTATCTTTGACGTAATCTTGTGTGGGCAGACATATCAGTGTTGATTAGATTGTAGTTCTTCGAGTGCTTCTGTGGAGATGTGCCACACCCAACTGTGGGTGATGACTCTGATTGGATAATTTCCATGGAGGTGTTACCCCACCCATTCAGAGTGGCTCTAAATTAAATCACTGGAGCCGTATAAATGACCTGGTAAACAGAAGAAACTCAGTGCAGCTGACAGTGACATTTTGAAGAGGAGCTACAGCCAAGAGGGACACTTTGAAGAACATACTGAATTGAGAGAGGAGCTTCAGTTTACAGAGACATTTTGGAGACGGCCTTTGAAAGCAGACTTTCGCTCCAGAGACGCTAAGAGAGGACAAATGCCCCAAGAGCAACTAAGAGTGACATTTTTGAGGAGCTGAAGCCTAGAGAGGAACGTCCTGGGAGAAAGCCATTTTGAAACCAGAACTTTGGAGCAGACACCAGCCATGTGCCTTCCCAACTAACAGAGGTTTTCCGGACACCACTGGCCATCCTCCAGTGAAGGTACCTGATTGCTGATGTGTTACCTTGGACACTTTACGGCCTTAAGACTGTAACTGTGTACCAAATAAACCCCCTTTTATAAAAGTCAATCCATTTCTGGTGTTTTGCATTCTGGCAGCATTAGCAAACTAGAACAGTACTTGAAACCCGTACCAAAATATTGACTGGGAAGAGAGTAAAAAAAATGGAAAAAGAGGGCCTCAAAGTGAACCTGGTAGAGAAGGAACTGACAGAGAATACAAAAAATTGGAAAAAAAAAAAAAACAGTGTCATAGAAACAAAATGAAGACAGTATTTCCTGAAGGAAAAATGTGGGAAGCAGCATCTAATGCTATTGAGGGTCATGATATGTGAATAAAATATGCTGTGTCCAGGTAGGGATGACAGACAGAGTACAAAAATACCTTTAACTTTCTCCCATAATCCCTCTAAAATGACAATAGAGCATTGTTTGTAAAAAGGTATAGACTGCAAAGATGGAAATAGCATGAGGTTAGATAACCGCAACACAAGTTGGAAAGTAAATAAGCATACAATGTGAGAACTCTTATACCAAGAAAATGGAATTCTAAATGGTAATAAGAAAGGCAAAATAAATAAATAAGTAACACCTCAATTATAGCACAAAAAGCCCCAAAGATACACCAGATATCTCTAGAAGTAGGGGTGAAGGAGACGGTGATTACAATAAGGAGAAATGATTAAAAGTTTGTTTAAAACAGTCAGACCCACAAGCACCTTTCATTCAGTTCACCCTTTGTCCTCCTTTTATTTTGGTAAAAGTCTGTAGGTTTACTTTCTGAAAAGGCTTAGACAGAGTGTAACTGGACTGGAGCACATCAGGTAAAAGTCAAGGCAGTGTACCATACTGAAAATAGGGGAATTAAGTAAATGCATACTTACTGGATGCTGAGATACCCTCCCTACCCCTGCAACCACCACCACCACCACTATAAAATTCGCAAAACACTATAGCAGCCAGGACTTAACTCTACAGGCAAGAAACTGCAAAGATCTCTGAGAAATCTCAATTATCCCAAGACAGAAAAAAATCATCACCAAGAGAAAAAAGAGAAGACACCACAGCTATGCAACAAGTTATAATAATATAAAGGAATAGTCTAAAAGCAAAAAGAGCTCTTTCAAGTAAGCATATGTTTAAATAAAAAAAGCTCAGGGGAATTTTGGGAAGATAAAACTAAAGATGAAAAATAAGAGAGAAAAACAAGAAGATTAAAGAATTTGTTCAGGAGATCCAAGTTCAATATCTCAATGATAGGAATTATAGATATTGAAAACAGAAAATGGAGAAGAGAAAATCATCAGAGAAATAACTAATGAGACTGGGCAAACGTAAGTTTCAGACTGATAGAAGTAATTAAGTTCCCACACAATGGATGAAACTAGATATGAACCAAGACATATGATTCTGAAATTTCAGAATCCAAGGAAAAGAGAAAGCCCTATAAGCTTAAAATGAGAAAAAAAATTATAAACACAAAGGATCAAGTATCAGAATGACCTTGAACTTCTCAGTACTTATCAACAAAAGTTGACTGAACAAGGCTTTTACACTTTGAAAGAAAAATGATTTCCAACTTAGAGTATTATACCTAGTGAAACCATCAATTTAGTTTCAGGATGGAATCAAGAAATTTTCAGACATGTATGTTCTCAAGGCATTGACCTTGTTTGCATCATTCATGCAGGAAGCAGTGGATGTGCCCCTTCCAAAATGAGTGAGTAAAGCAGGAAAGAGAGGACATGTATTACAGGATAAGGAGCTCCAATACTGAACAGAGAAGAAGTGACAAGCTGAGAAAAGGAGGATGACAGCTCTGCAGTGGAGAGACCAAGTAACCCAGACTGACACAGGTTATAAAGCTTCTGGTGAGACACATTCATCAAGATGAAATCAATGACGTACCAGATACATCTGAAAAGACTGAGAAGAAATTCAGACAATGGGGAAAGAGTTTGAAGCAGAATTAATGATAAATGCGTAGAAAATGAAGACAATAAAATGAGACAGTGATAAGCTCTAAGGAGAAAATTTATCTAAATTATAATACGATCATATTGGGAGGAGGGGCGTAGGTGGAAAGTTGCACATGTGAGAGGGGAACGGGGGAAGGAGAAAAAGTTGACAAATAATACCTAAAACTGAGAAATCATCAGATAGAAATGTAAGAATATTTAGTCACACTGTTTTACATATAAAAATAACCAGCTAAAAAAGGGTAAAAACAGTTGCTTTTGGGGAGAGGAATATGGAAATGGGGGAATGGGTAGAGGAGACTACTCTTTCTTGCTCTCTCTCTCTCTTTCTAACAAATCTGATAGAATTCTTTGAATTTCTAAACCCCTTGATTAAAATAAAATAGAAAAAGAAAAAAAGTGGAGAAAGAATGAAAAATGTTCAGAGAATTTTTTAAAAGCAAGTGCTTCTTACTGTTGTTGCAAAGGAGAGGCTGAGCCTACTTGCAATCGTGCCTAAGAGTCTCCCCCAGAGAACCTCTTTGTTGCTCAGATGTGGCCTCTCTCTCTCTAAGCCCACTCGGCAGGTGAACTCACTGCCCTCCCCCCTAAATGGGACATGACTCCCAGGGGTGTAAATCTCCCTGGCAACATGGGACATCACTCCCAGGGATGAGCCTGGACAGGGTATTGTGGGAATGAGAAAATCTTGACCAAAAGGGGGAAGTGAAATGAAACAAAGTTTCAGTGGCTGAGATATTTCAAATGGAGTTGAGAGGTCACTCTGGAGGGCATTCTTATGTGCTATATTGATATCCCTTTTTAGTGTTTAGTGTATTGGAATAGTTAGAAGGAAATACCTGAGACTGTCGAACTACAACCCAGTAGCTTTGACTCTTGAAGATGATTGCATAACTATGTAGCTTATCGAGTGAGACTGTGTGATTGTGAAAACCTCATGGCTCACACTCCCTTTGTCCAGTGTATGGACAGAGGAGTAGAAAAATGGGGACAAAAACTAAATGAAAAATAGGGTGGGATGGGGGGATTGAATGCTTTGGTGTTCTTTTTTACTTTTATACTTTTATTTTTATCTTTTTTTTTTTAGAGTAAGAAAAATGTTCAGAAGATGATTCTGGTGATGAATGCGCAACTATATGGTGGTACTGTGAACAGTTGATTGTACACTGTAGATGACTGTAGGATGTGTGAATATATCTCAATAAAACTGTATAAAAAAAATACTTCTTAAAAACCCAGGAAGGAGTCATTACAGTGGAGTTGGGGGACAGCAGCCAGTTAAAGAAGAATTTGGCAGGTAGTGTGCCACCAGGACATACTTTTAAATCACTCCCCTGCTAGAGGCAGAGACCCTATAGAGTGCCTTAGAATCAGCTGGAGTGCTTGTTTACATTTAGATTCCTGAGCCCTACCCTGTTTTTATGAATCTGAATATTTAGAGGAGTCACACTGTACACTGGAAAATTCTTTTGCATACTGAAGTTTGGGAAGCACAGCCCTAGGGCAATGACTCCTAACCAAATCTCTTCATCCTAGTGACGCGAAAAGCTTTTAATTGTAATACAGTAGTTTGGATTTGGTTCCCAGTGTGAGCATATTCACTTGCAAAAGTCTCTAGACACTTCTGATGCTTGTTCCTCATAAAATTCTCCTGCTGAATAACTCCAGAGCTGTCAGCCTCTGGCCTTTGATGACCACGTCATTTTTAGAGACTGCCCAGTTGTGGCAAAGGCTGTGGCTATGCCTTTGAAAATCTCTAGTAGACAATTCTCTCCTCTGTAGGGTAAAATATAATGGGCCTCATTGTCTCTGAGCCTTTACTTATGTAGGCAAACTTGTACCAACCATTTTAACTTATTTGCTTCATTCAATTATTGTGTTATTAAGAACCCAAATGTACACAGATACCTTTTATGTTGTAGCTGGATATTATACTTCAGGAAGTGTTGGGAGCAAGGACAGGATTATTTTGTAGCTCTTACATGATTTTCTGAACCACTAAAGAAAAAAAAAAAACTTTAAAAAGAATGTTCTTTCCCAGACTGAAGTTTAGGATACATTTTCTTTCTGTAAAAATCAACATATTTTATTTTTGAAAAATGCCAAATTAAAAGGAAAAATAAATTATTCAAACATTCTTTCTGGTTTTAAATAATATATGTGTGAGCTTTTACGATGAGGCATTTAATAATGTTATGATATTGTTATAATAAAAATAGTCTGTGGCATTCATATAACTCAAATTAGAAATAGAATTTATGATAGAAAATTTAAATAACCAATATTCTCAAATAATTATTACAATATTTCTGAAACCCACATTTCTAATCTGAAGTAATATGGCTTACAAATATACCCAGTTAACAAACATGCTAATGAGAGATTAAGAGACCCACTATTAAACTAACACCACCATTTTGACAGAAGACCCTGACTAGTCGGAGAATACGCAAACTCCTGGGAGACACCAAACCTCCAAAGAAAACACCCCCAAGAGTCCCTTTCATCCACTGGAGCTCATTCCAGAGGATCACTGGTAGTTCTAATATGTTGTGAGAGGAAGACAGAGAGACATCTCATCAGATAGGAGCAGTGTATGTTATTCAAAGCTTAATAATTATAATAAATTCATAGAGCCTTGAGACTACTGACTTTGGGGGAACAAGATTTTCATAATTTAAGGAGTGATGTAGGTTTTCTGCATTACACATAGCCTCACATGAGAAATTAAAAAGTACCAATGAGCAGAAGCTGTAAAAGAAGGCATCCATATTCTCATAATACACACTAGGAAGGAATCACCGTATACTACCATTTTAATTCAAAACAAAATTTTCTTATTCAGTTCAGAATTAAAAAAGTAATTTGTAATCCTTATATATCATTTCTTATATAGTTAGGGGGTTTTCAAAGAAGACATTTTTAATCTCTTCTCCTTGCTTCCAAAGTAGGACCTCTGCTAGTTAACCTCCGTTAACCATGTAACCAATTTCCCTGGGTCTCACCAGACTAAGTCCCGACAGCATCACAAAAAGTATAACTAAATTGAACTGTTTTTGTCAGCCCCACAAAGCAATCCTCAAGTACTTAGGGAAGACTCAGGTTGCAAGCAGTGCTCTCTCCTGCCACGCCTTGGGGTCTGTGCTGTTGTTCTGCTTCTGTTCCATGAGAGTGTCAGAGAATGTAAAAGAGGCAAGGATACCTGTGTCTTCCACTCTCGGTCACACTTGGTCACTTGGGGACTGCACGGCATTGTGTAAGCCCTCCTGAGTGACATGAGCATAACCCCTCAGCCTGTGTCTGGTGCTCAGCTATCAGCACAGGGGTCGTGCTTCCTCTCCCTCTGGCTCTTCCAACCCTCACCCCAACTCTCCCTCGAGGCCACTGCTGCACAAATGCTTCCGGAGTCTCTTCTCTCCTTGAACTAGGAAGGGAACGTGAACAAACGGAACTACGCTGCATGGTAACGGGTACAAAATGACCTCTTAGGGGAACTACCCACCGAATAATCAATGTAGGATATACTCCATATAGAATAGGTGCTCATATAAATTCAGCTAAAGTCAAAGGAAATTTACAAAAAGCATGTATTTAATACAGTGTATAATCCAAAATATCAATAAGCAGAAATTTTATTGACTTAGATCTTTTTCAAAATATCTATACATATTAGGATTTGTAAAAATATTTCATAAGTAAATTAAATGATTAAATATATGGCATCTTCATGTTCTCACAACTTTGTTATATTTTATTACAATGCTAGATTTCAAAGCAATGTATAAAAATGCAATCAGAACCCAGAGGACAGAGCAGTTAAGTTTAGAAGTCAAGGAAATGCTTTGCAGTAAAGATGCCATTTGTTAGGGTTCGGATGATGAATAGAAGCTTAAAAAGAGAAGAGGATTTGGAGGTGAGCTGGCTAAGAAGGTCTCCAGGCAGAGGAGTGTAAAGATGTGTATGGCATATTAACATATTGTAACCTTGGCTCTTCCCAAAAGCAGACACACAAGGGTTTGCCTGTGACCGGTGTATTTTGCAAAGTGATTGCATGCAAGAGTGGAAGACAAGGAAGTGTAAAATTGGGAAGGAGGGAAGCCACTCCAAAGAGCTAGCTGCCACTGTGGATAACTGGGGCTCCAGCCTGCTGGGGACCCCAGAGGAATACGAGGACTGCACCTCAGAACTGTCTGCTCGAGATATGGAACAAGGTTCTTTCTCCTGGCTGTGCCTGCCCTGATGCTCAAAGGTTGCCCCATGGGTGATAACTCTCTTGCACTTGCAGGTGTATGCATGTGTAGAATGGCCAAGTGAGTTCCTACTGGCATCCCGAGTTCCAGTGACAGAGAAGCCCCCGGTGGGGATGAGAGATCTGCTGTGTATTCGAGGCCACAAGTTGTTGTCAGGGTTCACCTTAGCACAGCCAGTTGCTGCAGCAAAGGCTGGAGTAAAATGTCGGGTCAAAAGGATGGGAGGTGATCATATATAGGGTAATAATAAATAGTTCATTTTGGCTGTAGTGCAGAGGGAAAAACTGGGTGCAAAATTCAAAGAGAAAATATAAAAAAAAATTAGGTTGGGAATTTATCCTGAAGGACAATAAATGCTTTGCAAAGAAGTTGTGCTTGATCCCGTAGTCCAGGAGGAATAGCCAAAGTTTTTAAGAGAGAAGGGTTGCTTGATTACATTTGTGGTTTAATGGGATAATGCTGATATCAGTCGTTATTTACTGGAGAAATGTATTGAGATCCTCTTATGTACCAAGCCCTGTGCTGAGTCTTGGCCCTACTGTGGAAAACAAGATGACCTTGTCGTCCCTGGTCTTATAGCGTATTGAGGAACCAATTTAACAAGTCATTGCCATGAATTGGGGTTAAGTTTTAGATTGGGAGGTATGGGTGCCACTGGAGCACGGGAGTCCTTGGACAAGTCTAGGGGGTTCAGAGAAGGCTTTCCAAGAGAACTGCCAAGAGTCCTGATGTTGAAAGGACTCAGCTGGATGAGAAAGGAAGAAGAATGGCCCAAACAGAGGGAGCAGCATGCTAGAAGGGATGGAGGGAAATAAGCAGGGTGAATCCAAGGAAGCAAAGAGAGTTCAGCACGGCTGGCAGCAGAGGAGGGTGAGTGGTCAGCTGCTAGGAGATGCCTGGAGAAGTGGAGACAAAGAGCTTGTGCAGCAACTTAGAAGACCCAGATTAGGAAAAACAACCAGGAACTACTGAACTAAATGAATAAAATGTGGCGAAGCACTCTTGTTCTTTAGCGTAAATAAGTAAAAATTTATTTAGATCCAGCCTAGACTTCCCAAGTCATACTTGCAACAAATTTGCCTTTGGCAGATGGAATGGAGTCAACTATCCTAGCTCAGAACTCACCATGGCACTGCATATTGGGCACGCGTATAGCCACGTCACAGCCCACTTGTGTGGGCTGCCCCCCTCCAAGAATCACAATGCACATACCAGATCCTTGAAAATCATGCTGAATTTTATTAATTAATTTAAAGGAAACCACTTCAATCTTTTGTTCCACCCTTCTTTCATCCCATCAAATAAGCAGGCCTTACGTGACTTGTTTCAAATTGTTTCACATTTCACAATCTCTGTGGTATACCTATGAATAGAATATATCTGTACCTCTCTTGGTCACTCTGGGAGTTTCATTGTCTACTCTCATCCTTTTGGAGAAAGAAAATACATGCCATACAACCACGAGACAGGAAGAGTCTGTCTGCTACATCCTAGAAAAATTAGAGATCAATGAAGGGTCATACAGAGCAATGAAATTATTTGCTTTGCATCAGCTGTAGTTTATAAAAGCAAGCACGGTGCTACAGAGTGTCTGAAATGTATGTTATGTTGCATCGGAGATCATCCTCTCACTTTTCAGAGCACGGCTTCTAGTCCTAAATTCCAAAACTTTGGAGGCCTGCGAAATACTTGGACAGGTTCCAAAGGAGGGCAATGAAAGTGATAAAAGAGTTGAAGCCTAATACCTCTGAGGGAAGGCTAAAGGAACAAGAATTATTTCTCCTCTAAATGAGAAGTCAGAGATAATTTAACAATCTTCAGATGTTATGAAAGGTTTTATGTGTAGAGTAACGGTGTCCAAATCCTGGGAAGTTTAAGCCATGAGACTTGAGAACAATAAAGGAGGGAGGGTTACTGGTGATGGCATGGGGTATTTTGCTGTAGAAACCCCTTCTTCTGAGGCAGGAAAGATTGGATATGATCTAGCATGAGGAGTCAGGTGCTGTCTGCAAGTGCACCAGGGTAAAATAAATGACTTCTAAGAATCCTTAAATTCAGTAGTTTTAGGTTTTTAAAAGGTCTTCCATTTGAGAGGACTCTGAGGGCAAATAAATTATTGGCCAAGATTTTATTCTTACACTGTCCTTCAAATCCTAACACTTCCTTATCAGTACTGGTAATATCTGCAATCGGAATTCCAGGAGCTTCAATCATATTACCAGGTTAGAAAACTTTCTCATAGACAACATTAAAAAATAAATTTCTATTCCCATAGTTCCTTGGTCATCTCTAGTCCACATATCTCCCTGTAATCTGATAAGATACCATTGTACTGAACCATCTCAGCCTTTCATTCTCAATACTGAGAATGATAAATACATAGTATCTACTTCAACTGAAATAAACATTCCTCCCCTTCAATAGCAAAATCTTTGCAAAGAGACACCTGCATATTTTTGGAAGTACAGTAAGTTATAATTTTATGACAGACAGAAGCCTAGCATTTCATTTACAATCTTTAGGAAGGTGGATGATAACAAAAGCTAGGACAATACAATAAAATACTATGTCTGCAATAAAATGTCAGACTTCGCTCTCCTGAAATGGGCTCATGCAGATTACTGTATCTCTGTTTACGGGGAGTTTTAAGATAGTCACAAAACAAAACTGCCAGGCATGAAAGACTAATTCTTTTAACAGCTGTTCAGTAAGGTCAAAAACACAGAAACTACTGAAGGTTACAAAAGCATAGCTAAGAACTCTGGAGAGTTTACTTCCCTTGCAACAGAGATTTCAAAATCCTCTTCTGGTTGTGTCCCACTAAATATTAGATTACTGATGATTGGTTACTAGACTTTAGGAGCTAGAGATCAGTTCTGTCATCTGACTTACCACCTCCTGCCATCCTGACCGAGGAGACAGAGTTAATAAATAAAAGCATAGATACCTCCGATGCTTCGTTCAAAAAAAGAAACAAACGTGGATCAATAGGAACAATCTGACACCAATATCCCAATTTCTGCCCAGACATCAGCAGTAGGAAGGGTATTGTGCACAATCCTGTGAAATCTGCTTTCCAAATGCTCTATTGACAAAAGAGCTGGACATAATAAGACTTTAAATGAAGCTGAATAAATGCCTATGCTGAGGGCTAGACATCAAACCTTTATTTGGTGAAAAATAACCAAAAGAAAAGAAAGTGTAGATCAAAAGGTCATCATATGAACATTGCTATTTTTGTGGGTTTTGACTTCAAATTGAAACATAAAATCAACCAAAGCCAGATTTCTCTTCTGCTATTTAATTTGAATAGCTATCACTCTGATTTTTTATTTATTGAGTTTTGCCTCTAATTCCTTTTTCTTTTTTTAAAAAATTTTCAATGAATCCCAAATTGTGTGAAATAGTGGGAATTGGGTATGATTTTGACTCTGAATGTAAATGTTTTTCTCAATTCTGTTTAAGTGATTAAAATAGAAATTAATATAAATCATTGTAGTCTGCCCATGAACACAGTGTCTAGCAAGGTGACTCCTTCAGTTCCTTCTTTGTTAGCCTCATCTGATCCTAAATTTCATAGATTCTGTGTTGTTCTTTCCAGCAGTCTAGCATTACCCCAAGATTCCAAAAGGCTGAATGACTTCATACTGTTAATGCCGCATTTGTTGACATTTGTTATTAAAAACATCAAAGGTGTAATTAGACTGTGAAAACTGCTTCTCATTTATACAAATGCAACAACACAACACATTGCAGGTCTTGTTTAGAGTCAAGAATTTCCTTTACTATATTCCCTTATAGAGGTGTGTCATAAAAATAAGAACTAATAGAAATCAGTCAAATTTTGACAGAAGATTTTTTTACATTCCTCAGATATATTAATCCAGATAATTTTGGTTAGAAAATGTCCTCCCAGAATTAAAAAAAAAAAAAAAAAAGTTAAAACAAGTGTGAAGGACTTGAGACACTTTAACATATGATAAATTTCTCAGTCCTAAGAAATTGACAGTTTCAATCATTACTCCCACTTTAGAGATAGAAAAATCAAGATTCTGAAAAACAAGGCAATTCATCCAAAGTCATGGCAGTAGAAGGCCTAAAACCTCGATCTTCTGAGTTGCGCTCATGTAACTTGCTAACTCAACCTCAAACACATTCGTATATACAGAGAATCCTTAATTTATGAGCAGGTTGTGTCACAAAGGTGCATTGGCAAGAAACGGTGTTTTTTTCCATTGAAACACTATGATGAAGAGAATTTGACTTTTTAGAAAAGTTCTTTTCCATTTAATCGGAAGACTCCTCATGGTAGTTAAATTTCCAACCTATGTGTAATGAGGTTTCTGAAAGAATATGCATTTAGAGGTCTCATTTGGAGCACTGAAATATAGCTCATTTAATACAGAGGATAAATCCTCCCCCACACTATGGGCAGTGAGAACCTGGCTTTTGTTAAGTCCGTCCCATTTCCAGCAGACGGGCGGGTGCCAGCTCCCTTCTCATTTGCTTCAGTTTCTCTTGGACGTTATCAGTCAGGCTAACTCTTCATTCCTCCACATTCTTTTCTTTTTTCAAGTTCCAAGAAGTGCCTTCCATCTTCCTTTCCAGTAGAAGAAGGCTACTCCTTTCCAGCCAGAATTCCTTATAATTCCCCCCTTACTATTCTTTTTTTTTTAACGTCTGAATGAGAGTTTCTTCACCCTCCAATCTTTTAAGGCTTGTTCTTGCTTTTAGTATAAAAATTAAACTCCTGAAATATCTATCCCAGCAGGATATCTGAGGCCCACCCCCAATATGTCTGATTATTCCCAGTTGTTTTATGTTGCCCTGGTCCCCTTCTACTCCAATTTCCCACTCCAAGGAATACCTGATTTCCAAATACTGTTCCCCTACCCCTGAGTGGTGATCTACTGTCTGGCTACAAATCTTAGTCAAGTTCTGCCTTCTCTTCCTCTTTTCCTCATAGTTCACTGTTGCACATTACAAAAAAATTACTAAAAGTACAGGGATAACTAATGAGGGGGAAAGATATTAAAAAATGCTGGTTTTAAAGTCTCACGACTGTCTGTTTCACAAGGAATTTCACCCTGTCTATTGTTTTCTTTGGTACAAGCCATACTATTCCTTGGAGATATTCCTCTACTCTCTTACATCTATATAAACTCTTCTAAGAGTCTCTAAAACCTGGTCCTAGCCTAATTCCTCCCTTCTGGACTGTCAGAAGAACACCCCAAGTTTCTATGATTTTGTTCATAGGGCAAATTAGTGTGTATGTGTTGAATGTGTGTGTGCAGTTTAAGGTTTTCTTTTTAATGCATGTATTTAATATTTCACTCTGTGCTCTGTGCTTCTGTGGAGCAAGTTACTGTATGGTACGACACGGGAATATAGGCTCAGATACGACAGAAACTTTCAGCAAATGACCACCTTATTACTTATATAGCACAAAGTGTCCAGAAGAGAAGGTGAAGAGATCCCGTCATGGACGGTGGCTCGGTGAGGCCAACTGCTTGGGTCAGGGTCGGTGGATGGAGGCTCCATACCTCCCACCTCACCTCGGAGAGGAGAGACAAGTCTGTGCTGCCCGAGGGTGGCGTATTTATACAACCTAGGAGGAGGGGGCCCTGCCATGGAGAGTTCCCGCCCTGATAAGCAGCTGGAGCGCTTGGTCCTGGTTTCCAGGTTTAGTGTCCGGTCAGGTCTTTCCAGTAGACATAATATCTCCCACCAGGCTGTGGCATGGAAATACGCTGAAACATCTGCACACAATTGAAAAGGAGATGGGGTTGGAGAGGGCTGGGAGATGATCACTAACTGTGTCCCTGACTTTCCCAGCAGTTTCTTTGTGAGTGTCTGGGTTTCTTCTAAGGAACTAGATAATTTATATATATTTTTTCTCGTGGTTCTCGTTTTAAGTGCTTTAACCCACTGTGCTGGTTTGGATGTATTATGTCCCCCCAGATACCATTATCTTTGATGCAGTCTTGTGTGGGCAGAAAATGTATTGGTGTTGATTGGGTTGGAGACTTTTGATTGGATGTTTCTGTAGAGACGTGATCACTCAACTGAGGGAGAGATCTTTCACTGGATAATGTCCATGGAGGTGTGGCCCCACCAATTCAGCATGGGCCTTGATTAGTTTACTAGAGCACTACATAAGCTCAGACAGAAGGAGTGAGCTTGCCACAGCTAAGAGGGACACTTTGAAGAACACTGGAAGCTGAGAGAGTAGCTACAGATGAGAGACAGTTTGAAGATGGCTGTTGAAAGCTGACTCTTGCTCCGGAGAAGCTAAGAGAAGATGCTCCAAGCAAGAGCAACGAAGAGTGACATTCTGAAGAGGAGCTGTGGCCTAGACAGGAACATCCTGGGAGAAAGCCATTTTGAAACCAGAACTTGGAGTAGACACCAGCAACATGCCTTCCCAGCTAACAGAGGTTTTCCGGACGCCATTGGCCATCCTCCAGTGAAGGTATCCTATTGTTGATGCATTACCTTGGACACTTTATGGCCTTCAGACTGTAACTGTGTAATCAAATAAACCCCCTTTATAAAAGCCAATCCATTTCTAGTGTTTTGCATTCCAGCAGCATTAACAAACTAGAACACCCACTATTTCTTCTACTGATTACCTATTACAAGCAATGAAGGTATTAGTAAATTTCCACTTCTTTATTCTCTCTTCCCTCCACTCTAACATCAGTTGTTAATTGACTATTATATTTTTGTTGTTCTTTATATGCTTAAATATACTTATATGTCCATTACTTTATTTTTCAGCCTTAATGAAATCTTTTGATCACAGGTTGCCAAAGATAAAAAAAGTCAGCATACTTACATTACTGCTCCATTCCTTTCCTCCCCTTCCCAACTTTTGTTGGTTATATCATATCTATGTTGTTCAGTATTTATAACTTTAACCGTCTATTTTTAACTCCTAACCCCACATTTGCCTTAGACTGTAGTCCTACATTTTATACATTCACAAATAACTACCAGATATTTTTCAGTAGTTTCTTCATTCATTTTTTGGGCATCTATGGCTTGGCATTATTTCTAGGAAGCATTACTGAAGTATTATTATTTCTACGTTCTATAATAACATCTCAGTTCTCTTCCTGAGGGATACTAATTATGCATATATTAGATCTCCTCTGTCTGCATTTCCTATCTTTCATTTCTCTAATTGCTTTTAACTCCTGGTTCATTCACATTGCATCAAACTTGATCTCCACATCCCATGCTGTGGTTTCGGCAATGACTGATCTCCTTTATACTGCTTCTAATATGAGCTTCATTTTTGTGGTTGTTTTGTTTTCTCTTCTACTTTTTTTCTGAGCTCTGACAGCTCCTGCTTCATTTAATTCTGGTAGCTTGCTCTGTCCCCCACCCCCTTGTTCTATTCTTTGAAATCGTACTTTATAAGGATAATTTGCTTGGCTTTTTTTGGTCACTTAGTTTAATCATAATTTTCATATGTGCTATGCCAAATATTTCTGATGAGAGTTGTTCATCTACTGTTTGTTTTTGCTGTTTCTTTTCATTTTTTAATTTCCCTTACAGTATCTTCATATGGGTTTTGTACTATTCTTTTACATAACTATTCACATATTAATGAGGTGAATTCTTCCTAAACTTACTATTTGAATGAAGCTTGTATTGGTGATTGGGGGTGATCAGAGCCATGTTCCAAGCATTAGAAGTGTTTCTCCTAATGACACAAGGCAGTATATATAAACAAATTCCTTTTTATTTTCTTCTAAGCAACAAAGATTGATAGCTTCAGGGTAAATCACAAAATAGTCTCTTTCCTGTGTTCTGCCTCACTAATAGCAAAAATGACAAGTTTGTGTGGTTTCTCTATTAGACCCACATTCCCCGATTTTCCCTGGTATCAGACTGAGTCTCAGGAAACAGCTAGGACCAGCTCGAGACCCTATTCCTATTTTTCCAAATAAGAGAACATTGCTTTTGCCACTCAGAATATGCTAACCCTGTTGGCTTCATCCAACTCCTATTTGCCCTTCTCTGTATCTGATAGCTATTCACATATACCATGGTCTGCATTCCAGCGGTCTTCTAATTACACCAAAGATGGAGGCTGTTTTTTTTTTTTCCTTCCAGCTCCTTGTCATCCTTATTCTTTTTGAGGTGATTCCCAAGAATCAAGGGTACAGTACTATTTTTATGCCATCATTATTCAAAATCCAAAAATGAATGTTGGCCTCTTATTTTGTTTTGCTTCAACTTTTGTTCAACCTTGAATTTTTCAGGGAAAACCACACAGATGAGAAAACTGAGAAAGCACATCCAAAGAAATGACCCATAGTCATGAGGTTAAGACGTAGCACATATAGGATGAGAATTCTCTTGTTCTCTTTCTTAAACTCAAAGAGCTTGCCACTATATCATACTTTGGCATAGTTTAAATAGTGGCTTTGACCTTATTCCCAAGAAAATAAATGTAAAATCTGGACTTCTAATATACAAAGAACCTCACGTTTAATTTCATGCTTGAAAATATAGTTTCTATAAGATTTTTTTTTCATGGTGTATAATTCTTTTTTTTTTTTTGTAATTTTACTGAGATTGTTCATATACCATACAATCATCCAAAGATCCAAAGCACACAATCAGTTGCCCACTGTACCATCATACAGCTGAGTATCCATCACCACAATTATTTTTTTTTCAATTCTTAGAACATTTTCATTACTCCAGAAAAGAAATAAAGACAAAAAAAAACTTGAATCCTCCCATACCCCTAACACTAACCCCCCCATTATTGACTCATAGTATTGGTATAGTACAATTGTTACTGTTGATGAAAGAATTTTAAAATACTACTAACTGTAGTACATAGTTTGCAATAGGTATATTTTCCCCCATCTACTTCTCTATTATTAACTTCTAATTATAGTGTCATACATTTGTTCTAGTTCATGAAAGAGATTTCTAATATTTGTACAGTTAATCATGGACATTGTCCACCATAAGATTCACTGTTTTATGCATTCCCATATTTTAACTTCCAACATTCACACACCATTCAGCACTGTTAGTTATTCTTACAGTAACATGCTACCATCACATCTGTCCATTTCCAAACACTTAAGTTCAATCTAGTTAAACATTCTGTTCATAATAAGCAACCACTTCTCATTCTTTAGCCTAGTTCTATACCTGGTAACTTATATTTCATGTCTATGACTTTACATATTACAATTAGCTCATGTCAGTGGGACCATACAATATGTCCTTACAATATGTTTGAGTTATTTCACTCAATATAGTGCCCTCAAGGTTCTTCATCAACTCGTTTTTTTTTTTGTTTTTTTTTTTTTTTTAAGATGGTTTGGTTCACACACCATACATTCCGTCCTAAGTAAAACAATTGATGGTTCCCTGTATAATCATGTATTTATGTATTCACCACCATCACCACTATCTATATAAGAACATCACCATTTCTTCCACAAAGAAGGAGGAAGAGTCAAAGAAGCTAGAGAGACAAAAGAAAAAGGAAAAGAAAGAAAAAAAATGACAGCTAAAAAGCAACAAAAGGAAAGAATTAAACTAAAGTAAAATAAAAGAGTCAGACAACATCACCAATGCCAAGAGTCCCATACCCCTCCCTTATGTCCCCTTCTTACAGGCATTTAGCTTTGGTATATTGCCTTTGTTACATTAAAGGAAGCATAATACCATGTTTCTGTTGATTATAGTTTCTAGTTTGCATTGATTGTATTTTTTCCCCAATACCACCCCATTTTTAACACCTTGCAAGGTTGACATTCATTTGTTTTTCCTCATGTAAAAACTCATAAGATTTTGACAGTTCAGAATAATAAATGTTTCCCCATTAATCCTTTCACACATATTCTTTTATTTACCATCAGAAGTAGGTTCAGGTGAAGGATAATTAACATGAACATTTTTTAACTATTAGGAAATTTTTTGAATATTTTATTGATAGAGAATTTATTTCTAGATTATCTCTACAGCAGCATCTGCTAACACCTGACTTCTTACAACTATTAAACTGTAGTGGCGTGTCATTTTCAGAGTGTATGCTGTTGTCTTTTTTTTCTCCTTTTTGATGAATATAGGAAGTTAAATATATGATGCTCACATTTAGATGGATTCAGATATGCAATAACTTCTGGCACCAATCAAGAAATCTAGAAATTTCTTGCCTTAAAAATAGCTGGAAGAAAAAAAATTAAAGCCAATGAAAACATCCAGGAAAAATATTTCCAGTCACTGAACTACATTTTTGGACAAGAAGCTACTAGCGGGTGATTATTCTTATATTGTTGTATTCAATAACACCTGGACTTTCAGGCAAAAAGGTTTAGGATTTACCTACATTTGGGTTGCTAAAATTAGTACTGATAAAGACTGTGTAGGAGACATAAATCTAGATGAACCTTGTGGGCACTTGAAGAGTTAGGGCAAAAGCAAACATTGTAAATAGATTACTTCTTTTGACATGTTCTAACTTTTCTCTTCTTCTTACCCATGGTGCTAGTGGTGGGTGGCAAGTATCTTTTGGCTTCTGAAAACCCCTTTGTTTGGAGGCAGAGAGGGTAGTGGTTTGGCCTGCCACAATTGTTCTGATGGTTGGCAGAGAATTCTAATTATTCTCTGATACATCACACAATACAATAGATCGCACAGTAACTACATTGTTCTCCATCCAGGGTTCTTTCTTTTATATTCTAGTGTTCCAGCCTCTCCATGAATCTTCAATCTCCCCTCTTAGAGGATTCTTGTTATTAATGTTTTCCTTAATACACTCTGACAGTGAATACAAAGAAGGTAAGAGTGTTCGGACACTTATATTAAAAGTAGAAATAAAGAATAATTTTCTTTGAAGAGGGAAAGTTATAGCATAAAGAGCAAACAAGTGTCAAATCATCCAGATTATATGTATTTCAATTGCATCTGCATAGAAGTGATGATACTTGAAAAAAAGGTCTTTCTGACCCGCTGTTTGAAGCAGAAGTTAGATATAACCTTAGCCTATGCCGATAACACAAGGGATTGAATATTGTTAATTTAAAAATAGAATATAAATTGGATAGTTAAGAGTTAGAACCACAGGGCAGTAGCAAACATATCTTTATTAAGTATCTATTATGTGTAAAACATTTTATCTGGCGCTGTGGGGATATAAACAGGTGGATCTCTGTCTCTCAGGAATTTATAATACATTTCTGGAGATGACATGGAAATTAAGAGAAATACAGGCTAAGCAAGAGATAAAATGATTCTCACAGGCACAAAATTATTATATCTTAAAAACAGGAGGTCCAGAAGAAAAGCTACATTAAGTAGGGGTCTGAAAATGTCTCATGTAGGAGTGGTTGGAGTTGAGCCTTGAAAGGTAGGCAGGCCTTAGATAAGTAAGGATAATGAGAAGGGATTTTAAGAGTGAAAGAGGTATGAAATATGATCAATTGGAGAAGGTGCCTCACATGAGTGACCTGAAGGAAATAAACTTAGAAAAGAAGATTAAGGACCAAACTTAGAACTTAGGGCAAAAAGGTGATCTCAAAGAGTTACCTATTTCAATACTTAACCTTTGCCTAAGATGAAACTTCAAAAACTGAATTTAAATGAAGATTTTTTTCCATTCTTGTGTTACAGACTTGGTGACTTTATTACCTCCCCTACTTTAGAATCTCTCTTAACTTCCATTTGCACTTACTTTATCCTCAGTGCTGACAAGAACCCTCTTTACAGAACGCTTTGTCTGAGTTGGGATAAACTAATACGTGCTGTGGTAAAAACACAATCTCCCAAGCAGTAGAGGCAAAAGACAGCAAAAGTGCATTTCTCCTTCACAGCAGAAAAATAATGTGCAATGTGGATTGACTGGGAGACTGCTCCACAAAATAACTCAGAGATCCAGGCTCAGAAAAGCAACCTTATTGTGTGGCTGCACTTCTAGAATACCTGGTTTCCTAGGTTGCTTTAGCAAGGGAAGAGCCAATCATGGGGTCACACATTAGCTCTTCATGCTTTCGCACAACACTTCCCACGTCCAGGTCACATGGCCAAGTCACATGGTCCTCCAACCTGCAGAGGGCTGCAAAGCACAGGGGAACAGAGAGAATGTTTGGTGAGTTCTGCTTTCATTGCCGTATCTTTTAAGCTCTTGAAGACACATCACAAAATTTTCCCTACCTTTTGTCTCTTAAAATACCTCTTTTCCTCTAAATTTAAATTCGTGGATTTTATTTTCTAAACTTTTAGTCATATTGTGTATACCTACTCTAAACCCTCTACAACTGATCCCTATTTTACCAATAAATGGAAATCAATATTTCATTTAGTTCTCTAAGATATGTAAGAAAAAGTCAAGTGTAATTATTTTTTATTATCTGTACATGGATTTACCTTTTCATGAATTATCTATAACCAAAGGTAATTTCAGGTAGTTCTCTTCACCGTATCTCACACTATTCTCTGAAACCATCCTGGTTGTATTCTATTTTTAAGATTTTGCTTCCACTCTTTTACCTACTTGGCCTGACTCCTTCCCCTATATCCTGTCAAAAATGGACCCTTTCTTCAAAGTCCTCAGCCAATCTTACATTTACAAAAGTCTTCCTCAAACTCTCCCAAGAAAAATTCTCTCTCCTTGCCCAAACTACCAAAGTGCATTTTCTAAACATCTAGTGCTTATCCCTGGTTGGCTTTTATATTTACTTCTCTCTTGAGTATGCACTATGTCTCTGTAGGGGACATTTGGCCATGTCTGGAGACAGTTTGGGATGTCAAAACTGGGTAGGCTCATACAGCAACTGTTAAAAAAGCTGGAAAAGCGTTCAGACTTCAATTAGAGATATGAAAGAAGTGGATCTGGTTATGACTAAGGTACATCAGGCCAAAGGGTAAAGGATGATATTGACTGTGCTTTAAAACTTCAACTTCTGTGTGAGACCAATGGAAGAGATGTTTATTTGGTGCAGGATCTATATTTTCTGCAGCACACTAAATTTAACTTGTATGGTCAGTTTATTCAAACACCATTAATTACATGGAACTTTGAATAGGAAGTGAGATCTGGTAAGTTTGTACAGGTTAGTGTGAAATCCCAATACATCCCAAAGTAAGTTGGGCAAAGAATAAAAATATATTTGCAGGCCCCCCTGAGGAACTGGGGAAAAAAATGCAGAAATGTTGGACTTACCCACCTGGGTTATTACTGATATTCTCACAAACATTGAAGACTAACAATTTAGTAGGCCAAGGCCTCGATCTTGGGCTTGCCCTAATGCAGCTTGCTACTGCAAAAGAGAGGCTAAGCCTACTTATGATTGTGCCTATGGGTCACTCCCAGAAAACCTCTTTGTTGCTCAGATGTAGCCCTCTCTCTCTCTAAGCCCACTCAGCTGGTGAACTCACTGCCCTCCCGGCTATGTGGGGCCTGACTCCCAGGGATGAATTTGGACCCGGCATCATGGGATAGAGAAAATCTTCTTGACTGAAAGGGGGAAGTGAAATGAAACAAAATAAAGTTTCAGTGGCTGAGAGATTTCAAATGGAGTCAAGAGGTCATTCTGGAGGACATTCTTATATTCTATATAGATATCCCTTTTTCGTTTTTAGTGTATTGGAATAGCTAGAAGGAAATACTTGAAACTGTTGAACTGCAACCCAGTAGCCTTGATTCTTGAAGATGATCACATTACTATAAAGTTTACACTGTGTGACTATGTGTCCACTCCCTTCATCCAGTGTATGGGCAGATGAATAGAAAAATGGGGACAAAAACTAATGAAAAATAGGGTGGGATGGGGAGATGGAATGTTTGGGGTGTTCTTTTTTACTTTTCTTTCTTTCTTTCTTTCTTTTTTTTTTTTTTTTTTTTTTTTTTTTTGAGTAAGAAAGATGTTCAAAAGTTGATCCTGGTGATGAATGCACAACTATGTACTGTGAACAGTTGATCGTACACCATGGGTGATTGAATGGTATGTGAATATATCTCAATAAAACTGAATTAAAAACAAACAAACTGGGTAAGGAGGGAGTGCTACCAGCACCTAGGGTGCTGCTGAATATCCTACAATGCACAGAATCATCTTGCCCCAAATGCCAATAGTGCCAGGGTTGAGAAACCCTGCTGTAGAGTATGAAGGCCAGAGAGTGAGAACCATTTTCCCCATCTCTCCCTTCCTCAGAGTACCAAACCCAATGCTCTGCAGACAGTAATTTACTCAATATTTGATAATGATTAGGCTTCCAAAATGTCTACAAGAGCCACCAGGAAGTACTGTTATGGAGGATAAATTTATTTTAATAATACTTGTGGTGGAGTCTTCTAATGCCTGCTCATGGTATCTTCCTCTTCTAGGCACCTGAGAACATCATATTTCCCTATTCCCTTTGCACTTGGGTGTGTCTATTACTGCTGGCCAATGTGTTATAGGTGGAAGTGACATGAGTCATTTCTGGACCAGAGTGTTTAATTGCTGGTGTAAGACTTCCCAGCATCATCTTCCACCTGCTGCTGACATCACCCTGAATCCATAGTGAGGGCCCCACAAACATGCAAAGGACATGGAATGCAAGCAAGAGCCCATTATTTAACCAAAATATGACATCCCCCTTCTGCTTATGAATACTATAAAATCTGATATAAAATTCCACTCACTCCTAAAATGCTAACTTATCTCAGCATGTTTTCTCTTACTGCTTTGGCATTCTCATTTTAATTTGTATGCTGCTTGGTTTTCATTAACCCACCATCTCTGACATGAACCTGTTCCTTGGACCCATCTTGCTGATGAATCAACAAATTTTTAAAATTAACCATTTTGGAAAGCTTTTCTAAATAGTCTTTGTTCTGCCTCTGAAATATACTTCACAGATAAGGGTATAATATTATTGACTTTACTTTTGCTAGCCATGTGTACTTCATGTATATATTCAATTGTGCTACATTTACTTCAATTTTCAATTGAATCTAATTCTATTTGCTTCTGCTAGTCTGGAAAAATTCTGTTAACATGAAAACACTCATGGAGAGGGCGGGGCAAGATGGCAGACTGGTGAGCTGTATGTTTTAGTTACTCCTCCAGGAAAGTAGGTAAAAAGCCAGGAACTGCGTAGACTGGACACCACAGAGCAATCTGTCTTTGGGCATACTTCATACAACACTCATGAAAACGTGGAACTGCTGAGATCAGCGAAATCTGTAAGTTTTTGCGGCCAGGGGACCCGCGCCCCTCCCTGCCAGGCTCAGTCCCGGGGGAGGAGGGGCTGTCAGCTCCGGGAAGGAGAAGGGAGAATTGCAGTGGCTGCTCTTATCGGAAACTCATTCTACTAATTCAAACTCCAACCATAGATAGACTGAGACCAGACACCAGAGACTCTGAGAGCAGCCAGCCCAGCAGAGAGGAGACAGACATAGAAAAAAAACAACACGAAAAACTCCAAAATAAAAGCAGAGGATTTTTCGAGTTCTGGTGAACACAGAAAGGGGAAGGGCGGAGATCAGGCCTCGAGGCGCATATGCAAATCCCAAAGCAAAGCTGATCTCTCTGCCCTGTGCATCTTTCCTTAATGGCCCTGGTTGCTTTGTCTATTAGCATTTCAATAACCCATTAGATCTCTGAGGAGGGCCGTTTTTTTTTTTTTTTTTTTTTTTTTTTTAAATCCTTTTTGCTTTTTCTAAAACAATTACTCTAAGAAGCTCAATACAGAAAGCTTCAAAGAATTGAAATTTGGGCACGTCAAGTCAAGAGCAGAACTAAGAGAGCTCTGAGACAAAAGGCAATATTCCAGTGGCTGAGAAAATTCACTAAACAACACAACTTCCCAAGAAAAGGGGGGTGTCCGCTCACAGCCACCATCCTGGTGGACAGGAAACACTCCTGCCCATCGCCAGCCCCATAGCCCAGAGCTGCCCCAGACAACCCAGTGTGACGGAAGTGCTTCAAATAACAGGCACACACCACAAAACTGGGCGTGGACATTAGCCTTCCCTGCAACCTCAGCTGAAGGTCCCAGAGCTGGGAAGGTGGAGCAGTGTGAATTAACAAAGCCCCATTCAGCCATCATTTGAGCAGACTGGGAGCCTCCCTACACAGCCCAGCAGCCCAGAACTGCCCTGGGGGGACGGCACTCACCTGTGACATAGCACAGTCATCCCTCAACAGAGGACCCGGGATGCACAGCCTGGAAGAGGGGCCCACTTGCAAGTCTCAGGAGCCATACGCCAATACCAAAGACTTGTGGGTCAGTGGCAGAGACAAACTGTGGCAGGACTGAACTGAAGGATTAGACTATTGCAGCAGCTTTAAAACTCTAGGATCATCAGGGAGATTTGATTGTTAGGGCCACCCCCACCTCCCCGACTGCCCAGAAACACGCCCCACATACAGGGCAGGCAACACCAACTACACACGCAAGCTTGGTACACCAATTGGGCCCCGCAAGACTCACTCCCCCACTCACCAAAAAGGCTAAGCAGGGGAGATCTGGCTTGTGGAGAACAGGTGGCTCGTGGACGCCACCTGCTGGTTAGTTAGAGAAAGTGTACTCCACGAAGCTGTAGATCTGATAAATTAGAGATAAGGACTTCAACTGGTCTACAAACCCTAAAAGAACCCTATCAAGTTCAGCAAATGCCACGAGGCCAAAAACAACAGAAAATTATAAAGCATATGAAAAAACCAGACGATATGGATAACCCAAGCCCAAGCACCCAAATCAAAAGACCAGAAGAGACACACCACCTAGAGCAGCTACTCAAAGAACTAAAGATGAACAATGAGACCCTAGTACGGGATATGAAGGAAATCAAGAAGACCCTAGAAGAGCATAAAGAAGACATTGCAAGACTAAATAAAAAAATGGATGATCTTATGGAAATTAAAGAAACTGTTGACCAAATTAAAAAGATTCTGGACACTCATAGTACAAGACTAGAGGAAGTTGAACAACGAATCAGTGACCTGGAAGATGACAGAATGGAAAATGAAAGCATAAAAGAAAGAATGGGGAAAAAAATTGAAAAACTCGAAATGGACCTCAGGGATATGATAGATAATATGAAACGTCCGAATATAAGACTCATTGGTGTCCCAGAAGGGGAAGAAAAGGGTAAAGGTCTAGGAAGAGTATTCAAAGAAATTGTTGGGGAAAACTTCCCAAATCTTCTAAACAACATAAATACACAAATCATAAATGCTCAGCGAACTCCAAATAGAATAAATCCAAAAAAACCCACTCCGAGACATATACTGATCACACTGTCAAACATAGAAGAGAAGGAGCAAGTTCTGAAAGCAGCAAGAGAAAAGCAATTCACCACATACAAAGGAAACAGCATAAGACTAAGTAGTGACTACTCAGCAGCCACCATGGAGGCAAGAAGGCAGTGGCACGATATATTTAAAATTCTGAGTGAGAGGAATTTCCAGCCAAGAATACTTTATCCAGCAAAGCTCTCCTTCAAATTTGAGGGAGAGCTTAAATTTTTCACAGACAAAGAAATGCTGAGAGAATTTGCTAACAAGAGACCTGCCCTACTGGAGATACTAAAGGGAGCCCTACAGACAGAGAAACAAAGACAGGACAGAGAGACCTGGAGAAAGGTTCAGTACTAAAGAGATTCAGTATGGGTACAATAAAGGATATTAATAGAGAGAGGGAAAAATATGGCAAACATAATCCAAAGGATAAGATGGCCGATTCAAGAAATGCCTTCACGGTTTTAACGTTGAATGTAAATGGATTAAACTCCCCAATTAAAAGATATAGATTCGCAGAATGGATCAAAAAAATGAACCATCAATATGTTGCATACAAGAGACTCATCTTAGACACAGGGACACAAAGAAACTGAAAGTGAAAGGATGGAAAAAAATATTTCATGCAAGCTACAGCCAAAAGAAAGCAGGTGTAGCAATATTAATCTCAGATAAAATAGACTTCAAATGCAGGGATGTTTTGAGAGACAAAGAAGGCCACTACATACTAATAAAAGGGGCAATTCAGCAAGAAGAAATAACAATCGTAAATGTCTATGCACCCAACCAAGGTGCCACAAAATACATGAGAGAAACATTGGCAAAACTAAAGGAAGCAATTGATGTTTCCACAATAATTGTGGGAGACTTCAACACATCACTCTCTCCTATAGATAGATCAACCAGACAGAAGACCAATAAGGAAATTGAAAACCTAAACAATCTGATAAATGAATTAGATTTAACAGACATCTACAGGACATTACATCCCAAATCACCAGGATACACATACTTTTCTAGTGCTCACGGAACATTCTCCAGAATAGATCATATGCTGGGACATAAAACAAGCCTCAATAAATTTAAAAAGATTGAAATTATTCAAAGCACATTCTCTGACCACAATGGAATACAATTAGAAGTCAATAACCATCAGAGGCTTAGAAAATTCACAAATACCTGGAGGTTAAACAACACACTCCTAAACAATCAGTGGGTTAAAGAAGAAATAGCAAGAGAAATTGCTAAATATATAGAGACGAATGAAAATGAGAACACAACATACCAAAACCTATGGGATGCAGCAAAAGCAGTGCTAAGGGGGAAATTTATAGCACTAAACGCATATATTAAAAAGGAAGAAAGAGCCAAAATCAAAGAACTAATGGATCAACTGAAGAAGCTAGAAAATGAACAGCAAACCAATCCTAAACCAAGTACAAGAAAAGAAATAACAAGGATTAAAGCAGAAATAAATGACATAGAGAACAAAAAAACAATAGAGAGGATAAATATCACCAAAAGTTGGTTCTTTGAGAAGATCAACAAGATTGACAAGCCCCTAGCTAGACTGACAAAATCAAAAAGAGAGAAGACCCATATAAACAAAATAATGAATGAAAAAGGTGACATAACTGCAGATCCTGAAGAAATTAAAAAAATTATAAGAGGATATTATGAACAACTGTATGGCAACAAACTGGATAATGTAGAAGAAATGGACAATTTCCTGGAAACATATGAACAACCTAGACTGACCAGAGAAGAAATAGAAGACCTCAACCAACCCATCACAAGCAAAGAGATCCAATCAGTCATCAAAAATCTTCCCACAAATAAATGCCCAGGGCCAGATGGCTTCACAGGGGAATTCTACCAAACTTTCCAGAAAGAACTGACACCAATCTTACTCAAACTCTTTCAAAACATTGAAAAAAATGGAACACTACCTAACTCATTTTATGAAGCTAACATCAATCTAATACCAAAACCAGGCAAAGATGCTACAAAAAAGGAAAACTACCGGCCAATCTCCCTAATGAATATAGATGCAAAAATCCTCAACAAAATACTTGCAAATCGAATCCAAAGACACATTAAAAAAATCATACACCATGACCAAGTGGGGTTCATTCCAGGCATGCAAGGATGGTTCAACATAAGAAAAACAATCAATGTATTACAACACATTAAAAACTCGAAAGGGAAAGATCAATTGATCATCTCAATAGATGCTGAAAAAGCATTTGACAAAATCCAACATCCCTTTTTGATAAAAACACTTCAAAAGGTAGGAATTGAAGGAAACTTCCTCAACATGATAAAGAGCATTATATGAAAAACCCACAGCCAGCATAGTACTCAATGGTGAGAGACTGAAAGCCTTCCCTCTAAGATCAGGAACAAGACAAGGATGCCCGCTGTCACCACTGTTATTCAACATTGTGCTGGAAGTGCTAGCCAGGGCAATCCGGCAAGACAAAGAAATAAAAGGCATCCAAATTGGAAAAGAAGAAGTAAAACTGTCATTGTTTGCAGATGATATGATCTTATATCTAGAAAACCCTGAGAAATCGACGATACACCTACTAGAGCTAATAAACAAATTTAGCAAAGTAGCAGGATACAAGATTAATGCACATAAGTCAGTCATGTTTCTATATGCTAGAAATGAACAAACTGAAGAGACACTCAAGAAAAAGATACCATTTTCAATAGCAACTAAAAAAATCAAGTACCTAGGAATAAACTTAACCAAAGATGTAAAAGACCTATACAAAGAAAACTACATAACTCTACTAAAAGAAATAGAAGGGGACCTTAAAAGATGGAAAAAATATTCCATGTTCATGGATAGGAAGGCTAAATGTCATTAAGATGTCAATTCTACCCAAACTCATCTACAGATTCAATGCAATCCCAATCAAAATTCCAACAACCTACTTTGCAGACTTGGAAAAGCTAGTTATCAAATTTATTTGGAAAGGGAAGATGCCTCGAATTGCTAAAGACACTCTAAAAAAGAAAAACGAAGTGGGAGGACTTACACTCCCTGACTTTGAAGCTTATTATAAAGCCACAGTTGCCATAACAGCATGGTACTGGCACAAAGATAGACATATAGATCAATGGAATCGAATTGAGAATTCAGAGATAGACCCTCAGATCTATGGCCGACTGATCTTTGATAAGGCCCCCAAAGTCACCGAACTGAGCCATAATGGTCTTTTCAACAAATGGGGCTGGGAGAGTTGGATATCCATATCCAAAAGAATGAAAGAGGACCCCTACCTCACCCCCTACACAAAAATTAACTCAAAATGGACCAAAGATCTCAATATAAAAGAAAGTACCATAAAACTCCTAGAAGATAATGTAGGAAAACATCTTCAAGACCTTGTATTAGGAGGCCACTTCCTAGACTTTACACCCAAAGCACAAGCAACAAAAGAGAAAATAGATAAATGGGAACTCCTCAAGCTTAGAAGTTTCTGCACCTCAAAGGAATTTCTCAAAAAGGTAAAGAGGCAGCCAACTCAATGGGAAAAAATTTTTGGAAACCATGTATCTGACAAAAGACTGATATCTTGCATATACAAAGAAATCCTACAACTCAATGACAATAGTACAGACAGCCCAATTATAAAATGGGCAAAAGATATGAAAAGACAGTTCTCTGAAGAGGAAATACAAATGGCCAAGAAACACATGAAAAAATGTTCAGCTTCACTAGCTATTAGAGAGATGCAAATTAAGACCACAATGAGATACCATCTAACACCGGTTAGAATGGCTGCCATTAAACAAACAGGAAACTACAAATGCTGGAGGGGATGTGGAGAAATTGGAACTCTTATTCATTGTTGGTGGGACTGTATAATGGTTCAGCCACTCTGGAAGTCAGTCTGGCAGTTCCTTAGAAAACTAGATATAGAGCTACCATTCGATCCAGCGATTGCACTTCTCGGTATATACCCGGAAGATCGGAAAGCAGTGACACGAACAGATATCTGCACGCCAATGTTCATAGCAGCATTATTCACAATTGCCAAGAGATGGAAACAACCCAAATGTCCTTCAACAGATGAGTGGATAAATAAAATGTGGTATATACACACGATGGAATACTACGCGGCAGTAAGAAGGAACGATCTGGTGAAACATATGACAACATGGATGAACCTTGAAGACATAATGCTGAGCGAAATAAGCCAGGCACAAAAAGAGAAATATTATATGCTACCACTAATGTGAACTTTGAAAAATGTAAAACAAATGGTTTATAATGTAGAATGTAGGGGAACTAGCAGTAGAGAGCAATTAAGGAAGGGGGAACAATAATCCAAGAAGAACAGATAAGCTATTTAACGTTCTGGGGATGCCCAGAAATGACTATGGTCTGTTAATTTCTGATGGATGTAGTAGGAACAAGTTCACTGAAATGTTGCTATATTATGTAACTTTCTTGGGGTAAAGTAGGAACATGTTGGAAGTTAAGCAGTTATCTTAGGTTAGTTGTCTTTTTCTTACTCCCTTGTTATGGTCTCTTTGAAATGTTCTTTTATTGTATGTTTGTTTTCTTTTTAACTTTTTTTTTCATACAGTTGATTTAAAAAAGAAGGGAAAGTTAAAAAAAAAAAAGAAAAGAAAAAAGACAAACAAGGAAAAAAAAAAAAAAAATATTTATTGCCCCCTTGAGGAGCCTGTGGAGAATGCAGGGGTATTTGCCTACCCCACCACCATGGTTGCTAACATGACCACAGACATAGGGGACTGGTGGTTTGATGGGTTGAGCCCTCTACCATAAGTTTTACCCTTGGGAAGACGGTTGCTGCAAAGGAGAGGCTAGGCCTCCCTGTATTTGTGCCTAAGAGTCTCCTCCTGAATGCCTCTTTGTTGCTCAGATGTGGCCCTCTCTCTCTGGCTAAGCCAACTTGAAAGGTGAAATCACTGCCCTCCCCCCTACGTGGGATCAGACACCCAGGGAAGTGAATCTCCCTGGCAACGTGGAATATGACTCCCGGGGAGGAATGTAGACCCGGCATCGTGGGATGGAGAACATCTTCTTGACCAAAAGGGGGATGTGAAAGGAAATGAAATAAGCTTCAGTGGCAGAGAGATTCCAAAACGAGCCGAGAGATCACTCTGGTGGGCACTCTTACGCACACTTTAGACAACCTTTTTTAGGTTCTAAAGAATTGGGGTAGCTGGTGGTGGATACCTGAAACTATTAAACTACAACCCAGAACCCATGAATCTCGAAGACAGTTGTATAAAATGTAGCTTATGAGGGGTGACAGTGGGATTGGGAATGCCATAAGGACCAAACTCCACTTTGTCTAGTTTATGGATGGATGTGTAGAAAAGTAGGGGAAGCAAACAAACAGACAAAGGTACCCAGTGTTCTTTTTTACTTCAATTGCTCTTTTTCACTCTAATTATTATTCTTGTTATTTTTGTGTGTGTGCTAATGAAGGTGTCAGGGATTGATTTAGGTGATGAATGTACAACTATGTAATGGTACTGTAAACAATCGAAAGTACAATTTGTTTTGTATGACTGCGTGGTATGTGAATATATCTCAATAAAATGATGATTAAAAAAAAAAAAAAAAAAAAAAAACACTCATGGGACACAGAAATACCGTGATGTTATAGAAGGAACACTGGATCCAGGGGAGTGAGAGAACGCATAGAAACTTTTTGCCAAAGACACAAACACTGGGCCCCAGGACAACTCTACCGGTGTATCGCTGTAAGATAGATTAAGTTTATACCCACGGTTTGCAAACCATTGCACACTATGCCAAGGGGAGTTATTATGACAGTGCTGGCAGTTTCCTTGCTCTGGTTGTGCTGCCACTGAACTGTACAGCCATGAATAAATAAGCAGACTGATTGGTTTTCAGTTTCCTTACTCATATATCAGGTTGTCCAGTAGTTGAATATTGTTTTCTTTCCAGGTATTAAAAGTCCAGGTTTCTACACACAATCAGTTATTCTTAATTTAAGTAATTTACAAAAATTCCACCTGCTGGAAAACAATGGGGATTATTCCCTTATTTTTCTACTAATTCAAATATCCGTGGACTAAGTAATTTCGATGCACATTTCCTATCTTCTCCATTTTATACAAAAAACACAGTGCACGATGCACTGTATAAACTCAATAAATGTTGAATGATTATTTACCATAGTATTAAATCACTAATCAAAACTAGTTCATTTGTAGCATAAACTCAATAGAATTCAAACTGATAGTAATAATAGCTTTTGGCTAGGCCATGTGTTACAAGTTTTATATTCATTATCATACTAAATTTCACAACAATGCTAAAAGGTAGATAAAAATAACACTAAGGCAAAAATGAGGAAAATATTCTTTTTAGATTGAGATATATGACCTCTTCATTCACTTTAAATTTTCCAAAACATTTGTGATCACTCTGTGGAATCAGTGTACAAACTATAATCTGAAAGAAATTGGTGGTATTTTTATAGTACATGAGCACAACTATCTGATTTATAGTTCAATCTGTTAATGCACTCTGTTATTAGGCCACCTGGCAGTTTTATGCATTGTGAATTTAAAGAGGAGCTCAATGTAACATAAGCTTTACAAGCTGGGGAAATATTATTGAAATGAAACATGAATGAGGACTGTTTAAACAATAAAATAATGTGTATAGACTATATATTTTTTAGTTTTAGCTAATACGTGCACTAGGTATAAATTCTGAAGTAAGTTGAGGTTCTAATGAGACTATAAAGATGAAATTCAAAATAAACTTATTATTGTACTATTGTTAATCATGTAGTGTTTGTGTGCTTATAGAGAAGCAAAAATACAGCAACAAATTGCCTCTGAAAAATTAAGATCACCTATCAACTACCTTTTCTTTTAGCACTCACAGAAGTGTACTTGGGGAAATGCTGTCAGAATGAAAAGCCAGAATTGAAAGAAGAAGAAGACAAAACCTGTAACTTGTTGACCATTTCTTTTATGACTCTTAGTTTTATTATCATTTCAGAGTTTAAGCCACAGTTTTTGAAGTTCTACATAAGTCCTATACAAAGATAATCCTAAAAAATATGTCATTGAGATTAAGCAGTGGCATAACAGTGAATCTATTAGACTTGAAAAGAATATGTCTATTGTAATGTGATGATATTCACCCTGTATTGTTCTAAATATATCAGAAGCTTATGTAGTTTATGACAAGTATTATATTTTAAGTAAGCTAGATTCTTCACAGTGATCCATGAAATTTGTGCTCACTCTATTCAAGTTTTTATGATTATTGTAGCTTTTTTTCATTAAATTTACAAGTTAGAAGCTATAAGGTAGTTATTTGTTTTCATTTAGTTACAACAGTAAAATCAAACAGCATAATCAATTCAAAGGTGTCTTATTATAAGATTCATACTTATATAGTTTCAAAACATTTTTCGTCATATATGCTTGCTTTAACAATCATGCAAACAGCTTAAAGAAAACTATGTCTGTTTATACCAACATATCCATTTTCTCTCATTTTTAAAAACTAGGAAAATGTGAACAATTAATAATAATAAAACAAGATTTATGTTTTAAATTATAAGACACTCTACAGATAATTATGAAAAAGAATTGCCTTTCAACTAGATATTTCGCCTCTAAAATTTATGGGGAAGTATTGACATCATTTCTCATTGTCTTAATGTTTTCAAATAATGAACTATTCAAATGAAACAACAAAAATACATTTTCTCACACCTTGGAAGACAAAATCAAGTATTTGAAATATTTCTAGTAATTAATAGATTGTTAGGCTTTTAAGCCTAACAGTCACTTAATCATTAGATGTTTGGATTCAACACATTAATTCTGATATTCTGTTTAATTTTTGGGTTTCAATATTTCAAGTTATTATCATTCAGAGATTTTGTTGATATTATTTGCAAGATTTTTCTTATAGAAAAAGAAAACTATGAAAATAAATGATCAATTAACAACACTAAATGCCCCTCAGCATCAATTATGGCTTATTATTTCAGCTAATTTTTGAGAGTTGGTATTTAGGTACTTACTATTTTGCCACTTACTGAGGTTGCTGTGCATTTTTTTTGCCAGCCTAATGTGCCCTGAAAACTTTGGGTTTGGGAACTTGAGGAGGTCACAGGATATGATAAAATTCATTTTACTGAAGTATTCTGGTTATGAAAATTGCTTGTTCCAGTGAGTGATTTCACTACTTCATTTACAGCATAAGTTCTCATTGTATTTCCACTAGCTGGAATCTGACCCCTGTATTTCTCATTTTCCTTCTGAAATGTGGGTCAGCAGTGTTGTCAGCTTCCTTCTCTCCTGTAAAACATTTTATTTTATAAATATTTGACACTAGAGCCTTCTAAAAGAACAGGTTAAAAAAAAAAAAAGTCCTGCTGGATGGCATTTATGACTCAAAGAAGTATCATTGCCATTGACCTCACAACTCTTCTTAAATAGTCAGAGAAGGGCAACAAAATTGTCAATTAGGCTTCCAGGGAACAGCATTCAGCCCAACTCAACTCACGTATAATCATGCAGATCTTGCTTCTATATGAGAAGCTGTTCAAGCCTATAATAATGAGGGTTCAGTAAATTTGAACTTCCTTTCTCAACAGCAGATTTGGAAGCTGTTGATTTATTATACATTTATTAAAAGGTTTTGTTAGCATTGACAAGGTTGCATTTAAATATTACCCCACATATTCAACCTAATTCTCTCATGCAGTAACCAGAAATAGCGCTTCTAAAAACCTCTAAGAAGTTGCCTTCTGTTTCCACAGAGATGGTGGTAGAAAAATTTTCCTTCCTTCTTCCTTTTTTTTTCTGATGGTTCTTTTAATGCCTTTACTTTCGGGAAAAATAATTGGGCCAAAGAGGATCCATCAGTAATCTTAGTAATCATTTATTAAGAAAAAAATGATATTCTTATAAACAAACCACTTTTTAGAGATTTGGTACTCAGTATAATCACCAGGAAGAAGAAGGAGGAGGAGGAGGAGGAAGAGGAGGAGGAGGAGGAGGAGAATTTAAATTGTAAGCTATAATTGGTCTTTATAGTTTACTAACCACTGCAGAATTTTTATGATCTGAATAATACCAGTTGCTCTTAGTCTAGGGATAAAAGTAATACAGTAAAATATAATCAATACAAAATTAAAAGTAGACAATATTCCACAAATACATTAGAGTAAAAAGAAATAGTCAAAAAGGTAAGATTGTTTTTCTTTCAAATCACCATCTTATAACTGAGCTGCGACACTTCAATGAGTAAAGTGATACCCATTTAAAACCTTTTCCTTCATGGAGAAATTGTGTCTGGTCTTACCCAATAGTAACCTGACTCATTTGTTTAATTTTCAAATGAATTTTTACCAGGCCTAGGCTTGCTTCTCAAAGGGAAAGGGAAAGAGAGATGGGACCAAGGCCAGAGGTGCTTGCCTGGTCTATCAGAGAATTATTTCCCCTTCATGGAAAAGAAGCCAGTTATAATAATCCTACCTAAAGACAAACAATAGAGGCCCACTGTAATAATGGCTAGAAGCTGAATTAGGAAATCAAAAGAATAACAGTTGCTCTGCTGGGTCTTGTGCTGGTCACCTATTGCTCTACTGCATTTCTAGCCAGAATCGATCACTCAGTCTTTCAATGCGATATATGCACACCAAATCCCAACCGCACTTTGCATTGTAGTCTAGATTCTGTAGCCAATTAGTGTTATGATTTTACCATAGCAATTACTTGAAAATTGTAATAATTATTATCCAAAGTGGTCCCTACTCCATAAGGATGGCTGCCAAGTTTGACCGAACTAGGAAAAATACCCCAGAGAAAATTTACACTAGAAAATAACTATAATGTTGATATTTTCTCTCAGAAAACTGAGGACAGATTTAGCCCCAAATCCTTCTGTTACCCAAGTCAGTAATAGTTAAATAAATTCACAAGGATGACATATTTTTAAAAGAAGAAAAAGTCTTGCTGTTTTTTTCCACAATCTCAGAGATTGTGCATCAAATCTGTCATCACATGCAAGCACAGAGACCATGCATTGAAATGGAATTCTAAGTCTCAGTGTTTATTCTTGATAAAATCCTACTGTGTGTATATGTCTATTTCTGGACATTTAACTCCCCTTTCTTGAAAAAGTTAAGGCTATCTTACAGCTGTTATTTATCCAATGGGAATTGTTCTGTTTTCCCGTAAGTATATGCTAAGTTCGGATATGCACAGTCATATCCAAATTCATTCATTGTGCCATATATTATATTGACCATTACATCAAAAGAAGATGAAAGATTCTATCTAAATAGATTTACTGCTAGCTAGCCAGTCTGCAAATATTTTAAAGAGTTGGTATATAAGAGTTCCCATTGTCATATTCTTGCCACTTGTTTTTTCATTTTATCTTCCATTCCTTGGGGCATGTGACTTAGCAAAGAGTCTAGATTCTTGCACACCATAAATGTATTAGCTTGGAGTAATTTTTTGTACACTTACATACCTCCCACTTACTCCTTAATCAAGGAGTTTCCTCTGGGTTTAGGGATTTCCTGAGAAGTAACTAGCTTTATGAGGTAGAAAAGTTGTCACCAGGAGTTCTGAGTCAGCATATTTTTAACTTTTATGGGTCCCTTAGGTGAGTCACTAGCCCTGGGGAAGAGAAAAGAAAATGAAAAATAAATAGCAGGATAATAATAGTGCGGATTCTTACACACAGGGGAGGAAAAAATTGTTTTGGGATTATCTAAGGAAATGTAGTGAAGCTTGCCCCGCATTCTTTCATCTTTTAATATAATGTGGGTCAAGATATGATGGTCAGTCTTTCAGGATAGTAAACCTTTTAACACAGTAGTACAAACTTTAGTACATGCTCTTTGCATAGTATATTAGGCTCTACAAAAAAATATGTAAACTTGTGCCATTTGGTAGATGACAGACTAAGGGAGCAACACTTGGATCCAGTTATAGCTTTTACTGTTACTATGTGCCAGCATTAAGGGGGGTGTTGTCATGGACATTATCTCACAATGACCCTCTGACCCCCTGTTATCATGCCCTCTTTACAGAAGAGGGAACAGTGCTGCTGTAATTTGGATTTGTTCTTTGCAGGCAGAGGTGCCCATTCTGGAACTCAAAATGTTACAGTGTTCAACTGCAAAAATTCAAGATAATTTACCTAAAAAAATAGGAAAGCTAAATTGTGAAGGCAATAAAAAAAGGGCACAATTAATCACATCATTCACAGAGAAGTCTGCCCACTTGCAAATGGCAAAATTCATAAATATAAAAACAGTATTCATTTTTAACTCCCTCTGTGTAACTTTTAAGATACAGTACACTTCTATGCCTGCAGCAAACTCTCAAAAAGTGTTAAATAAGAGAAGAATATAATTTGGAGGTTCACAAATGCCTTTGTCTTAAGCAGGTAAACCTTCCCTCTGTCTGAATGGAGCAGCTAAAAGTAGGGACGTTATACTATAAAGCTCCTTTTCTTCTTGCTCAAACTTGTCTAGATCTGCTTGAGCTTGGAAGCTTGACTCACTTCTAAAGTACATGTGTTTACATAAAAAACTTTATATAAAAATAGCAACCAAAAGCAACTTCTTTTTCCTCGGTGCTTTTTACCATCTCCATGTGTTTCCCATTGCCTAGACAAGGAAAGCCAGAGTCTTTATTAGACTTATGAAATGCCCTCAGCTATTCTGGAGCCTTGATTTGCCTAGGTCCTTAAAGACGGACCTAAGAAGAGGTATTTGTAGTGGTTACCAAGGATCCTAGATACTTGTGATTGGAAACTGCAAGATGGGCATGTGGT
The DNA here is from genome assembly GCF_015220235.1 of Choloepus didactylus. Classification (NCBI taxonomy): domain Eukaryota; kingdom Metazoa; phylum Chordata; class Mammalia; order Pilosa; family Megalonychidae; genus Choloepus; species Choloepus didactylus. Next base: position 66,799,784 of record NC_051318.1, on the reverse strand, counting down.
GTGATGGCAGCATCTTCCTGGCAAGGCAGATCTAAGGACTGAACACAGTGCTTGATTCAGAGGAGAAGTGCAAGACCCCACCTGCCCCAGGACAGGCAAAGGGGACTAGCCAGGGATGTGATTAGGCAGATTACAGAGTTTGCTGCCCTAACACACCTTTAGGGACTATGAATTAGTTGCTTCAAAGAATTAATTCCTTGAAAGAGCACCAACAAGATATTTTTAGTACATAGATCGCTATGAACCACCTTGCACTATGCTGAATCAGTAGTCAGCTGCTCAGGGTGTGACCAGATGTAGGAGAACCAAAGGTCCTCAGAAAGGATCCAGATACCAATTTCCTGAGATGAATGACCAGGAAAAAATGGAAGTCAACCAGTGCTGAGAGCTGCTGGGGAGAGCTCCATTGGAAGCCTTCACCCTAAGATACGTGGCTGAAGAGGAGCTATGAAGAGTGTGCCCAGCTTTGGAGATAGGCTTGCTCAGAGCTCAATATCAAGCCAGAGTGGTTCACCCTGTGCCGGTTTGAATGTATTATGTCCCTCAAACGCCACTATCTTTGATGCAGTCTTGTGGGGCAGACATTTTAGTGCTGATTGGATTGGAATTCTTTGAGTGTTTCCATGGAATGTGCCCCACCCAACTGAAGATTACAACTCTGATTAGATATTTCCATGGAGGCATGGCCCCACCCATTCAGGGTGGGCCTTGATCAGTGGAGCTATATAAATGAGCTGACAGGAAGAGGGAATGCAGTGCAGCTATGAGTGATGTTTTGAAGAGGAGCTACAGCCACGAGGGACACTTTGAAGAAAGCACAGGAGCTGCAGATGAGAGAAAGTTTGAAGACAGCCATTGAAAGCACTCTCGCTCTGGAGAAGCTGAGAGAGGACAAATACCCCAAGTGCAACTGAGAGTGACATTTTTGAGGAACTGCAGCCTAGAGAGGAATGTCCTGGGAGAAAGCCATTTTGAAACCAGAACTTGCAGCAGATGCCAGCCACATGCCTTCCCATCTAACAGAGGTTTTCCGGACGCCATTGGCCAAACTCCAGTGAAGGTACCCGATTGTTGATTTGTTACCTTGGACACTTTATGGCCTTCAGACTGTAACTGTGTAACCAAATAAACTCCCTCTTATAAAAGCCAATCCATCTCTGGTGTTTTGCATTCCAGCAGCATTAGCAAACTAGAACACACCCTTTAGGAATAAGAGATTCAGAAGCCATTATCTGCTTAATATCTTTGGGGAAGTAGAGATGGCTTATCTTTTGCTATGCTCCTTTCTCAGAAGAGAGAATAATGATTTTCGTTCAAATTCTGGAATGGGCTTTAGCAGATCATGAATAGTGCCAGCAACCTGGAGGGTTGGCCCAGGGTGGGGAATGAGGGATATTACTAACAATTCCAACTCAAAATTTCTTTAAATGTAATTTCTAAATCTTTTCCCTTCAAATCTTGACCCTTCAGATTATCTCCATTAATTGGTTACACCAAATACTTTATAAAATAGAATTACATGGTCCTAATTTCTTACCCAAATTTGTGTTTGAAGCTGTCTCAATGTTATATAAGAAATTTATTACAAAATTAACTGGCTTCAAATCTAAGGTACAATTTCTCTGGTTAATTTTCCTAATTGAAAAAGTTAAGACATACTAGTTTGGGAAATAAGAAAAATCAATAGTGAGTCACCTAAATAATATCAGTATGTATGTTGTGTTTCTTTTTTGGCTTCCTGCTAAATTCTATGCCCCCACACACTTAATACAAAAGAAAGAATGTGAATATCGAATCAGGGGAATTTTAAATTATGTAAAATTTCTGCCAGTAACAGTTATGTGTGGGGAAAAATATACCATTTTTAAATTTTTTAAAGAAGTTATGATTATTATTCTCAGAAAATCGTGCTATAGGAAAGTTAAATTTCCCATTCTCAGAAGCTAGTTCTACCAGAAAGAGGATCTGTGTTGTGACAAAAATGATAACATGGTAGGACAGTAGCGGCTCACTTCTCTAGAGTTTAGAGTTTGGCATTGAGAGAATTGGAGAGGTGAGGGAGGGACTAGCTCACAGATAGCCCTGCCGTGCTGACCTGACAGCAAAGCAGAGCAGTCAGAATGAACTTTGGGTGTTTAAAGGACTGTTGATTTGTTCTAGCCCGGTATTCACAACACTGGGGACAGCCAGGGGGATGCCAACAAGCTGAGAAGCAGACTTCAATGAAGTTCAAAGAAACTAGTCTGGAAGCAGCAAGAAGCTCAGTTCCAGGACAGGATTTCCCCCAGCCAAGTAGGAAACGGCTAAGCTAGAAAGCTAAGGAATTTCAAGAATAAACACAACAAGAGGCCAAACATGGAAACAAGTTTGGTAGATTTGAGGAAGTCATAGGCTTACCCTTAAAGCCCAAATAGCCTTGACTTGACTGCATGACACAATCATGAGCCAGAATAAATGACTGACTAATCCTTAGTCTCTGTTCTTGTATTCACATACAAAGAGTCTCACTGCCTTGGTTGGGTGCAGGAGCCACTACAGCCAGGTTTGTTCCTGGAAACCCTTGAGGCAGGAAAATATGTGGTTCAAATAGTTAGGGGTTAAAAAAATGTCATGGTACTACAGATGAGAGTGGCGCTATGAAATTCCTTGTAAATATTTGTACAAACACTGAAATGTTTTTACAAACAAAGTAACAACAGAGGCTACTGTATACATCATCTCTTGCTCCTGAGAAATAGTCTAGGTTCTGTCTCCTCAGAAGTTTAAATAAAATGCTCATAAATTGTTTTGCTTTATTGCATTCTCACAGATTTTTTTCCTAGTCTGATCCTCTATCCAAACATTAATATCATGTTAGTTTTATGACTCAGAATTGTTGACTGCTGCCTCCCACATCTCAGAAATGTGAAGTAACATGGATGCTTGAGATTTAACAACCTCTGTTTAAACTTGAGATTTAACAAACCTCTGTTTAACCTTTCTGACGTAAGTCAAAGGTATTTCTCAAATTCGCTTTCCAAAGCACTGGGTTGGCTCCCCCAGCAACCTGAGCAGAAGACAGCTCTGCTCCCTATTTTCCCTAACAAAATGGAGAGTGCTTTTGAAAAGTCCCATTCAGTTTCCATTCCTTTCCTTTATCTCTCCTAAGGCAAAACTTTTTAAAGCCTCCTTTGAGATGGAGTTGACTGTCTTTCTTTTCCTTTTCCTTACACTCACTTCCTGTTCTTTCTAATTATCTTCAATTGAAGAAGCTCAGAATTGATGAATACTAAAAATAAAATTTGCATAGGGAACTCAGAACTTTCAAGTGATTAGTCTATCAGTAGAGTCACGTTACTCAAAGGTTAGGATCCAAAATCAGCCCATGAAATAAAAATTGCCTATAGTTTAACATCTTTGAAATATCTTCATTTCTCTGTATATTTGAATATTGTACAATTTCGTGATATGTTTAATATATCTATGGCTGGAACACCATTGGGTAACAAAGAAAGTACCTGGATTTCATTTATGTTCCCTGTAGAAATGAAAGCACAGAGAGTTGAAACTGTTCAAGGTCAACGTTCTCACAATGTTAGTTCTCTGCTCTCATCATAAAGAATAAGTTAATGCTGGTTACCCCTGCTTAGAGTTACAGCCTTCTTTCCAGACAAGAGCAACATCCAATGGTAACTATGGCAAATCCAAGAACTTACTTTGGATAGATGAACTAAGCTCTGGGCTCAGAAGTTGTGCCAAAGCAACTCAGCCAGATGTTCATTAACTCAACATCACTTCCTTTTTTATCCTTATCCAATTTTTCCTGGGTGAAGAAAACTCAGACTAGTACACCTGGAATATTCACAAGGTTAATCTAAAATCTCCACAATTCAGGTAAAAATAAATATTTTAAAGACATTTTAGAGGCTTGTTTTTTAAAGTGACAATTTTTAAAAATCACTTTCCAGCAAGAAGTAAAAGATTTCTATTGTACTCAATGAGCTATAAATATCTTGTCTTCTCTTTCTCTAAATTATAATTTCCATTTGTTTAACACCTAATTTAGTTCTATAAATATCCAATACCATTAGATATTTGCTCAAATATGCCAAGTACTGACCTCTTTATCAAATTAGGACTGTTATCAAATCAGGGAAAAAATAATACACTTATGTTCTGAATATCTTTATTATTTGTATAGCAAGACTAAGCAGTTAATCATTAAATATTTGAAAACTTTTTAGAACTCTGTGGTTTTGGTGGACTTGGCAATCAAAACTGTTCAAACCAACTACTTTTCAAGCATGTCTTTAAAACAGTTGCTTATAAAATTTGCAAAAACACAAGAATCAATTCTACAGCTTAAAATTATAACTTCATTACTTGTTTATATAGCTATTGAAGGTAATTAGAGAAGAATGTTTTAATTAACAGTTCATAAGGCCATTTAGAAATTTTATCCAAAAATACTTTTAAAAATATAAATAGCCTTTTAAAAGTTATAAATATAGGACAAGGTCATTGTAAAATGTTTAGACAATATCATAATAAAATAAAAGTTAGAAATAACCACTATTATTATTTGGACACATATCCTTTCATGTCCTTTCAATACATAAATACACACACATAGACAAGCATACTTATGCTTCCCCACCCAAAAAAAAGTATCCTCTAGGATCAGATGATACATACCGCTTCACAGCCTGTTTTATTTCCATATGAACATTTATCACATATCCATTCTAATTTTCCATATTTGTTTTGTATTTTTATTACACAGATCATAAATTATGCACAGATTTCTCTTTTAATTTTGAAAGAAAACCAAATTATGCTTACCACTGAACAAAGACCTGGATGCTCAAAGGGGGATTTGCATTTAGTAATAAGATATGTTTGTATTAGTAAGTTTATATTCAGTTTAGAAGTCAATACTATTTAAGAGAGTTGACAAGTTCCAGGGACTTTCCTAGATGTTTGCAGGTATAATTTCATCTAACTTATATCTACCACCCCCAGTTTTACAAGTAATGACCCTATGACTAAAACTCAGAAAAGTCAACTAATTTTTCCTATAGAAGTAATATTTATTAGTAGTAACTCATATTTACAAGGCATATTTTCAAAGTGCTTTTTCACTTATTTCATCTTTTTAACTGGTTTCCTCAAAAATGAATTGGATTAAAAAAACTAATAATAGTGCAATTTTTATTAAATCTTTGAGGTAGGTATTAGTTTTATCTTCTTTAATTTTCAGATGGTAACCTGGAGGTTGAGGGATAAGTACATTGTTCAAGATCCAGCAGGGGTAGGACAGGCATTAGCACAAACCCCTGATTCTATCTTATCCTCCTCCTGCTAGACCACAGCACCTGTAGGGGAACAGAAGCTCTGCTTTATCTGGAATATATCAAAAAATAACCATTTGTGTGGGAAACTGAGTTTTCCAGAATGGTTATCCATTTTGATTAAATAAATCATACAAATTTTGTATCTCTTCATCATTGTCTGCCATGAATATGCAATATGTGGAACACTAAAACAGAAATAAGCCCTTTATAGAATTCTGTGCTGGTGACCATTTTTTTCTGATTTTTTCCCCCCAAATTGCCACCTGAATCTGGACTCTAATGCAAAGGGGAGAACGACTCTCCTCAAGCTATCTCTGCTTTCATGGGGTTGGTTCCTTGGGATTTTGTGAAGATGCCAAAAGAATCCTTGAGAATCTAGGACCCCATATCCTGAAATTATTATCTAATTCTTATACAGCATTATGTACAACAAAATATGAAAGACACACACTGAGCTCTGATGATCACCTTTTGTTGCTTTTGTTGAGGGGACATGATAACCTTTTCTTGTATGTCTAAAGAGACTGTTCAGGCAAAGATTGGATTGTCTTCTTGGATCTCACCTGATTCTCATCCTTCTTAAGCTAGTCTGTGCTAGGATATGCTGTCCCCTTCTTTCTTCATGGCTCAACTTGTGGTTGCATATAGTTTTTAATCTTTGCTTTTTCACTCCGGAAGCAATTGTGTGATGCAGTTGCTTTCTGTGTCTTTCTATACCGAGGATCTGACACCTTTAGCAGTAGCTGGATTATTTCTGCTGCATCAGTATGTCCCTGTGCCTAGGGAAAACCGGAGTGGGTGTTTCAATGTCTATTTACAAGGAAGACTTTCCCTTTATCTGGAGTTCAAACCTCAATCCAATGCCCCATGTGGGCAGTCATATGATACCTTCTAAGTAAGATAATTTAGCATTCCCCAGGTCAAAGGAGCGTGAGTGTTGTAATGCATTACTTCATGTAATCTTTTACTTGTTCCCAATGAAATTAAAGCATGTTTCTTTCTATCTTAGCCTGACACATAGTCTGTGGTCAAGAAGAGTTTGATGGACAAAGAAATGAATGAGTGAATTGAGGATATCCTTTTGTGCTGTTAAATAGTCTATTTCATTAAGATGTTTGTTTCATATTGCTATTAGAGCAAATGAAATTTCAGTTACCCTACACTTTATTTGAATCAACTATCCCACATCTAGAGAATTAGCTCTTAAATTTTACAATATTCTATAGCAGTGTTCAATATAATATTGTAAATATGGAAAGAGAAGAAAAAGCAAATCCATAAAATAATTCAGCAATATATAGTTAAAAACAGACATAGTTCCCTTCAGCAAGTTTTCTTGTTCAAATTATTTCAGTGAATAAATATTTTATAAGCAACAAAACTGATGTCTGTATTTACATGGCAGTCAATTTATGTTCTACAAAAGCTAAATTTCCATCCTCAATAATGTTTTATATTCCCTGACGTTATTCTACAACAAATGGCACAATTGTGTTAAAAAGGAGAAAGAAAGAAAAAAACCCATGATAGAAACCATTCACTAAGCCAGATATGTCATTACATTTTTTTTCTTGTTCAGCTGCCAGATGTATTGCATTATATTATCAAATTGATAGATCTAGTGTTATTTCTACATTTACCATTTTACTACAACAAATAGAAATATAAGGAAGCTTTGGTAACAAATCTTGCTTAATATGTATGTGAAGTAGACAGTTTGTCTAAGAGAAAAATATAGCCTATGACAGATTTCATTTCAGTCTGCTAGTGCTTATTAAGATCTCTACAAACAAAAAGCCATGTCTGGGTACATCTCTTTCTGCAAACAAAGGAAAGTTTTAATTGCCTTAATCAGCGTTTGCATTGTCTTTGTGGTGACATAGAAAAACAATTCAGGGCTAATCAAGAGATGTCTTCCAGAGGAGAATTTCTTCAGCTTAGACTTTAAGTGAACCTCATAACATATTTCCTATAATTCTTGAATAAAGTTTAACAATGTAATACTGTGCTGATTTCTATTTAAATTATTCCTAAGCCATTAATAGAAAGATTGGGGCTGCTTTTTGCTATGTCCTTATTAGGAATATCATTTTCAGGTATGAAAATTGTTCCCATAAAATGAAAAAGCAGACTGAGCAATCAACCCTACGCGTCAGCATTTTAAAGTTTTTCATCAAAAGCATCTTATACATAAAGAAGTCTTTGCTTCTCAAGTATTCTTTTCAGTTCAGTTCCTCAAATATGTATTATACCCCTACTAGGTGGAAAATGGGTATAAATTTTTTTAAAAAATTAAGAAGAATATAAGAATTCTATGACTTTTAAATAAATCTGAAGCCTGGGACACTTGACTTGGAGTATACTCAAAACTCTTGGTACTCATTCAACATGGGATGTAAAAAAGACCATTTACTAAATATAAATGTTACCACAAATTTAAGTAAAGCAAGAAGCTTCTCCAATTCATGTCTTAATATCTCATGTCTCACTTGTATCCTGTAAATACTGCAATTACTCCATTCAGGGAATAAACGTTTACATTAATGAATGGACAGTGTAAAGATTGGTACAGAATGGAAAATAGGCTTCAAAGTCGGGAAGAAAAAAATTCAAAGCTTTCCTCAGTCAATCTCATTTGAATTGTGTAAGCTCGGTCAAGTCTTTTCTCTCATCTTTGAGCCTCAGTTTACTCCTCTGTAAAATGGGGATTCATTCAGTTTTGTTCACCAACAATCACTGAGCATCTCCTGTTGTCTGGGTGCTCTGTTGGCCCTGGCAATGTATGGGCTTTGTCGTCATGAAACCTCCATCTAGTGTGGGATATGTATTAGTCCAATAATCACACAAACAAATAAACAGCAAGACTGGAGTTTGCCAAGGGCTGCAAAGCCGAGATTCACGGTTTTCTGGGAGTCTATGTCTTCAGAAGGTGCAGTTTATATTGAAATTGGAATTGAGTCAGTGATTCAAATTCCTGTGAGAAAGACTGGGGGTGGGGGCAGGGGTGCACGGGACCTTGCATGCAACTGAAATGGATTTAGATTTCCGTTTCTTTTCAACTTTCTTGGTTTCAATAACTAATGCCCAAGCAAGAAGCCCCAAGTCCTTATTAGACCCTTCTTCAGAAGATTGTGTGACTTTGGACAAATTGCTTCATATTCCTGTGCCTCCAGTGCTTGGTTCTAGAATGGAGCTATGATTGTACATACCATATAGGCTTGTTACTTGGATTAAATGAGTTGGTATTTATAAGACTACTAGAACAGTACCTGCCATACAATAAGTGTTCTTGTTGTAAACTGGGAGTCTTGGCAGTTTGTCCCATGAGACAGAATGCTACAAAAAACTTCAAATATCCATGCTTTATATTTTAACAAACAAGATAAAAGATTAAATTAAAGGTACTCTTGGCTGCGATTGAGGCTTAAACTTTCTCAAGTCTCCTCTTTTCACCTTCCTACCCTAGGCTGGGTGTGTCCTTCTTCCCTATGAATAGTTAGACACGTGGGAGAAGAGGCCACGGAAAGTGGCTGTGACAAATGTGTACTTCCCTCCTGGAGTCCTACTGTGATTTCCTGTTTAGGACCAAAGATAATTAAGAAAAGACCATTGCGTTCAAGGAGCCTACATCCTAGTTAGTGAGAAAAACAAAACAAAACAACAAAAGTACACACTCCAGCATAATACCATTTATAAAACAATCTACATGATTATCGGCTCCATGAATATAAAAATCAAGCCTTATTTATCTTTATGTCCCCCAGAGCCTGATAATAATGCTCAATAAATGTGTGCTGGATTGAACTGAATACATTAACAAGTACAAACAAATAGAGTAGAGTTTGAGGAAATAATTGCCAAAAGAATGCCGTGTGAAGGAGCGATCACAGTGGAACTCAGGTGTCCCCGTGATAACTCTGGTAGACACAGGGAAGCTTCTCCTTCCTTCTGTGAGCTCCTGACAAGCTGATCAACTAGGAGCCACTAAGGAGCAACAATGAAGTGAGATGGTAGTTATCAGATACAGTGAGGCAGTCTGGGGAGTTCACCTAATATTTAATACATTTAATAGTGAAATGTTTCTTCTTCCTAAGGAAATGTCCTAATTTGAAAGAATTGTTTTCTGTGAACTACTTCATAAGTAATTTGGTTTATAATTAAAACAATACTAACTATTCCTAATTTCATGCCTTAATTTATTCCTGCAAAACTCAACATTTGCCTAAACATAAACATTTGTGTGTCAGTCTTTGTGGCACTGGGGGAGGGACAGAGTTGTCACCTGGCACCTAGCAACTTGGAGCTGAGATTTTCCTTATCCAGCAATGGGAAGTTAAATTCTGGTGCTGGTGTATTCAATATGGGCTCTAGGTTATATGGGAAAATCCTCTCCTTTGGATCTGGCTCTTCTGTTCTTGGCCATTTTTCTCCAAAAAAAGGACAAACTGATAAAATTTTTAGTTCACTCTATCTGCAAAAAGCAGAAGTTGACACTCCATTCCCTTTTTTAATATTAAAAAGGGTTTAACACATTTAGGATAAGATTTTAATGTAAATGTGGACAAAGATTTTAATGTAAATATGTGTAGTAAATTCAAAGCAGGTATCTTCTGTAGTCTCTTCAGTTTTCTTCAGTCTCTTAGAGTCTTGTCACTCAAGACTGTGGTTCTTGGAGCAACTGCACCAGTGTCACCGAGGAACTTAAGGGCAATGCAGAATCCCAGGCCCCCCTAAGACCTACTGAACCAGAATCTACATCTCAACAAGATTCTAGGTGATGTACTTGTACATTACTGCTTGAGATATGCTATCCTACACCTTTGGTGGACTGACTGGGTGAAATGCCCCTGAGAACACAATTAGACTGAAGGGTGCTTAGGTCACTTGGTCATGTAGAATCAGATGGCAGATGGACACCCTGAACTGAGGGGCTCTAAAGGATCATTTTGGAGCTTGGCTAAACATATGGTTTGTTTCACCAAATGGATTTTCCATATGGTGACTGGATATATCTCTGTTCTTACTGGTGAAAGAATGGGGAAGAGGAAGTCCATTACTGATCTGGAGTTATTAGAAAGCATTATAAAGAAGCAAGAGATGGCAGATATGGCAGGCCTGGTTGTCTACTGTGTAGTCCCCATTGGTGGCATATAGGAGCCAGCAGGCGATAAGGAGAGAAAAACACATTTTTGCTTTTGTAAATATTTGCCACATAGGATGTCAGAGAAGCCTGGAGGTGGCATGTATTGGAATGGAAGGATAACCTCATCTGTTTGCAGAGTATCACTGAATTTATTTTGCATTATTTTCAAGATATTCTGTTGAATTATGGTAATTGGATTTCCATGTGCATTAATCGGTTGAGAAAGATTGTATAAAAATAGTTATATATTCAACTGCTCTTGAGTAAATCTTTATTCTGTCCTTTGCTGCTATTGTCCGTTGCACCCCTTTGCCTATTATCAGTCACAAACTATCAGTACTGAATTATTCTGTCAAGTGTGAATCTAGGAACTTTACACCTGCCAGCTCGGGCTGATTCTCAATATTGTGTGAAAATAGCAAGGAATGACCTGTCAGTCTGTATTTGTGACAAGAGTCCTGTTCATGATGCTCAATGGTTTGTAGAGTGTATCTTTGACAAATTATTTTATATGGTCCAGTACATCTCAATACTCCAGGCAATAATTATCTTGTATGCTAGACCCTAAATGTAAGTACAGGAATTAAATTGAAAGGATTTCTTTGTCTGGCAATTATATTTGAATATGTTGGGAAAAAGTTATCTAATTTTATCTGGGACTATTCAAACCCTGATTGTAAACAAATTCAATTTTTGTACATACATAAATCTGGAGCATATGTGAACATGTAACATATATTGTAACTGTACTTTAATATTGTGTCTTTTGTCACGATAGCTGATAAAAAGTCACAATAAAGTCATGATGACATAATAACATAATTGAAGATCTGTGGCAGAAATTCCCAACTTCTTTCCTAAACCCCATAAAGCTCTCTCAAAATTAAAATGAAGCACATGGAAGTTTATGGTAAATGTATGTATGGGTACATTCTTTCTTCTTATTTTGAACAGGATCAACAATAACATGGCTAGGAGGTAATAATTAATGTATTTGGTTGACAACCTCTGATGGCAGGCATGAGCCAAAAAATTCCCCTGATAGGTCTCTGGCTGGCTTTAAGTTTCAGTTACCACAAGAATGTTCTAACATGTGCCAAGAAATCCTTCTGGGGATCCTCCTGAGCATCACAAGATCTCTACTTGCTTTTCTATTTTCAAAAGACAGATCAAGGGAGAGTCAGAGATGTACAGTATGAATTAGAAAAAGTGTGGGATAAAAGGATGAGTTGTGTCCTTAATGGAGCCTTGATATTGAATGAAAAAAGAAAAAGGGAGGGGGAAGGACACTGGAGTGTTTCTCTACCATGATCAAGTTTAATGCAGAATTCATTCATCTTAGACCCCATCAAAGGGATTTTTTTTTTAAATAAAGTTTTTATGTTGGAGTCATTTTAGATTTACACAATAGTTGCAAAGATGGTATAGAGAGTTCCCATATACCCTCTGTTCTGGTTTGCTGATGTTGTTGGAATGCAAAACACCAGAAATGGATTGGCTTTTATAAATGGGGGTTTATTTGGTTACACATTTACAGTCTTAAGGCCATCAAGCATCCAAGTTAATGCATCAACAATCTGGTACCTTCAATGGAGGATGGCTAATGGTGTCTGGAAAACCTCTGTTAGCTGGGAAGACATATGGCTGGCATCTGCTCCAGAGTTCTGGTTTCAAAATAGCTTTCTCCCAGGACATTCCTCTCTAGGTTTCAGCTTCTCTCCAAAATGTCACTCTCAGTTGCTCTTGGGGTGTTTGTCCTCTCTTAGCTTCTCCGGAGCAAAAGTCTGCTTTCAAAGGCTGTCTCCAAAATGTCTCTGTAAACTGCAGCTCCTCTCTCAGCTCCTGTGCATTCTTCAAAGTGTCCCTCTTGGCTGTAGCAAGCTCACTCCTTCTATCTTAGCTTATATAGTGCTCCAGAGAACTAATCAAGGCCCACGCTGAATGAGCAGGGGCACGCCTCCATGGAAATTATCCAATCAGAGTTATCACCCACAGTTGGGTGGGGTACATCTCCATGGAAACACTCAAAGAATTAGAATCTAATCAACACTATCTGCCCACACAAGATTACATCAAAGATAATGGCATTTCAGGGGACATAATATTCAAACTGGCACACCCTTTCACCCAGTATCTCCTAGTGATGACATCTTACATGGTCATGATGAATGTGTCAACACTAAGAAACCAGCATCAGCACACTACTATCAACTAATTTCCACAGTTTATTCGGACATCACTAGTTTTCCCATCTTTGACACCACTTTATATATAGTCATTATATCTCCTCAGCTTTCTCTGGCCTATGGCAATTTTGTAGACTCCTTTTTGATGGTCTTGAAGCTGTGTTGTAACCTTCTAATCTGGCTTGAACTTCAACTACAGGCCAGTGAAAAAGCAACATTAGATTATAATCTTTGTTCCATTTTTCTGAAATCTCATGAGTCCTGACAGATTCAGTCTTTGCCCTACTCCCGATAATATGAGCCAACTTTTGGCCCACTCCAAGTGACCTTTCAATATTTGGTCTGCAGAAACCATAGCATCTTGAGCTCACTGTGACCTAGTCGTCACTGACAAAATTTATCCATCAATACAAAAAGGACACTAAGTCAGAGTAAAAGCAGATATGTTGAAGTTACTTCCCAAAACAAAATACATCTTTTAAAGATTATTCAAATCCTGCAAGTGTCAAATTCTAAAATATTAATTCAAGAAAGTGAGTAATGAAGTGGAAAACACTGGCTTTGGAATTAGAAACACTCAGTAGGTACTCCAGCCTGCCAGTTACAAGCGCTGTGGTTTTAGTTTTGGAAGTTAACCTCAAAAACCCCACATCCATCCATCGGTAATTGCGAGTCTCAAAGGAGATGACATATGCAAAGAATTTTTGTGATCTCTATAACCTGATTCAGAAATTGTTTTTGTTTTTCATTATTACCCCTGTCCAAATAAAAAATCACTTAAAAAACTAAAAAGGTTTCTTATATAGTGTGATTTGCTGCCTCAAATTTCAGTTCTTGTTTATATCTGATTTTGAAATAGCTGTGAAATCTATTTTGGTTACCATAACAAAATAATAGCATCCTACCATTATTGAGGACTTACAATGTACCAAGCACTTATTTAAGCTCCACTACAACCTTATCACATAGAAGCAAATTAGATTCCCATTTTAAAGGTAAAGAAACTGGTATCCAGAGAGGTTTGTGTAATTTACCAACAAGGTGTGGTAGATTAGATTCTGTATCCCAACAAAAGACATGCTCCTAATACATTTCTCTGTGGGTGTGAACCCATTTGTAAATAGGATCTTTTGAAGATGTTGTTATTAGTTAAGTTGTGGACAAACTGACTCAAGGTGGGTCTTAAGCTTATAAAGAGAAGGAATTGGGATACAGTCAGTCAGTAGAAACCAAAAAACAGGAGAAGCCAGAAGTCAGAGAAAGCCGCAGAAAGAGACCAAGGTCATCCCCATGTGACAGAGGAATGTCATCACCAGGAAAAACATGGCGTTGAAGATATCTTGATTCTTGGACATCCGGCCTTCAAAACTGTGTGACAATAAATGCTTGATGTGTAAGCCAACCCATTGTGTGTTATTCATCAGAGCAACCTGGCAAACTAATACCTAAGGTCACACAGCAAGTAAGTAGTGGAACCAGGATAGGAACTCAGAAGCCTGGCTCCAAGTCCAACTCTTAACCACTACTCTATAGCACCTTTTAAGAAGCTCCTCTGAAGGCACAGCCAATCATGAAGAATGTTGTGATAAGATGCTCTTACAACAAACTGGTGGAAGCATGGCTTGGAGATGGGGTCACCTGGGGTCATATCTTTGCCACTGCACGCTGAGGATACTGGTTCTGCATCCTCAGCTATGTCTCTTATTAAGTATAGCTCCTTCTGGATCCTTAATGGTCAACAAGTATAGCTCCAGTGGATCCTTAAGTGGTCTTTCAAGTTTTGCTATAACTTTAGATCTAGAGCATCTCAAAACTATAAGAAATTGAAAGACATAAACCTTGGACAAAAATAAATTTTTATGTACATGATATGAGGGAAGGACACAGTATTCTGTTTCTTTAAACACAGATCATGAAGCTCATGAAGAAGATGCAGAAATAATCCATCTTCCCTGAGCTTGTGTAGCTGCCATAAATGTCTGGAATCTACTGCAAGATGAATGCAGATCAGAGACATCTCCAGCATGCATCAGGCCAGGTACATGGTGTGGATGGATGGAGACAATACCATCTTGATTGTAGCTTTGGGACAGCTTCTTGAATGACACAGAATGAACCTTGATGCAAGGAGGGATGTTACCAATCAATGCAATACATTGAGAAATAAGCTTTTTCCCAAGTTGGTTTGCAATCAAAATTAATATTGCCTCACTCTTACTTTTTTTAAATGCAATTTTATTGAGATATAATCACATAACATACAATCATTCAAAGTGTACAATCAGTTGTTCACAGTATCGTCATATAGTTGTGCTTTCATCACCACAATCAAACTTTGAATATTTTCATTACTCCAAAAAGTAAAATAAAAAAGAACATGTTGGGGACAATTAAGGTAGCATATATAATATTCACCTTCAGCGATACCGGTAACATGCAACATGGCCGCCAGGGCTGATGCAAGAACAGCCTAAGCTATAGTTAGCCTTCTTCACGAAGTAACAGTAGTTCCCGCCTGAGCAGTAGCTAGTTCGCGCCAAAAGCTAACCTTACATCTGCCTCTCACCCTAGCAACAGCAATCACCAATCCTAGGCCGCCACCCGTTTTTACTAGCCACTCCCTCTACCTTAGAGCATATATACCCTGCCTCTTCAATAAAGTTTTGCAGCTTGATCAGAAACCTGTCTTGCTGTCATTCTTCGTGTCTCTTGTCCCATACCATTCTTCCTTCGCAGGACTTGGAGCTTCCGTTGATCGTCCCGCGGGCCGGGACAGAACATCCAAAACATCCCATTCCCCTCCTCTCCCATTGTTCATTTTTAATACAGTTTAATTGAGATATATTCACACACCCTACATTCATCCACAGTGTACAGTCAATTATTCACAGCACCATCATATAGTTGTGCTCTCATCACCAGAATCAATTTTTGAACATTTTCCTTACTCCAAAATAAAAATAAAAGCAAAAAGAACCCTTAACTCTTTCCATCCCCTCCAGCCCACCCTACTCTCCATCTAATTTTTGTCCCCATTTTTTCACTCATCTGTCCACAAGCTGGGTAAAAGGAGTGTGAGCCACAAGGTTTTCACAGTCACACAGTCATACTATGCAATCTTCATAGTTATGCAATAGTCTTAAGAATCAAGGTCACTGCGTTGCAGTTTGAC